>NC_142733.1:8506115-8812571 GCF_055471065.1 Atractosteus spatula | reverse complement strand
GTCTGGAGCAGGGCTTTTAATTTTGCCTTTATCTCACGGAAATAGCTTTTTTTCCCCCATTAAGAAGGTCGTGTGAAAGTTGGAAGTTTTTTCTCACAGAGGTTTTTTCTTTCCAGCCCCTGATCTCTGTAATTAAGGCATGGTTGAATCCCAGAGCCTCTGATGTCACACGGCCTTGAAAGCTTATTATTTTTGAATTCCAACTAAGTTTGTTTCCCCTCTTCGGCTTTTGTCATGAGCTTTGTTAGGTCTTGGCATGTGGGCTGTGGGGTTTTGTCATGGAATGCGATTTACAGTAGAATCTGTAGGAAAGTGCTGGCTTTGCCGATACTGGAACTGTGAAGAAGGTGTACAGTACTTACTCACAACGGAAGCAATTAAGGAAGTCATTCAACCTTTCAGCTGTATTGCCTTTGAATTACCTCATGCATAACTATTGCTTTAAATGGGGAACTATGAGGGGCCATTGAAAGTGTATTGTCTGTTATATAACATCTGGTGAAATACCAGGCCAAAGTACAATATGCTGAAGTGTATATATTTAAGGTGAGGAAGAAGCAGAGAGATGTATGAGCCTGGAGATCTCTGCTTCTTATCAATCTTAGAACATACGCTTTTTTTTTTTTTACTTTGTACTAATGTCTAGACTGCAGTGTTTTAATCAGAAATTAAAACTGTAGCTTTCTGAGAAACTGCAGGTGTGCAGTGATCTCAGTGAGAGATGCACTGCTCTGTCAATCAGCACTGACTCTCCTGTTGTGCACTCTGGAGCTGGTAACAACGCAAATGGCAAACAGCTCCGCAGGTGGGCATGTCAGAGAAGCATCTCTACAGTCTTCTGCCTTAGCAAGGGGGGTCGTATTAGAAAGCCAAACTGATGATCTCAAATAGGAAAGATGTCGCATAGAAATAAGTGATGAATCCAATTTTTTAAAAAAAGGACTTTGAATAGAAATATAGCTAAATGTTTGAACTATTATGTTCAGTTAAGAACACGATAAAGCAGCTGATGTCACAAACCCCTATAGATCTTGAGGCCCAGCCGATCAAAAAAATGTCATTTTGATTTCTAATTATACTATACTTATCAGGTAAATCATTGATTCCAAGAATTCAAGCTGTTCTCACTTTGATCATCTTTGGAGCAAAGATATGGTGTTGTATTTACCATCCTACAGTGCCTATCAAATTTGCAATTGTGACTAGCAGGAAGGAAACAGACTCTGGTATTGTTAGAAAATGTGCTGAGGCCACAGATGACACCAAAATAGAAGAATCGGCAAATGCTCATGAGCTGCAAGAGAAATTAAAACGGACCAAGTAAACATTTGAAATGGGGCAGACATCTGCCAGATGACATTTAACGTACAGAGGTGCAGAGTGTCACCTGCAGGTAGCAGATTCAAAGCCTCATAATCATAGATGAGAAATGCTGGATTTAAAGTAAATATCTATGTTGATGTACTGTACAGTAGAACAGTGCAGAAACTGGAAAGCAAAAAATTTACTACAGGTTGCAATGATGACTTGGTGTTCCAATTACCTAGAAGTGGATTAGCCATTAAAGGTGCTTGCCTCTGCACAGGCAGGTCTGAGTCTGGGTCTGGGTCAGGTGTCTTCTCCGAAATACTCTGCCCCTACCCTGGGTTTCATCACCTCTTGCATTGGCCTCTGTCTAGTCATGCAAAAGACATGGGTTTTGACTGAGCAACCATTTTGCAGTGACTTGCAACAGCGCTTTGTCTTGCACAGCCTTCGTTTCCTGTGCTTCGGAGAACAGAGGCTCCCGCAACCTGTGCATGTGTCTGATAGGGTGGTGGAGACTCTCTCCTCTTGTTGCCCTGACTACCATTGTTAAAAGTGCAAAAGGTGCACGACGGGGTGTGTGGTTGTGCACCATTTCCTGCCCTAGTGTGGCTTTTCTGCATTGTTCAGGTTGGACTGCTAACCCAGTTTTGCCTAGAAGCCCGTCTTCAGAACTATAGAATACAGTTTGTGGCAGGATGGTTGCGGGTCACATTTATTCACAGGAATAATTCTTAGTTTGACAGTATGGCTCTAAAAGGTCTGGGTTTATGGGGTAAACCTTACGTTGCTCAAAATCTTCCAGCTACAAGGACTTTGCCTTGAGCCCAGCCACTCATCCAGCACACATACAGAGTTAGAGGAGCCTTCATCTCTTGAGATTCAGCTCTCAGCTGGCATGTATAACAATTGCATAACATCAATTTCTGAGCTGAAAGCGAGGTTATAGCTGCTCTGTTTCTGCTGGAGTCATGATGGCAGGGGCTAGGGTAGTGTCGACAGGCACAGCAGAGCTAGAGACTGGCGCCAGAGAGTACACTGCTGCCCATGGTGGTTTTTCCCACTACTTCCAAGGCAACACAAATAGCTGAACGTGACAAGCCGCAAAACAATATTTGGCTCTTGTGAACGTTGGATTCTCACTTCATGACACTTGTCCTTGTCTTCAGAAGGGGGAGCGCAGGCTACATCCGCCGTCTTCTGTAGACAGCACGATCACTGCACTGCACTGCACTGCACTCGGTTTCAGGGGCCAGAGCACATAAGTTAATGGACCTAGCGTTTGTGCTTGAAGTCCGTTTTAACAGATCAAATAACATAGAGGGGAAAAAGGTCACAGTGTACAAACCTACTATTTAACTAAGGTTAACAGTATTTGGATTTTTGCATGGCTTTAATGCAAAAACAAAGTTTTTTTCCTGCCATCACTTTAAAGAGCCAGTGTGTGACTGAGCTGACCTGAAGAGGGTGTTCCGAAACTGGATGCTGAGGCGGTACGGTCTGTGTAGGTGGTTTTAGTGCGACGCTGAAGGCAAGATGCAATGCAGTGAGCAGGTAGGGGGAGGGGAGGAGGCAGCCTGCTTCTGTCACCTTCCTGGGGCTGTCTCAAGGTGCGCGGCTCCTTACAGGCTGTCTCTTTGTCCGTCTCAGGAGGAAAAGGAGGACTTCAAAGCCCTGAGGGCTAAGTTTCACGCCAAGGCCGAGATGTCGGACACGGGGGGAGGCCCCAGGCCCCAGCAGCCACCGGTGGTGGGAAGACTAGGACCATCTGTCTTTCCTTCACCCTTGAACGAAGCGCTGAAGCTCCGCGCGTCGCCAGTTCCCCGCCTTCCCAGGAGTACCTCGAGCACGCAGGACCCTGCGCCCACCCCGCCGGCTGGCGTCTTCCCTCGGCCCCCCCCCGGGAGGGGCCCTCTTGCCCCCGAGCCCAAGCCCCCGGCCGAGCCCCCGGCGCCCGAGGGCTGCTCGGTACGGTCGCGGGCCGAGGAGCTGCGGCAGAACTTCATGGTCAAGCAGCAGGCGACGCAGGAGGAGCCCAGGGAGCCCCCCCGGGCCCCCATCGCCCTCACCCCGCCCCTGCGCAGCCAGAGGAGCGCCTCGGAGACCGTGGCCCCCCTGAGGCGGCCGCTACCCTCCGAAAAGACCCTGGGACCCCGACCGGTCAAACCCAAGCGCCCCCCTACGGTCAACCTGGAGGCTTTCAGGAAGACGAGCCCGTCGTGTCCATCGCCCGCGAGAGCGCCCAACGGGAAGAGCAATGGTATTGGTTTGTGCTTCTTTACGTCTTTAATCCACTGTTCATCCACACCAACTACAGACTGTGTTTCAGCGTTCCAGCACGCAGCTGGCGGAAAGGTGCAGTTGCTTTACGAGGCTGTTAGAAATGAGTAGAAAATGAGACCCAGGGCCTTTATATCAGTATTTTGGGATTCATTTTAGGACCTATTTTCCCAGCTGTATATACAGCTGCAGAATTTCCAGTATTCCAGACGGGGAATTTATATATCATTTGTTTTGTGCATTTTTTTTTTTGTACGTGTGCATTTGAAATGAATTTAGTTGCAAAAAACCTTAGCAGCTTTCTTGGGTTTTAGTCAAAGGAAGATGGTTTCTGAAAAGGGGATCAATACGCTTATGTAAGATAATGGCTGTTTTTCCGTTGACCATGACTAATTTAAGTAAATCAAGTAGAATTGATTGGGTTTTCCTAAGTTTTATTGCAAATTGAAACCGATAATGCAAAATGCATTTGTTAATGGATACATCTTTTCTATTTTTGAAGATAATGAGGAACACAATTGATTTTGAACAGTAGTTAACCAGCAATAAAAAATGAGGACTACCTTCAGCACTGTCCTCAGTAATGCTTGCCAGAACGGTTCTGTAACATACCAAGTTCTTCAATTCCTGGCCATCATAAACCTTGCTTCCGACTTTCACCACAATAACTACAGTTCTGAGAAAATGAATTTTTTGGGGGCTTGCAGTTTTTAGAAAAAGTGATGTTAGCAGCACCCCTCCTCCCACCCAAAACCAGATCGTTCTTATTTGAGCTGAAGTGAACTTCTGACGTGCACCTTCAAAAAAAGAACATCAGACTCATGGTCAGACATGAAGACATGACCCAACGACAGCCGATTATTTTTAGACTAGTTAGTGGCTACCTAGTATCCAGGCCCTCTAGTAAAGCTGACTTTTGGGGAGGGGGAGGGGGGGCTGTCAGAGATACTGCCGATGCTGAAGGATGTGCAGAACTCAACGTTTCATTTTGGCGTCTGGTTCAGGTGGCAACCCTCCCCTGCCGGGCTTGGCCTCTTCCACAACTCCACCAAGAATCCCACTGAAGCTCAGTGCCTTGGTCCATCAGCAGTCCATCCCGTGAGTACACTGATGAAGTGGGCACTGACAGCCTTTAGTGATGTGTGGTCAGGGTGAATGGTGTCTAGTTCGTCTGTGCTTCACAAACATCCCTCTGTTTTTTGGATACCCTCTCGTCTAGTTCCCCTGTAAAGGGAAACAGCACAGCTCTTTTCTTTGTCTATTGCCATTTATCTTTAACACAGGAGTATCGCTGTGGAACAGTGGCTGGTGCTTTGTGGGCTTCATTCTGTACACTGGCCTGCTCTCGATAACTGACATTTGTGATAAGAATGTTAAACAAGTGACAACTTTCAAGTTAATGGCATTTTTAAAGGATGTTTTATAATTGTGAGAGCTGATCAATATGCATTTTTCACTGTATCAGTTTTATACATTGCACCTAGTTTTGAGAGCACAGCTTTTCTATAAAAAGGGATGAACTTTTCATAAAAGTTGATCATGAAAATCTCTTCAAAATTACTGTTCATGTTTGGTGTGTAAGAAAATCTAATCCTGAGAAGCTTACAAATGAGAGCAGGTCACTCAGCTTATCCGATTTCTTTGGTGCTGAAAGATTATGGCTCGAAGATGCTGTGGGGCTGAGTCTTTAAAGATCATGGGAGATTTTTCACTAGCACTGGGTGGTTTATTCCACATCCCCACCAACTGCGATATAAAGGAAATCCCGATTTCCTTGGGTCCTAGATTCACGTTTTGTCAAGACATTGTCCCCACAGTTCTTGCAAGTTTCTTTATAGTCCCCTCTGATCTAGAGCTTAATTTCCTTTAACCTGTTTGTATAAAAAGTTCTTTTAAGGCCAGTAATAAACTGTATAATCTCTTTTGTAAATGGGCAAAAGACCTATATACAGTATACTAGATGAGATCTTACCAATGTATTATGTAATTCAATCATACAGATTTTATAACATCATGTTGCTTTTTTCCCCCCTGGTTAACTACTGATGTGTTACTGAAGACATTGGTCTTTGGTAGTTATTGGTTCCCTCTCAAAGATCACAAATTTATCACATCAGACCCTCTTTTTCCAATGTACTCTGTGGGATTTTACTTTTTTTTTTTGAGGGTCTCGAATAAAAGCTTTAAGAGACACCGATGTTGTGAACCACACTGGTGGATAATATCAGGAAACGGAGCCCACAAGGCTGAGGTTAGTCTAGTCTGACCTCATGTGACAGAGTCATTCTGGCACAATATCCTCCCGTGCAGTTAGTGAAGGCATCTCCTTTTTGGTATAAAAATGTGCGTTGGCAGTAGGAAGCTGTACTATTTCATTTCACCGTTTCCCCATATGTATTTGTATTCAAATAAACAAATTGCACAAACCGTCCAGTGTAAAATAACGGTGCCAATCTTCAGTTTCTAGCTGATGAATGGAAACGATGCTCCCGGATATGTAATGTAGGTGCAGCAATGTTTTGATAAGCAAGCAAAAAAAAAAACAGAGGGGAAACAAGTGGGTTGCAGCAACAAACCATTTTCACAATTAATAAAATAAACAGTCTGTTTTCAAGTTTGTAAGCTTGAGCTGTAGTGCGAGTTGCATGTTCATGGCTCAGTTGGGGCAAATCATATCATTTAAGACTATTCATAACTATTACCCGATCAACTTAATCTCTTTCAAGAATGTCTTCAAAACTCAAAAGTAGTGTTTGGGATATTGATTCAGTCTTCTTGGGATAACCTGTCAGAATCCTCATGAATTCATGGCCATTATTTTGAAGGGTTACGTAGGGTGGCTTCATGTAATAGGATGTTAAGACAAGGTGAAATGGAGGTCGTGCAGTGGTCAGCATTGCTGCCTCTCGATAGACTTTGGCTTCAGCTACTGCCTTGGCCAACATGCCAGAGCGACAGACACCACACGGACCAGTCTCATCTCCAGCTTCTTTCAAATCTGAGATACTCGGATTACCATGACATTTGCAGACTGTGGGCTTGGCGTCTTGGGCAGAAGAGTTCAAGAGCTTTTTAAAAAGCTAAGAGTGCTTCCGACACGGGGTGACCTTTGCCAAAATTATGATGTTTAAAAATCAAGTTGTAATTCTCCTTAAAGAGAAAAAGAGGGAAAATTGAACCTAAAATTCATCGGTGCTTCAGCGATGGAATTTGTTTCCCCTGGATGCACTTTGTAATATATATATGCCGGGAGATTGCATTGAGCCTGCGTGGGTAGGTGGTATTTTGATTTTTTTTTTGTTAACTAGCGATACTCGGCAGAACCACTGCAGCTTGATTCCGACACTTGCAATGCAGTGCATCATTGTTTTGTGCATTGATCCCCTTGCAGGATGTTGGTAATCTGATAAGATCTTCATTAACTCACAGTGCCGACACGGCAAAGCTTTTTCATGAAGAACTAAAACGGAGGCAACATCTCACATCACAGAGATAATTGCCAACAGCAAGCTATTGTTTTTCCTTTGTTTCGGCATGCTGCAGCGTAGTTTGACTCAGTTATGTCAGCCACTGTGTACTAGTGTGCTTTTTCTATTGGACTTCCTGTTGAAATACCAGCTATCCCTGGTTACCTTCAGCTGCTGTCATAGCAGATGCTGTCAAATAAGGACAAAAGGGAAACATACTTATTGGAAAAAACACACTTAATTACTTGACTTAGACAGCACTTATTTAGAAAAACAAGTTATTTTTTATGAAAAAGGATTCCCCCTCATCTGTAGGTGCTACTGGATCTGCCCATTAAACACAGAATTGCAGAGTATATTTATATCTAAGTTCCCTTAGGCTACTAACTGATGTTACTTTAAAGTGACCTAATCAAACTGGTAGTTTCTGAAACATCCTTGATTGCTTCTTTACTGAAAATGAAAAAGAAGCAATGTTGCGACTTGCGGTGTGTGACTATTCATATTTTTCCCCAATTAATTTCCTCTCCTCCCCCCCGTTACTTGTACAAGCAGTAGGGAAATGTTGTTTAAAGATTTTTTGCCTTCATTTACAATCTGTGAATGAGCACGGACATTTTTACTAAAGAAAGCTATTGAAAGGTATTTACACCAGAGGGAGGTCTGTAGTCTTACTGACTGATACGGCTTAGCTTCTCTGCTTGTACAGTCTCCCAGCTGAAGGAGACCGTTTAAAACAGAAAGGCCTGTTGGCATTCTTAAAGTTCATCTGGCAAGTGGATGATTTACCTTCTCTCATGGCTACCTTAAGTGTCTTTCTAACATAAGATGCAGACACCTGCTGCAGGTTTAAGTCTCCTGGCCAAGAAAATAAAACGGAAAGATCTGAACATGCTATAATATGCCACGGGTTTTCCTTCATCTCTAAAGCAGTCAGACTGTGCAGTGTGTACTCTATGTGGTATAATACTCGTCATACTGGGGGGGTCTAAAGATCTGGCTTCTCAGTCAGTTATTTAGACTGAACCTATGGAACCGGCTAAGCTTAACATTTTGGGTCAGACGCACTGCAAAAGGACAGTGAAAGCCGTTTCTAAGCACTGTTGATTAAGGCGCTGTTCCCATGTCTGACGTCAGCCCTCCTCCTCCTCCATCTCTCCACAGGCTGCAGGAAGAGGAACAGGACACGTACGATGACGTGGACATCCTCCCGCCCCCACCTCCGCCTCCCCCCAAATTCAGAGAGGGTAAGAGGTCAAATAGCCGTGATAAGTAGGGGGCTGGGAGCCCAGATATTGGGTTAAGATAATCAACCTGTCCTGGAGGTTTTTGCGTTTGATCAAATATCGGTTCAGTAAAATCCCGTTTTTGTGAAGTGGGTTTATTCCGTGAAAAAAACCCCCGATATTTTCCCTTAAAGCAGGTGTTGGTTGCTCCACCCGTGAAACTTGTAGTGACATGCACATTAAATTGGGAAATAAATCGTATTGCTTTGTATCCTATCCATACATGGCCAATAGATTCAATAAGTTGTACACATTACTGTGGCCAGCTGGAGATTCACAGAATATGAATGCGCTCAAAAGGAGCATTTACTTGAAAACCGACTTAAAGCACAGAACCATATACAGAAAGTCGATTCAATCAGACCATTTCCACGAGGAAACGGTATTTTAATTTGTACGAAGTGGTGGATCCGATGAGTTTGTTTGCCGCTTCACTTGCGGCATCACGTCTTAACTTTCTTGCAGATTGTAAGTGAAACTCGTTTTTGCAGAAGGCAGTAATGAGGATGTAAAGTTAAGAAATGGTTTGTTTTTTTAGACCAGGGGAATGATATCTCATGCGATTGTAGGGAAAACAGACAGTGCTACAGTGCACCAGTACAGAGGTGCGAGTTCATAACCCAAGTAATTGAGGATAAGTAATTAATTGCCGATCACAATTAATTACTCATTAAAACCCTCATCTCCGGTAAAATGGTGCCAGACTTCCGGTAAGACTCGGAATTTTATTGGAATTACGTTTGGAAACAGATGCTCCTTTTAAGGTAAAATAAAAACCGCTTACAATACAGGGTGCCTGGCCTTGTTCTAAATTTTCTAACATCTGTAAATGTGTCAGAAAAAAAATAGCTTGCTACTTATTTTACCAATGAAATGAACCTAAATGAATTGGCTAAATTAATGTCGATGTCTCGATCCTTCTTCGAAATGCTGCGCAAAACCTTCCGGGATAACTAATGATAGCGGCAGGGACTGCTTGTGTGCGTTTGTTCCTTTGCTTATTACGAGATGGATGGAAAAAGGGAGTCCGTAGTTTGTGCGTGTTTTTAATCGATCGGTTTCTCCGTCTTGGTAGCGTGTCCTGCGGATGAATGTAGAAATTCTGACCGCCACCAGGTGAATGAAAACAAGAATGAGCTTTACACGAGACAGGGAAGACCCAAAAGAAAGCACAAAGGCTATATGCATGAAGGAGAAAACATGCGTTTCATCGAAACCATTTAAATATGCGCCCCCCAAGAAAGGAAAAATTTAATGGCGCCTGCGCAATTCGGAGTAGCATACAGATCTCCAGGGGATACTAAATTGAATAAGATACCTGTCGGATCACATATCGGTTAATGCAGACAATATAAATAGCTTCCCCCCCCCAAGTGTCTGTTAGCCGTTTCTCAAATTAAATGAAACTAAACACGTTATACTCTCATTTCAGATTCCTTGAACGACCACAGCTCCATTCAAGGTGACGAGGTAAGAGTCTCCTGGGGGAAAAAAACATTTTAAAAGAAAGCGGTGCACTTATCTACCCCAATCCTCGGCGCATTCGAAAAGATGGAGTAGCAGCTTGCATGCCTGAATGTATTTTACTCAATGCATCTGAACACCTTATTCCTCGTAATGAAAACCGACTTCTGAGAATTCTTTGCTGGGAAATTTTCTGACGGTTACAGAGCCGTAAAAGCAAAGCTTTCACACAGAGTGTGTTCTGTTCCTGCCCACGCCATCTGCAAATTATGGCATCTGGGAAAACCAGCGTTCTTAAGAACTGCAAACCGTAATATCGTTGCTTCAAACATGATTAATGTGCACCAATTCACAGTGTTTTGCCTTTGCTTAAACAAACAAGAGAATCTAATTTACACTGTTCCCAAGAAATCCATTTATTCCCCGTTGTTAACCAGGAAATTACATCAATGCTCATATAATGGTTTAAGCCTCTCTCAATGCAGTATATATTTTAATTGTTGAAAAACAACACCTAAAATGTCTTTGAAAGTCTTGCCAAAAATAGCATCCTTTGCTTCTTTGGCAAATACTTCTACAAGTGTCAATTTAGAGGTGTGAAGATTCTATCTGCAATAGAATCTCTCTCAGGAAAACCAGACTTTGAGGTTCTCAAGATCGTGCTTTTCACATTGGTAAAAGTGTACTTGCAAATATTCCAACTTAGTAAAACGAGATAAAAAAAATAAGCTCAAGAACAGATCTTAAAGACTTGTAATAAATTGTCTAATAAAATAAAGATCAGGGAAGATTACGGAGAACCGAGAAACACTTTACATGCATGTTCTTAAGAAGGCCACAAAAGATCATTAGAACAAGAAGTTAGCTCATAATGAAGCACGTTTTGTTTTTAATACTGAAAAAAAAAACTGACAGTACCAGCACACATCAACCCAAGACTGACACAGCCAACATGTCACTTATATTTTTCACATATTGTCCATCTTCCGGACCCCTTTTGGGATCCCAGCTATTATTCGTCTCTCCCCCTCTCTGGTCCTACCGACATAACTCACTAGATCTTTCTATATTTAAATTCACTCTGTAACACTAATCACCACTATAACTAAAAGTTGTTTCAGAATTACCAGGCACTGGAGTATTCAACCAGATTACCTCCACATCACCCAATTCCTGGTCTTCAATGAGCAACCAACTCTTCTAACTTTCATGGCTAATCCTGTTTGGCCAGTGACTCATCTGTAAACAGGAACTTGCACCCCTGATGCAGTGTGCATTTACCTTGCCACACAGGGCCCAACACTTCCAGACAGTCCTATTTCAGCAGTGTACTTCATTCCCATTGAGCCTTGCAAACAGCCTCATAGCCCACCCATCCCAAACCTGCGACACCCTCAGAACAGTCTAAGCTGTGTTTTCTCAAATATCCCTACCTGACAGAGTCCCATGGTCCTGTAAACCCTTTCGTTAGGAGAATTCCCCCCCGTGAAGCAATCACCTTCTGCTTGGCTGCAGCCCAGTCACAAACTAAAGACTTTTTTCCCCTCCTCTATCTGGTCTTATAAATCTCTTAATTAGCCAAGAAGAGTGACCAATTATACACAGCTCCTTTCGCTGATGTGGAATTTAACTTCATCTGAGTATTAATTACTTATTCAGATCAGCTGTGTCTTATTCTCAAGGTTCTTCCAATTGACAGATGGCCGTACTGAGCCTGTGTTTTGAGCCAAGGTGCAAGCTACCTCACATACATAGTCCATTTTTCTTAGTCTTTTTTTTCAGCAACTGCAATGATTGAGGAAATTGAACTCTGTATTTCTCTTAGTTCTTGTTGTATCTTTCAGCGCAGGCCAGTAACTAATTTTGGAACTGATCGTGAGAGTGCAGTTTCTTGTAATGCTAAGCCTTGTTTTTTTGCCCTTACAGGACAGTGATGGCAGTGAAGTTTATGAGCAGGTTGACAAGTAAGTTGTCTTGTTTTCATTTTCACTTGGAAAACCAAACACCAAACCCATTATATGCTTAAAAAGACTTGCTTTACTGATTTGAATAGCAAAAGTGGGTTTTAAAAACAAATCTCTAATTTTACAAGTAAATTGCATCCTAAAATTATTTCTTTTCAATCAAAGAACTTTATACAGTACATACATTTTTCTGATATTAAATTTCTTCATGGACTTGATGCATTCAGCTTGGAATGAGCTGTTTTTTCAAGAAAAAAAGTTACGGAATGGTTTCTGTCATGTGAATGAGAGGAAATGACACAGAGAAAGCACAGCTGGAATCCAGAAATATCTCAACAATTGTGTTTAAGGTCTTTGTGCAGTAGTAATTAGCCCCCCCCCCCCGTACTATACTCCATTCGCATTTCTTATGACCTCAGGAGAGATAACAGAAACCTTCATTTGTCAGAAATGAAGGATATGAAAATAAAAAAAATGAGATTATATAGCCAGTAGAAATCCCCAGAATAAATGATAAATACTCTCTTTGATTCTGAGACTATTAACATGCAGATTTGAGGCCCTGCAATAAGACTGCTCTATGAACACTTTAATTTATCCATTTTCCTATAGTAAGTGTTAGCTCTGAAACTATCGTGGCAATTTACACTCCTCCATGTGTGTTTTTGTAAAGTACAAACACTTAATATCGTCTTTTCTTGGCTGTGTTTCCTTTTCCTTTTTTGTCAAGCGATTTATTTTGCATTTAAAAAATCAACAAAAACACCTCCCCATCATCACTGGCCCTCTCAAAGGTCTAACGTGACATTTGATTATTAGTTACTATACACAAGTACTGTATTAAACTATATGGTGCACTGAGGGTTGGATCAGTGGAGAGCACTGTATAAATAATGCCCTGATAAATGCTTCCATTTCCAAGGTTTTTGTATAAATGAGCAGTGATTTCAAATTTTCAAAATAAGCAGTCATTTTGCATATAAGTTCACCTTTTCCTAACTGTACTTGCTGTGGTTAGCTGTCATTGCCATATATTATAACCTGATATGGTATATGTTATATAGGTAGAGATAATGCATGAGTCTCTGATTAAATAATAGGCTTTTGAGAACTCAAAGCCTTTAGAGCATGCACTCTTTTTTGCTACAATAGCTATGGATAATATGCATTGTCTGGTAGATAAAAAGAGAAATGTAATTGAACTTACAAATGGCTTCTACTGCAGAAAGTCTAATTTTGTGTCAAAGGATAAACACACATGGACATATGGAATTGGAGTCTTCAGTATCTGAGTTACAGTGATGTCATCCTGCAGGAATTCTCCTGTCTCCCTAAGAGATGGTGATATGGGGGTCAAATCCCAGCAGGTGCAAGTGACGAGCTGAAACGCTACGCAGAAACGAATAAATTTTTAACATTTTTTCCCTTGATCAACAAAGTGTTTTTACTATGGTTCTGAACCGGGTCGATGGACCAGTGTGGTATGACTGAAGACTGTCCTCGGAAAGAAATGAAAAACCTTCCACATAATGGAATGGAATTAGACTAGACATGTTCCACCCTTGCATGGCATTGCTTCAAGCGTGACTTTGGAAATTTCTCCTTTATTGAGCTAATAAACAGAGAAAACAGTCAGAATAGAGACTGTCGATAGAGCCTTCACTGAGTCTAAACTAATCATTTTCATTGGCACTCTCTAGAGTAGAGGGAGGTCTGAGTAGGGAATGGATAGATCTACCAGTGTAAAGTTGAACATGCAGGGCTTCTCTCTAGGTTAAATCTCTCTCTGAAATACCAGACTCCTGTCCAGGGTAATCCGCAGGCTGTCGGCCTTCTCTGAAGGCATGAGCACATCGCCAAGCATTCTGGAGCCATTGGCAAGACAGAAATGGGCTCCTATGACCTTTCACCCCAGAGAGGGGGTGATCACATTCTGTGCTGTGGATGATTTAGAAGGACCTGGAGACCCCACTGGCCCTCGGCCCCAGGCACGAGTTGGTAACCCTCTGTCTTCGCACAGCCACGAGAGCACTCCCAGACACCACAACGACAAGAAGCGGCAGAAGGAGCTGAAGCGGCAGCAGGAGCTGGACAGGAAGGAGATGAAAGAGAAGCAGAAAAAGGAGAGTGAGATCAGAAAGAAATTCAAGGTAGGCCAGGAGCTCATCTGCACCTCATCTGCCCCAAGCCCTCATTCATCCAGTTTCTAACCGCTTCTTCCAAATCAGGGCTGCGGGGGAGCCAGAGCCTGTCCTGGCAAGCAGCGGGCATGAGGCAGGGCATACCCTGGATAGGACACCAGTCCATCGCAGGGCAGACAAATACAAACACAGATGCTGCACACACTCACACCAGGGCCAGTGTTCCCCTGAAGTCAATTTACCTGCTAAAATGTCTTTGGACTGTGGGAGGAAACCGGAGCACCCAGAGGAAACCCATGCAAGCACAGGGAGAACATGCAAACTCCACACAGACGGCAGCCCAGGCTGTGAGACAGCAATGGTAACAAGCGTGCACTGTCACCCAAGCCCTCTGGTTGAGTGGGGGAAAAGACCAATCGTGGGCAGCAAGGACACAGGTGTCAAAGCAACCTAAATTTATAGACATTTTGTCAGTTTTATACCTTTTCTTCTTAAGAAATATAGACCCTGCAGGGAACCAGTATCACCTTTTTCTTTCCTTTTGTTTTATAAGAAGCAATATAATTTTTTTACATCTACTTCTTAGCCTTAATTTTCCTTTTCTCAAACTCTACGATGTGTCTCGCAAAAGAAGCCTAGAATGGTGCACTTGAGGAAAAATAAAAATCTTGTTTTTCTACAGTGATTGCAGCTGTGCCCTGGGGGTGATAAAAAGGGAACAGAACTTTTGGTTTTCATTGTTGTAGAAAAGGGAAGAAAGACCTACTGCAACAACCCAGTGTTTCTTGATTTATTCAGAGTTCAAAGATAGAATAACGTAAAACAAAAAGGGATGAAGATCCAAAACATTGTCTGTCTGCAGCTACCTGTGGTGTGTGTCACCCTGTAAAGGTCCCTGAAGACACAACTAATAACTCGGTATTAAAAAACAAACATTTTGCCTTCCTAAAGCTGCTTTTGTCTGTCCAGTGTCTGGATATTAACACACATTTTTACATTTTCACTCCATGTTATTGAAGTGGTGCCGCTGGTGTCTAGTAGGGGCTGAGCCGGCCTTGTCGGGTAGCTGGTGAGGCCCTGGCACGGGGGCCGGCGCTCACGAGCCCCCCCCCCCCCCTCTGACCCCGCCTGTCTCTGCTGCAGCTGACGGGGCCGATCGAGGTTCTCCACGCGGCGAAGGCGCGGCACGACTGGCGCGGCGGCAAGAATGACCTCTGCGTGCGGCAGGGCGACAGCGTCGAGATCGTCCGCGTCAAGAACAACCCAGAGGGCAAGTGGCTGGCCCGGACCCCGAAGGGCGCCTGTGAGTCACCGCGGCGGACTAGAAATCTTGCTGACGACCTGCCGAGCCCGTTTACTAGTTAATTAATTAATTCGGGGACGTCAAGCAGTCATTTCGTGAAAGGAGTCAGGGTATCGGCTTGCAAAACATGGCTGATTAGGTTGTTCCATACTCCCACTACCCTTTGGGTACAGAAGAAAGCTTCCTCTTGTCAGTTTTAAATGCTCTACACCATCCATAACTCCAAATTTTCATCATGAAAGGTTTTTAATATAAAGTCAGATTTACCCCGGTTGAGTCCTGTTACCATAGGGAGTTTGTGTACATGTTTCAGGTCCCGTATTGTCTTTTCAAGACAACGAGGGGTCATTTCCTTCAGCCTGTCTCTTGTAGCACATTCCCTTAAGCCCAGGAATGTGTCTGATTGCTCTTCTCTGGGCTATAAGACAATAGTTCCTCACTTGATTCGTAAGAAACAATGATATATTTTTGTATGTAGTGTTTTTCATGATTGCAAAGCATTGCCCAATACAAAAGCCAAACCAAAAAGATAGGTATCCACAAATTAAAACAGTGAATTAAACACAGAAGCTACAGTATAAAAGTGAGTTTTAAGACATTGAAAAGCACGGTCTGACGTGAGCTGGGAGATCCTTCCACAGTCTCCTGTGCGGAGCCTCATCTTGGGGGGACAGGAGGCGATGAAATAGTACAGGCGGCATGGTCACTCACACTGCCAGGCGCCCCCCAGTTCCCCCACTTTAATGAGGTGCTGTTGCTGTTCTTGGATGAAAATGTTGTTCCCCCTTAACTAGAGAGCAGAATATGAAAACCATGTAACCTCTTGGGGACTCTGCAACTGGCCCTCAGGAAGATGGGTTAAAGTATTTTTATGTACTATTATTTGCTGTGGCATTGGTTGTTTTTTTCTGGAAAAAAAATGAAACGTGTGCAAGCTTACACCAGTGGCGTATGCGTTTTAAATGCCCCTCCTGGATCTTTTTTTTTTTTTGCCGGCGAAGACGGTTACATCAGCAACACGTGTGTAGACGTGGACTATGAGGAGGTGAAGCGGAAAATCCGGAGCCAAACGCTGGAGTCTTCCTCTGGCCCCACGGCCATCGATGAGGACTTCTACGATGACGTTGGCTCCTCTGACCAGATGAACAGGTGACCTTTGAACTTGACCTTTACCTCTCGTGAGTGAGCTGGCAATGCAGCTCGTATGGCGTTTGCCAATTCTCCTATTTCGGTATCATCTGCAATCTTAGCAAGTTTACTAACTGTACCGGAATCTACTGCATCCCATCCATTTTTTAACTACTTTATCCAATAAGGGGTCACAAGGGACTGGAATCTATCCCAGCAAGCAACAGGCGCAAGGCAGGGTACACCCTGGATGGGACGCCAGTCCATCGCAGGGCACACACAGAAACAAACACACATCAGGGCCAGTTATCCCGTGCAAACATGGGGGAGAACATACAGACTCCACACAGACTGGACCCAGGACCCAGGACTCCGAATTACAGTCAGTTGAAGATTTTTGTCAGCAGTGACATTAATGCTGTTCTTATTTTTCTCCCTACAGCAGCAGGAACACAGACAATGGTAGGTGACCTTTACAGATTGATTTCAAGACTCGCCACAAAACAACACCCTTGTATTTGGAGTTATTTGGTCCAAACGTGACCAGGAAGATTAAGTCACAAGACAAGTGTAGCTCACTTGCAAGTGACTTAAAATTGTCAGAATTAAAAGCAACTAGAGCATTAAAACACTCAGATCACTGATTACCTGCCATCTGCTTCACGCCTCAAACACTCTTGCTTTAGAAGTGTCTCTCATTACCTCCCTGTATGATTAAATACTTAAACTGGGAGGGACTGGAGTTATCTGTGAATCATTTCCAAATACATTCCCTATGTCGGGAAGGTATTGAGTAGGAAGCACCTTTCAGTGCACCTGAAGATCTGGAAATGCTACCCTAGCTGACACGGCTTGTTCCTCTGCAGAAGACGTGTACGACGACGTCCAGGCCATTCCAGAGGACTTTCCACCGCCACCTCCAGAAGTCAGGTGAGCTTCATCCTTCACTTTCTGCTTCAGCAGGAGCACAGACCTTCTCCTTGTCTTTCTAAACCTTTCGGGCTGAGCTCTCCCCTTTCTGATGGAAGTTTAGGAACTGAGTTCGTCTCGAGCATCCCTCCTGCGCCCCATCTCCACCTGTGCACCCCCCCTTTCTTCAGTCCCCTCTGCATGGGGTTCAGGGCTTCCTTGTGATCAAGACAAGCAATGTGGAAGAGGCGTTAGTGGGGCCAGCAGGGGGCGCTCACCCTGTGGTCTGTGTGGGTCCTAATGCCCCAGTATAGTGGCGGGGACACTATACTGTAAACGGGTGCCGTCCTTCGGCTGAGACGTAAAACCGAGGTCCTGACTCACTTGTGGTTTTTAAAAATCCCAGGGCGTTTCTCAAAAAGAGTAGGGGTGTTACCCCGGCATCCTGGCCAAATTTCCCATTGGCCCTTACCAATCATGGCCTCCTAATAATCTCCATCTATGAACTGGCTTCATTACTCTGCTCTCCTCCCCACTGAGAGCTGGTGTGTGGTGAGCGTTCTGGCGCACTATGGCTGCCGTCGCATCATCCAGGTGGGGCTGCACATTGGTGGGTGTGGAGGGGAGTCCCCAATACCTGTAAAGCGCTTTGAGTGGAGTGTCCAGAAAAGCGCTATATAAGTGTAAGCAAGTATTATAATTATTATTATTAATGTCCAGTGGCCAGGAAGCAGCCTGTTCAGCCCAACATATTCTACCAAAATAATCCAAGCATTCACAAGCATCTAATTCTTGAATGTTATCATCCCTTCTGAAATCTTGTTAGTTTCCATTATGGATATTTTAAGGTTTTCTTTCAAAGTCTTGAACAATAAATGAATTAGAATATTTAGAATATTGGGGGGGTAGAGGGATGTAAATACAGACTTGCTAGTGAAAAGATAACACGTGTGATATTACAAGGTAGACCTGGTGTTTCACAGTTGTATTTAGTTAAGAAAACTTAAATCACTGTTTCTTTTTTTGGAGGAAATGTAATTTGTACTATATGATGCTATGTCCATATATGTATATGTATATATGACTGGCCTTTATAAAATCACATTATCAAATTTTAGTGCAGTTTGGCTGCCTTTTTTAGGCATAGGGCATGTTGGGAGTGAAGAAATAAGCTCCTTCCTTCTCTGATTTTCAGAAACACTGCTTGCTGAATCAGATCTGCTGATAAACAAATCAAACCTAAAACAGGAAGAACAAATGCAGAACAAATAAACCACACCTAGGTTAGCATTTGCATAAGCCTTGCAGTTAATGAGTAGCCTCCTAAGCAGCAGGAAAAGGCCTTTGCTGAAAGGATAAGATTGATCTGGTCGCCTAAGAAACTGCTGCTGACAAGTATGGATAGAAGTCTACTATCTGCCTGAATTGAGAACACCACTTGGCTTGGAACGGGGTGGGTGTAAATTTGCCCACTTCATCCTGCAATCAGACCCAGACCCAGAAGCCCAGACACAACCTTTTGGTCAGACTGAGGAGGAGCCTTTCAGAACCTGATCAAAAAGTATGACTAGTAATTTGAGAATGAGTAATGGGTTTGTAGCGAAGGTCATTCTGAGCCTGTCCTCACCTGCGCTACGGGAAGGGATCGCCGAAACCAGCCCGTCACTCTCAGGTTCCTGTTTTTGAGTGTTTTGAGTGCCCCACTGAGGAACAATATACCGAAACTCTGCGATCAAGCAAAGGTAATCATGGCAACGAGCAAAACAACAGATAACAACCCCTACCCCTTGTAGTTTCAGCCTGGATCCTAAAAAGAGCAAGAAGCAGGAGAAAGAAGAAAAGGAATTTAGAAAGAAATTTAAGGTAAAATTTTGTTTGCGTACATTAGATTTAAAAATCCAGTCCTGAGTATAGCCATATGTACAGCTGTGGTTCCCAGTCCTGGTGAGTCACCCACCTGTTGGTTTTTGTTCCAGTTGAGACCTCAGTTACACAATAAAACCCTTCAATGACTTAATGAGAATAAGATTGATATGAAATGTTTGTTCCCTGCTCATAAACATGTTGGAGCTTTTAACCAATGTATATTATAAGTGAAATAAAATCCCAGACTTGTGGCTAGAAACACAATGCAAATATTAAATTGAAGCAACTTCTTAGATCAAGTAAGACATCAATTATCTAATTAAGGTGGACTGGAATAAAAACCTGCAGATGTGTGCTGCTGGTTTTCGATTGGGAACCACTGTTACACAGCCTGAAGGAGGGCCATTCACACAGATCCGAAGCAAAACTGGTTTTAACAAAGATGAAAATCCATAGCTTGATGTAGCAGTTACAGCACGTACAGTTTGTTCTTGTAAAACGTACTAACAATTAGGAGAACCTGTGTACTCTTTAGCTAAGGATGCCTACACTTTTTTTCATTCGTTTGATGATAATTTTGTGTCAGTCGGGTAATTCTTTGCCAGTTTCATGCCTGCAGTTTCTGTAGGGCTGTGCATTTAAAACTGTGAAGCTCTTTTTCAAGTGGGGTAGGGAGTGTAATCCTACCTGGAGTTAGAGGCACCGCCCTGAGAGCCCCATGACAGTACTTCACATACAGCAGACTGTGACTGCCGAGATCAGGCTGCAGAGTGGCTCAGCTACAGGCACCGCAGACTGGAATTAAAAACATTTCTCCTGTGTCCAGTTTGAAGGGCCCATTGAGGTGATCTGTCAGATGATGGTCAACCCCAACGCCAGTCTCAAGAAGGGTGGGGGCAAGGACCTGACCCTGGTGTGTGGAGAGATCCTGGATGTCATCCAGCTCGTAAATGACAAGAAGGCTCTGTGTCGCAACAGTCAAGGGAAATGTACGTATGCACTCTGCAGATTGTTAAAGGAAATCAAATCTTTACTGAAATAAAAGGTATCACAAACAAATGTGTGCGCATCGCACCTAAATTTGATTATAGTTTTTTTCTACGGAACCTTGGTGTTGTGGCTCCAGGTCTGCGCAGGGCTGGTGTTGGTCCATGCTTGTGGTTGTGAAAGCACAAGTTCTGAACAAATTGCTTTTTTCTGTCCTTCCTCAGATGGTTATGTGCCCAGGATAGCTCTCCTTCAAGCGTATGTATAAACCACTTATGTCATTGTATTATTTTATTCTTAGTCAAGCGTTGTTTCTTGTGTTGTGTGATAAGGCATCATTAGATGCGTGAAGACCAAATAAGAAATGTGGTTAGACCCTGATGAAGACATTATTAGACATTTCAATACATACTGTGAATATATCAGCAAGCCTTCTGAGTACACTTTCATTGTTGAGAAAGGTCTCCTAATTTTTCTCCTTAATAATCTGATTTCTTTAATCTATTTAATATATAATTTACTAAGAGATGATGAAGTCCTGCGCTAGTACATATCCTTGAGTGAGCAATAATGAGTCATCTTTACACACAGGCTTCCTGTTGGCCTCATGCTGGGCAACATAATGAATTCATACTTCCTGGTCAGCACTGGGAATCGGGGATATTGGGACACAAGTTCTTAAGCATATAACTGATCAGAGTATGTGCTCTTTTAATACAGTGACTGATAACTCACATAAAAATTATATTGATATACTGTATATATTTTTAAGACTATTCTAGATTATTTAGACTATTTAGACTATTCTAATTCTATTTAGAAAAATGTATTTGTTTCTTTTTGCTTGCAGGGAAGGAGACATTTATGATGACATTGAGAATTCTTCAGGTTTGTCCAGTTGTACATTGCAGTACTTTTTTCATATAGTCTTAGTCATGTAAATGAATTGTTTAACCCTTTAAAAAAAGGTCCAAAAACAATTTTTACTGTATAACAAGAT
Organism: Atractosteus spatula; assembly: GCF_055471065.1. Taxonomy (NCBI): domain Eukaryota; kingdom Metazoa; phylum Chordata; class Actinopteri; order Semionotiformes; family Lepisosteidae; genus Atractosteus; species Atractosteus spatula. The sequence continues at coordinate 8,791,471 of NC_142733.1, read as the reverse complement.
ATTTGGTATAATAGGACATTAAACTGAGAATAGAATGTTAGAAAAATTAGGTGTCTACTATCTGAAATTTAAATCACAGATGACAAGAATTCCTACCATAAGAAGTCTTAAGATTGTTAAATCTCTTTGAGAGCTCAGAGCTGGACGTTTTGGACTCTATGTTCACAAAGTCCTTATTGATCCAGTTATTGGGTCATCAAGGTGATCTTGTAACCAACAAGTGGAGTAAACCTACCTGACAACAAGCATCCTATAGTAAGTGAACTCGGTGGCACCAGGATCAGAGACGCCTGCTCTAAGGAATCGGAATAAATCTGGTGAGATTTTCCATCAAATTTTAAATGTTTCTGTTCCTCCCCACCCCTGCTTAACAGATATCTATGACAACGAATGACCGTGCTTCCCCAAGACCCAGAATCCGAAACGTGGACGACTTGATTGTGGACGGAACCGGGCCTGTCCGAAACAGAACCAGGAAGGGGTGCATTTACAGTTCCACCTCTCGGGAACCACTGTGGTTTGGAAGACGCTCCTTTCTGAGAAAGTACTACCTGAGAAAATTAGTTTTAACTTTCGCGAGGGTGACCTTTTGCTCATTTGCCCTGTATCAGACTGGCGATTTGAGAAATGATTCTTCAGGGTTGTATTTGCAAACAGCAAGACCCCTGAAGCCGGACTCCGGGTTCCAGCCAGTCACAAGTGGGTCAGAGAGGAAACTGTGAAGATTTGCTGGTTTTGTGAGCATGATTGTAAATAAAATCTCTTAACTTTATTTTATTTTAAAATCACACTAGTTGGGGATCTCTTCACATTCTGTAGGGAGTGTTATAAATTAAATATATTTAGAAATCACTAGCGAATCTTGATGAGATCCAAGTTCTTTCTCATTTACATGAATTTTGTAAACAGTTTTACCAGTGATTGTAGATATATTGATTTTTTTTTTAATAGCTCGCTTATAGTAGGAAAGTAAACTACTCTACTACTACTATATTAGAAGGGAAATTTGAAACTGACAGGTGTCCGACTCAACTTTGTGTGGCTACTGTGTAGCTGTTTACTGAAAGGAAGGTAAATGAGCATCTAGAAATAGGGGGAGATTTCAGCTTAATCATCACATCTAAAACAATATTTTGGGTATTTTTTATTTTTCATTTTCTGCCTTATAAAAATTTAACCCTTCATCCATGTGAATTAAACTTATTATTCCACTGGTTTTGATTAAAATTGCCGTGTCATTTTACACAGTTTCAGATATGTTTATTTCTGTTTCTGTTTTGGTATGAAGGACTATTTAACTGAGTTTCATTTAGAGCGACGGCAGATTTTCTTGCACAAATAAAAGGGGCCCCAGGAGCTACTCTTAATTCTGCACAAGCTGTACTGAATTTTGTATAGTATTTTAAGATGTGTAAGTACGAGAGGTTATTATTTGGGGTAATGATGGTTGGAGTTAACTGGTTCAATCTTTTAATATGTCCTGAAACCACATGACAGCTATAGGTTCTTATTTAAGGGATTCCTTTCAAGTCACAGTTAAGAAAAATGTGTACATTTTCAGCAGGGAGTTTCAACCAGAAGTGCGGGGACACTTGGCGTCCTCCCAGCCTGTCCTAGAAGTTAAGGAAGAAACATTTTGGCTGCACTCTAGGGGCCTGTCAAAGCATTTAGTTAATTGAGTTTAAATAGGAAATGGGGTATGACTTCACATTCTTCAGAACAGAAATACCAGGGCAGCATGATGGGCTAACAGAGGTCGTGACTTATCCTAACTGCTAACCTTTACTAACACATTGAATGACCCTCTCTGCATAAATTATTTACAGATGCTTCACTGGTTTATATTGAGTTACAGGTCTTGAACTGGGACACAATTCCCTCTCTTCATAGAGCAACTACTCTGGGCCTAAGGCATTTCAGTCTCCCGCGGCCAAAGATAACAGTCTGGAGAGATGTGATTGTCCACAGCCCGAGTCCGTTTTTAATGTACGAGTAAATGGTTTCCGCCTGAGATTTTGCATCTGATAATTTAAATAACAGGGCGTGGAAATGTTATTTTTTTTATCGTCATGCTTTGCTTTCTGTGAATTTTTAAACATCCCTCACGCCGGAAACACTCTAAGATAAAATAACCAAAATATTAGCGGCTTGCTAGCAAATTAAACTCCCCCCCCTCCGAGGTAGCTGCAGTTCTTCAATTTGGCCACAAGAGGACTGCAGCGCAACTCATTCACTTTTAACATTAAATTTTAGAAAGATCAGAACATAAATCTGTAGATTTACGTTTACGTACAGATTGTGCTACAGTACCTAACATAAACATTTAAATAAAAAGAATTAAAAAGCTAAAACAAGACCCGTCCCTGGGTGGGCTCGAACCACCAACCTTTCGGTTAACAGCCGAACGCGCTAACCGATTGCGCCACAGAGACTGGCACGACTGAGCCTCTGAAAGCAGCAGTAAAATAGAGACCGAAATCCGCCTTACTTCTCTTTTTTTGTATATCTGTGTGTAAATGATTAGCACGATCTGTTTACTCAGCTACAAAGGGAAAGTGAATTTCGCTGATACGGAACTGTGCGACTGCTTCTGACTTCATCTCGACTGCGAGGGGTTTCAAAACCACACACGAGCAGAGGATTAATTCTGTAAGAATACGCGCAGAGGGACTTTTGAGAGATAATACGCAAGAAAATTTAGGAGGGTGTGGGACAGTTTTTCGCATCAAAACATTGTATTTGCAATCACATACAATCCTTAAACAAGGCATATCGTATAAAAGCATTAATAACGGGCCGAAATAGCTCAGTTGGGAGAGCGTTAGACTGAAGATCTAAAGGTCCCTGGTTCGATCCCGGGTTTCGGCAAATCTTTTATTCTCCAGCAAAATAAAACTGAAACGATTACCGTTTATCGCAACTTTTGCAGTTTAAACATAATATTCGATATATCTCCTATATCTGTTTTTAAACGTGTAAATCATAAATCTTCCGCCAAATGAGGAAATCGCTTTGAATTTCCTCCTGCTTTAATTTCACCGTAATTGCTCAAAGTATAGAAAAGTACAGGTTATAAACAGAACCGGACAAGTATGCAAACCACATTTCGTATATTTTAAGCTGCACAGACTGCTGTAAAGCACAATGACAAACAGAATTTTCATCTCATTTTTAGGTGGAAACGTGGTCCCCTTACAATAACCCTGTTTGCGACCCACACTGCTGTGATCACGGAGCCCTGTGGGAACTCGCACGACGACGAAAATGGAGAGAGAAAAGTTTGCAGTGCCGAACATTTACAAAAGTGCCTTAACATACTTTTCGAGTTTATAAACAATAAACTCGATTGACACGGTATGGAAATGGCACCCAAGCGACTCGCTGAGGCATTAATACCACCTTTTTAACAAATCGTGGTGCGAATTAAGTTCCTAAATCGGAGAGCCTATGCACACACTTACTATTTATGACCAAAGATTGTTAGCATAATTTCGCCAAAAAGAATAAATCAATGGGATTAATCAGTTATACTTATTTCACTTTTATTCATTTATTTGGAGCACTGTTGCTAAGAGTACTCTGTTACCTGACCAGAGCCCATAATTTCTATACTGCCTGTTCTGTTTTAGCAGTCTCAGGCAGTACTTGATGGCGATGCCTTAACACTTTTTTTTTGACCATTCATCTAATTATTCATCTTTATTTAGTGTTTTCTCTTCTTTTTTCAGCATGGAATAAATTATTACTTATTCATTTGCAGCCTACACATGCTGACGCAGCTCCCCACCTGAACTGTCTTTATTTATGGCAAACATGGCGTTTATTTGACTTATGTACATGAAGCCCAATGCACATGTACATATTGCAAAAGAAACTCCTCTGTCTAACCACCTCATCCAAAACCAGGATTGCAGGGGAGCCAGAACCTATTCCAGCAAGCAAGGCAGGGTACACCCTGGACAGGATGCCAGTCCATTCCACTGCGCACACACACACCAGGCCAATTAACCTACCCGTACCAGGACTGCGGGAGGAAACTGGAGAACCTGGAGTAAACAAACCCGAACACAGGGAGAACACACAAGCTCCACACAGACAGAACCCCAGGGAATTGAACCCCGGGCTCCAGCTCTGAGAGGAAGCAATACTGACCACTGCCCTGCACTATGGGGAAAAAAAAACACTACCCCACTCTACTTGTAAATAATTGTTGCTCAAAAAGGGACAAAAGGAGAACGACTCATGGAGTTACAAAAAAAAAAACAGTATAAAACAATAGAAAAGCTGGAACTATTGATTTGAAGAGAAACTCACTTGGAACACCCTTCATGTGAAAAAACTCCACAGACAAAACCGCAGGACCAAATTATTTAATATAGAGATGTGTGAGCAGACAACAGTCGATTGTTTTGCAATATGAAATGCTACAGCTGAAATCAGATTTACCTGTCATGAATGCAACATTCCAATCGAAAATCATTTACAAGAGTGCGTTTTAACTGGAGGTACACATAAAAAAAGTACAATTCCTTTATTAAAAAGTAGTAAAAATATGCATAGTATGACCTGCACAAAGCACAGATAATCGGCTAATCCAGAATTCCAGGGCCTACGGAAAATGTCTGACTGAAGTAATCCATGACTGCTGTGAGTGTTTCATCCATGAAAGCTAAATCCCCAGGTACTTACAATCCTACCTCCACTGCTCAAAGTCTATTCCAGCAGACAAAGTCCCCAAGTCACTTAAATGGTGATTTAATAACGGCAACAGCATAAAGATCTTTGTAATACCTTTAAAACCAACGTTGAATGGTCAGTTGAGAGGAGAAAATGATAATCAGTACATCTTACGTTTGTGTGGCGGCTCTGTTCGGCCTCCCATTAATGGAAGCACAGCAGTTGAAACTGGAAACGCGAGGACCCTGGTTTTGCTGGGAGAAGCAAACTAAAATAGTTTCCTGCGACAAAGGCGGATTCATACCAGCGGCTCCCCGATCACTGCAATGTACCACCCAGCAATACCAATGACTTAATCAGCAGCTTGACCTGCTACCATTCCCCACACCTCCCTATTTTACTTTCCCTATAGACAACCACAAATGTTCTCGCTGCACTTATCAACCCCACTTATTTGTGCAGTTCAAGTTGCAGACTACACAACCCGAGAGGGCTTCTGTGTTCTCAAGCTGTGATGTTGATCCACAACACTGTAGCCTTCTGGGTAGGCCTGGTCTAGTGTGGGATAAGAGCACAAGCCCCAAACGCAGAAAGAATGAAGTTAAAGAAACAGTTTATGCCAAAGGATTGGCCAAGCTGAATGCTTCTTGCTACATTCAGTTGGACGTATCGAGTGTCACTGTTTAAAACCATGTAAAAAAAATTACATATTAAAACTATAATCAAATAACATCTAAAGACTATGCATAAACAATTTTATATTTCATAAAAAGCTGTTCTTATGTACAAAGGATTACATTAACAGCAGTTCCTGATTGTCACTTACACATTCAGTTTTTTTGCCACACATTTGGCTACATTTAAGGTTTGGAAGCAATTTACAATAAAGTACAAGTTTCAAGGCAGGCATGACTGGGGAAAAAGTAAAAGTCACATCCACAATGCAACATTACCTGGGAACAGAAATCAGACTACGTAATTAAGACATGATAATCTAACAGGAAAACCCCACTGCAGGAAGCTGGAAGAATGCAGACTTTTGGCACCGTAGTTTAGTGCCAGTGCATTGGCCTCTATATCACTAGAAGGCTATATGAATTAATTCTGACAGGCACAGGCAAAACACCAGCACTAGCTTGCTGCTGAATGTTAGTAAGACAGGCAAACCCTACTCAACTCAGGTAAGTGTTGCCGACTATGAACTGTCTGGACCAAACAAAGACTTAAGCAAAAGCTTTGCTGATTACAAAATATGGATGAGTGGTACATGGTGGTAAAATACTTGAATAGGCTACTAGTATCAAACCATAATTCCATCCATCCAACTGATTTCACACCATAAAGTGCCAGAATACATGAAGGCTTTAAAATGGACACCAACAGAGGTGACCGATTCATACATGGCGCACAGGTTTGTAGGCTTAAATCTAGAATGGTACACTGTACATATCGGTCATGGTTTATCAATGATATTCAGGGGAATTACAGGTTGGATAAAGATGAATGCAGATCTGCCTAGCTGACCAAAATTTGAAGGCTGCATTTTGATATCAAACTGTACAAGCAAAGCATTCTGATGGGTGGTCCAATCGGGCAATTAATCCTCATGAAAACTGACAGTATCATTGCAGTGGCTTGCTTTCCTATGGGGGAAGAAAAAACTATGATTCATTTACCTTCTTCTCCTGAGGGCATTCAACTTCAGATGTTTTCTGAGGAAACCAAAGTATTACCATACAGGAAACATTTTAAGCATTTAAAACAAATGCCGTAATCATGTGTCAACACCGTTTAAAATAATGCCAACTTCCTATCTTGCAATTTTCCTTAAAATGAAAATCAACTGAATACAGACTTTTAAAAAAAATCTACAAACACTATTGTGCAAACGCAAACTGCGCACTACTAAGGGAATACAAAATAAATACTGATTGATACCGATTTTTAAATTCAAGTTGATTAGCTCCATATTATCTTTAAGGCCAGTGAAATCAGATTTAAACTAACTTTTCCAAAGAAGACTCAGTTGGCCACTATAAAACGGGTGAAAAGACACATCCAAATACCCCTCTGAAATAATTCCACATTTCAGCACTTACATGATTAATGTCATTATTTCATATCGTTTGATAATCTAAGAACATCAGTCAGCACTAGGTGCCAAGCACAAATCAACAAAGGTTAACAGATCTCAGCTTAGCATTAAAAGTAGGGCTATCTACATTAAGGAATGCTGTTGCATTGTGTTCCTTGAGTATTGGAAAACTACAGCCAAATAATGTTCCTCTCTCTGTCCTCTTTATACAAAAAACATAAAAAAACACCAACATTTAAGCAAACTCCAGTACTGTCCAAAGGGTTCAAAGACTCCTTCCATAAGTTCATTCAGGACTGGTCAAGCACCCAAGGCAGTCACCACCTGGATCACTTGGAGGGGAATGTGGACCACCTCCCGATTAAACAAATGCTCAGAACTGTCAGGCTCTGTTCGTGGGCAAAGAAAACGGCACCAACTCTTTCAGTCATCCTTTCATGGTCTTCTAAGGTGCTCTTGACAGCATCCCATGTTCTCTTCAAATACTCCTTCTGCACAGTAAAAAATGTTCTGTGACCTGTGATTTTATTGGATTCTACATTTAAGTGCTAGGCTTAAAACATTCATAGGTTTAAATTTTAGTTTATTGACCTCTGACTTGACACCTAGCAACCTGGAGCTGTAGCTTTGACGGCCACTGTTCAATAAAACTTGCAGGTGAAGTCTGGGGTAGCACTATTCTCAAGGCTTTCTGCTGGAATGGCCCAATGGCTCCGTCACCAGGGCCTGAGGTGTTGTAGAACGCTGAGTCATTCGGACAGCAGGTGTCAAAGAGGTTTAGGTTCCTGGGCATTTAGGGATAGTGCTTTCATCATCATCTCCTTTTCGATTTGCATGTCGAACTCTTCTCTTTCTCTGAAAGCAACAAAGGCTTTCTGTCAATCACAAGAGCAGGAACACAAATTCAATGGAAAACCTCCTCCAAACCATAACCCTATCATCCTATCACAGTGCTCCTACATCATGCTGCATAGAGTATCTTTTCATCATCTTTTGATTAGGTTAAAGGTCTAAGGTGTTGTACAAGAGCATCAGAGCTCATGGAACAAGGCACCTTTAGATGTTGTAGCTCAGCAATTTGGAGCTACTACTCCTAAAGTTTAGAATATTGTTTGGATCTACCAGCGGCCTGAAGGAGCTTGCAGTCTGTCTTAAATGTAAAGCTAAACATCTCAGTAAACAACACCCTGTTAGAAGAAACGAATACTAGAAAAAGTAAAACATGAAAAAGTTAACATTCAAAGCAACATTAGTGACTTACACGGTCTCTGTTAGCGACTCTGCTCATCTAATGTTTATTGCTCTAAATCTACCTCCTCTCTGCTCCATAGGTGCTGTTTTGTTAAAAATATCCTCTGCCTTAAGGGAAGATTAGATTGTCTGAAAGGGGCTTGGAACAGATTACAAGAAACCAGCATAGGTGTATTTTTGGTAATGCTTGTTACTAATGACAGGATTTGGGTCTTGACACTTTCCACATCAGAGTTTTGAATGAATTTACAGTAACATCATACAGGTGTTACCACAATAACATAGAGCACAGGGTATAATGCATGTGCAACTTAGATCTGTTTTCCTAACTATCATGCATCACATTATTAATAATGTGGGATTCCTGCAAATGCGAAGGAAAGGCACAGCTTTTGAAACCCACAGACTATTCATTACCTTATACTCAAGTCGGGCCCCTTCAAGAATTTAACCTCTGCTTTGTCCAGGGAGATCTTGTCTACAGCAGCAATGGCGTAGATGATGGCCTGAAAATAAGACAGCAGCGTTACAACGTGACCACTCGGACTCAGGGCACTGGACCAGCGTTCTCCTCCGCTCAGCAGGCGCAGACTTCCTGCCACGGGTGCTGCTCCGATTGCTGCTGCCGCTGTGACACTTTCACTTCTTAGTCACTTACTGAGCAGCACCACACTGTGGCAAAACACTGCTAGCAGCAATGCAGACGTCAACACTGTAAACTCCCAACAACGATATGAACCCTTGCACACCATCACAGAAACACTGCAGCCAATGTCTTAAAGATAGGCTTACCCAGTTGAAGGCTTTGATTTCATGATTTTGGTTAGCAATGAAGAGAACAGTAAAATTATACAGCTGACTCCATATACATTCATACTGAATATAATGTGACTGACAGTTGTTTTGAGCGAAGAGAAATGGACATTAATTATTTGTGCATAAATAAATTAAAGGAGAAAAAAACTCTGGCTTTCGGGACTGGATACTTGAACTATCCGAAGTTCAGATGTAAAAGATCAAGGGTAATTGTGACATCCTCCTGACTTGCCAAGTGTCCCGGAGACCATGGAGTGGAATAGTCAAGCTCCATGAAGAGCATATGCCTTTATGTTAATAATCTACCTAACGAAATTAAAGAGCCCAGTAATGGCCTCCTCACCTCAGGCAGCAGCACGTCCAGGATGAAGCGGATGGTGTCCACCTCAGTCAGGAAGGGCGCGGTCTCGGGTGCATTCTCGTAGATGGACTTCAGGTAGCTGTACACCAGGTCCACCTGGGCCTCGTCCTCCAGGTAGGTGTCCACCCAGGACATGAAGCGGCTGAACTTGAGGAACTCCTTCAGCCACTTGGAGTTCTCTCTGCCACTGATGATCGCCTGAGGGAGAGGCCAGGAAATGAGCAGGACTCTTCTCCTCAGGGCCTGCTGACCAGGCAAAAACTTCAACAGCAAGAGCTTCGGGGCTTAAATGCTACATGGGCTTGGAATACAAACAGCTAGTTCTCTCAGGATAATTATTCCAAAGCAAAACTATAACCCAATTATTCACAGCTTTTAAGTGGGATCAGGGTGAAGCAATGAATAGTTTTCATATACAATAAAGGTGGTTTCTAAGCAGAGAGACTAATACTGAATACTAAAATTGAAGCCAAGTACAGAAATGTTTATACTGAAGGAGACGGGTACAAAAAGACAACAAATTCAATTTTTTTTTCTACAAAGACTTTTCCCTGAAAAGAAACAGTCCAGACTTATACTTGGGAACAAACTGTTTACATATGCCTACCCATCACAACCAGAATGTGCTTTAATCTGCTCCCCACAAAAAAGGTTGCCTTATTTTGCACACACTAGCACCATTAGTTTAGTTTAGAAAGACTGAGTGTTGTGGAATGAAGGTGCTAATTAGAAAACACTGCATAATTACCCTTGGTACTGGAAAAGGCTAAAGATCTGTTTATCTATTTTATGTAAATATTTTGTCTTTAATTGCACTGCATTTACATAATTTCAAAAGATAATGTCACAAATTCAGTTTCTGTTATGAAAGTTCTTTTTCTTCACCAGTATTTAAACCATTCCTTAAATAATTATGAAAAGCATAAATGCCCGGATGGAAAAACTCCCAGTATTCTCCTGTATTAAACTTGCAGTTTATAACTGAGCAGGCCAGCAGTATTCATCTCTATCTGTTGCTCTAACTCAGCGCAGCTGCCGAAGCTTTGTTGAGACACAGGAGACGGAAATCAAAGTGTTCTCGGATGTCCAAGAAGTCCCCTGCTTTGTCTGACCTGCAGGTGCTTCTCCAATCCCTCACTCTTGACAATAAACTGGACCAGTTTCTCGTTCGCCCGGTTCCGGAGAGCCTTGGAGCGGTCAGGCAGCAGTTTCTTGGACTGCCTGCAGCGGGATGGTGTGCTGTCCAGATGTACATCCGATCCTTCCTTCTGCTCCTCCATTATCAGCTTGCTGGGAAAGGACACGTTGGAGGAGTCCTGCAGGTACATCTTCCTGACTGGGCAGCCTAGGGCAAATACATCACAATGAACATCACAAAGCCAGTTGCTGAATTACAGCTCTCCGTTTAAAGCTAAGCAGGCATAGTTCTCTCGGCTAGCAAGCCAAATCGGTTTTGTGCTTTTTTTTTTTTAAAGAAAAGCAACAGAGGTCATTAATCCTATTTGATGCAATTGCTTGTTGGCTGCCAATATACTTTTACAGAGCAAATCAACAAACACTATTCCTCCATTGAATGAGCCATGAGACGAATAAATAACATCAGTTCCACATACCTATTCGTTCAGCTCTTCCTGCAAGTCCCGATGTGCCCATTATTGTTTAAAGCAATGACTATCTGGAAGGGCTTGTCAAACAGCATACAAGTATACCACGTCTTTTAATCAACTCATGTAGAACACTGCTGTGGAACTGGTAAACAAGCCATTGTCCCTCAATCAGTATTGAAGATTGTTTTTAGAGGTTATAAAGGCTGATAGTCAACTATTGTAAAAAACTAAACTAAAAATATCCAACAACAAAAGAAAAAATATGCATGAAAAAAAATCCAGATGATGTTTCTTTTATTACATGCTGCTTAAAGTGTAGTTTTCTTTTGCCAAGCCACAATTCAGACATGTTCAGCATTCCTGCCAGCAAACAAGTGTAACACTTACTTATGTCATCTGCAAAGTATTCAATAAAAGAGCCAGAGAAGGAACCGCAGGCTGTATAGGGGAGAAGGAAAAAACAGTTAAGGTGAATTCCATTATGACCCGGGCATGGAAGAGCATTCCTGCCTTCCTGTGCAAGGCATGATGAAACCAAACCAAAGTGCTAAAAGATGACATTCTTAAACTATGCTGTAATAATTCTGTCTCAATGTTTTTATTTGAATTTAATGACTTCTTAAGACGTTTCCACAACAATCAACTGATGAATGTTTTTAACATTACAGCCCTTCGTTTCTCATGTACCTTTCTCCTTTCGAAATGTTTCTAGATCGTAAGGGATTTCAGCACAGCTCTAGAGAAACTGACTATTCTGTACTCGACTCCCAACGTCCCAAATGATGCATTGCCAAGTTATGCCCACCTTTGCGAATCCGGTAGTCCCGAATCAGCTCCAAGCACCAGTTGATGGCTGTATTATACTTCTCCCGAGCTTTAACCTAAAAATCAGACAAGGGTTTGATTCTGGCATAGGAAATAACAGATTGAGCATGCCACAAACAGATGTTATGAAATGCTCATTTTCAAGTCAAGAATCTGACTCTCAGGTCTTCATCCTTTGGTTCAGGGGATTAGCTATTGCAAAGCAAACTGGCGACCCTTGGCTTTGATGACTGAAATAATGATAAAAAAAGACTTTGTCACTGAAAGACATCTGTTTCTTACCACAAACTGATCTGTCTCTTCACAGTCAAAAGGTTTCAAGGTTCTTAAGGACACACAAAATCTTTGAAAGACAAAATGGGCATTAGAGTTGACAAATAAAATCCTTAACTCTATTATAGCCATTTAACCCATTCTGCTTCTGTTTTAGAATAGATAATCCTTGTTTTTAGATAATATCAGCATCAATTATTGAAGTATGGCCTTTGTATCAGAATATTTAATAGTTTGCCTCCTTAGGATCATGGCTGATTGTGTTTTAGTTACCACAAGACGCAGCTCTAAACTGCAGTTAGAGCTGTAAAACTGTAGCATGATGACTGTCGGCAACCCATGTTATAAACCATTTGTGTTTTACTCTGAACACACAATGAAAAAAATCACTGTGAAAAATCACTGAAAATCACTTCACATTAAGAAATAACTTTCACCCACTTACCCCTTTTGAACTCTTTTCTTGTCAAACAACAAGTCATCAATGAAGATGATGCTTGCCTTTTTATTCCTATGGTTCACACGTTTTACCTATTGAGCAGAACAAGGTTAGGAGGGATAGATCAATATAAAGGGAACAAATATATGCTCCCATCTACAAAAGGAAATGCTTCATGTTGCATGTTTTACAATGTGAATTTACTCAAAAAGATTATTTGGCTGGCACTTCTATTTAAAGCAACATGCATTTGTACCCATTTAGATTTCACTGAAACTGAGTGAAGTATTGTTCTCAATGGTTCAGTGCTCTTAACAGGTTCTTGAATAGATTCTGTAATAATCTGGCTCTTAAAATGAACAGTGGGGAAAAAAAGCTACCTTTAAGTTGTCTTACATTTACTCACACAGTCAAGTGTTTGCTCAAAGTGTTAGAGGTGTATATTTCCGAGTACAATTGTCTACACAAGAGATAGCCAGTAAATCTTTGCTAACGAAACCCACTACCTCATCCAAACTGACTGCAAGTTTAAAAGCAGGAAAACTGAACGCCGGAAAAACATTAAAATAAGTCCTTCTGTTGCTACTATATATACCAAACTTAAGCCGCGCAAGAAGATGTTGTTACCCTTCCTTTTTTCAGGTTTGTCTGCAATTCAAGGTTATTTCTGGCCTATCTGAAGTACGATTATTGAAAGAAAACAAGACAGGCATGGAATTATGGAGTACTCACCATTGCTGGCCAGAAAGGGTAGTTTCTGAATTTACACCAGACACATATTCCCTCTGTGATGGATGAAGGCTCTGTGAACACAATGCAGAAAAAACGACGGCTAGCAGGGCAAATTATAACGTAGACCCCCCGTATCTATTCATATTAATTTTACAGTTTAATATTGCTTTTATACATTAAATTGTACAATATCATAGTATCGGTTAAGCTGGGAAATCTAAAGAAACTGTTAAGCACAGCACACAGTGCAAAATCCCAGATGCCTGCCTATCTGAAAATACATAACGAATATCTTTTGTACATATTCATTATGTGTTTTTCACATCCATTATGTGTCCCAGGAACAGTTCAGATGGATGTCTAACGTTAAGGAGGGTTGGTCAAGGATGGAAGCTCTTCATTTTAAACCTAGCACTTACTGTTCTCCCTTGTCAAAGAGAAACTGGGAAGCTCTTCATCTTCTTCTTCATCTTCCTCCTGCAGCAGAGAACTCTGCATATCGGGTTCATTGTGCAAACTCAGCTCAATGGACAAGTCAGATTCTTCCCCTGAAAACAACAAAGATTCATGTCCACAAAGACTGAGATTCAAACACAAAAGGTGTGCTTTTTTGAGTTTCAGAGAACAAAGCATATTTTTTTTTAAAGATTGCTATTGTTGCTGCTGATCAATTAGATTTTTTTTAAACAACAGATTAATTCATAGACCACCTAGGTCCACTGCACTGTTGGAGAACAGGATACAGAAATACAAAAAAGTCCTGCCCAGGGTGTACCCTGCCTTGCGCCTGTTGCTTGCCGGGATAGGATCCGGCTCTCCCGCGATGCCGAACTGGAGGAAGCAGGTAGTAAATGAATGGACAGTGCCTTACTGGAACAGTCTCAGTTAATTATTTCAATCAGTGGCCCAACAGCAGTGCCCCAACCTGGGATTTGAACCCACAACCTTCCAGCTGCGAGTGCAGAGCTGCAGGCTAGATTTAAACAGATACTAAAGGCTTAATCGAATTAGGGAGGCACAGGATTTATACCTGGCTCATCGGTTTCCGGTCCCTCCGGCTCAAACGGAGGCAGGGGGAGCTCCGACTGCTCGGATGTCTGCGTGCCGCCCAGCTCCGGACAACTCTGGTTCCGCCGTCTCCGCTTTGAGGAAGGGGCCGTGTCCGTGTGGCCACGGTCGCTTGTGTCCTGCCGGCCGGCCGGCTCCTCCGCCGCCCCCTTCCTGGGCCGGCCCCCACACCTGGCTTTGCCGCAGTGCACCGGCTCCGGCCGAGGGTCCTGGTGGAGGTGGTCAGGTGAGATTAAGATGCTCATGATTTTAGAAATGACACGGAGCTCACAGCACAACAGCCAAGCCTTTACAGCTCCTCTGCTGTTGTAGTTGTGAAGCAGAGTCGCAGGTCAATCAGCAGGCAAATTGCCACTTTTTTAAAAAAACAATTAATTGTATTAACCGATCGTCATTTGTAGCATTCATGATCAGCACATATTTATAGTCTGTTTTGAATTAAACAGTGGTTTTTAAATGTTGGCACGCGTTCTGCTGTTCACTTAGGCGGAAACTACTTCTGAAGAAATGTTCAAATACTGCTCAATAAATATCAACTCAAACGCTGATATGAAAGCTTATATAGAACCTTTACCACCTCGTGCTCCTACAGTGAAAAAGTATAATGATTGATAGCAAATGATCCACTATGCCATCATGACCTGCAGAAACAGTTAAAAGCATGAAGTACAGTGGATTAAAAATGCAATTTCAACAAAGGCAGAAACACTGTACTTCAGAAGATATGTGTGGAAAGATTGCTTAGAATCACAGGATGACTATCTAGTGAATACAGTATTTGAGCTTCCTGTGCTGCTCAGATAAACAAGGAGACTGCATTCACTCATTTATGTTCCCATTTCCCTTTACTGAACACTTGTGACAAGGTTTTCTCACATGTTTGTTCTTGCTATCCATTTTAATAGTGCCCCTTTAAGGTAAACTTCTAATATGGAGTCTTTTTTGTTAATTCTGCACATATTATTTAGTAAGATACATATAACACCAACAAATAACAATGTTTTTATAGTTAGAATCTTTATAGTACGGGATGAAGTGTTTGCCACAGCCCATTATCAATTGTAAGCCTGATTGAGGAGCGATTTAGAGGCTGGAGCAAGACTGAATCCCGTAGGAATATACCTTAAGAGAGTGGAAAAGGAAACATATAGATCAAACATTCTTAACCAAGTACATGTGGTATCGGATCCCAAAACCGCCAGCTCCCAGCGCAATATTACCTGTCGACTCTCAAGGTTCTCAAAGAGCTTCTGTGCTGTCCTGGGTGCCTTTCTCTTTGGCGTGCTCTCCTCAGTCCGTGTCTGGCTCCTCGGGGACAGCTCCTCCAACCCACTCACAGGCGTGGAGCTCACAGGAAAGTCTCGCAAACGAGGCCTCCCTCTCCTCTGTTTCACCCCGCCCGTACTGTGATAAGTGTCAAGGTCAGAGTCTGGGGGAGAGGGGAGGACGTGTGGCGTATTCCCGTTCTGCAAGGCAGAGTGGTCCCCCTTCGGGATACGGGGGCTCGGGGTTTCTGGGAATGTTGTTTTTTGACAAGGTCCTTTCTTGGGGCTGGGGGTAGAAAACGAAGGCTTTACATTATTTCTAGGAGCCCCTTTCCCCACCTGAGAATGCTGCACAGTGTTCAGTTTGGTTGGCGTGGAGCACATTGTCTTATTGTCCCTCTTGCTCAGTGGAGAGACCGCAGCTGGGCATTTCAGATCCGAGCTGCTCATTAGCCTGCGTGGCCGCAGATGGCCGTTCTCCCTTGTCAACAGTGGAGACGACCCTCCTGAAGCTTTCCTCTTGCTCCCGCTCTTTCCTGCCTGTGGAAGGTGGCGTTTCTGTGCCTCTGCCTGTGCCCTGAGGCCAGACTGCCGAGTCTTTGGCCCTCTCACGAGACTGTCCTCGTGTGCCATCTCTCCTGTCCCAGACTTGGGCAGAACTGCAGCTCTTCCGTTTTGTGTCCCCTGTTGACCCTGAGGAACGCGTTTTGGCTGTTCCTTTCTCATCTCAAGGTTAGCTGTCCTTGGCCTGTGTCTCATCTTTGGTTCTACTGTTCCGCCAAGGGTAAAGGTACACTGGTGTGATTTTTCGGTTATGAAAGGCTTGATCTGGCAGGCCCCCTCAGGTGCTTTCCCGGGGTTCGAGGGCAAAGTGCAATGAGAGTCACTGCTGGATAACACATTTAAAGCCAAGCGTAGTGCTTTCCGGTAAAGCAACTCCTGAATAGGATCCCTTTCTTTGATCCCAGTCTCCTGAACTGCAGGCAAAAACAACATTCGGTGATACTGTCAGGGAAGACTGATCACGCAGCACAAACCTCTTCTGTTGTAATTCATAACCATTACAAGGACAGAGGTGGGGGTTTACTGATGAGAATTCCCATTTTATACTCTGCACTTATCTTCCACAATGGAAGCTAAACAAAAACAACACTTGATTTCATATTTCTTCTCCTCAAAGCTGAACTACACACAAGGAAATCATCCAATAATACAAATATGATTAAACAGTATCAGTATGCTTGACCCTCATGATTTGGGGTAGGTAGGGATTAAAGTCAGATAAGAACACGCAACTGTGTTTGCTCTTTAATACTCACCAGCTTGGGTAAATTCATGGGGAAATCCCACAAACTCCTCATCGCTGTCATCTTTGTCCAAAAAGATCTGTATAATACGCTGCTTTTCAGCATCCAGATCTGAAACGAAACATTTCAGGGATTTGTCGGATATAAGTAAGGTTTAACAGTAACTGAAAATTTTCACAGATGACTCCATCTTTCCTTCATACTGTAATATCTGCACTTTTTACCACATTACGTAGTACATCATGATTCAAATGTTGGCTCGCTCGTTCAAAGAACTGTATTGGGAAAACTACACCGTGCAGGAATGAAATCTGGCACATGCACAAGTACGTGTTTCTATGGACAATTTGTTTGCAGTCTTTATTATGTTCTTTGATTTCAAGGTGCCAGGGGGTGCTCACATATCTTGGGTCAAAAGAAGGTATATGAGGGTCAAACAGCTCATTTCAGTGTGACTGAGCGCTCAAAGGTATACGGTGTATCAGTAGGTTATGTGCTATTGCTTTACATGTCCAGTGTTCTGTAGAAGAAACTCGGAAAGCCAGGTGTGAGATTCAACTGCTTAAGTTGACCACATACACTAATATTTTACCACTTTCAGGGAAAGGGTTCAGCTTTGTGTTAGACTATGGTTTTCTTTCACGAGCACAAAAAATATATTTCACTTACTGACTGTCTGCTTGTCTTCTCTGCATGCAAATGAATAAAGGTGTCCTGAACCTATCTAGCCTTGCTAACTATTGTTCAAATTGTCTTTCAAGTCCCACTGAGTTCTCACCAAAATAACCGTCAATGTTAACGATAATGTCAATGTGCTGACGGAGGTCAGCAGGAAACTCACCAAGCTGCAGGGAGATGGTCTCAATGCTGCCTTGTGTCAGGGGTGCCGTCTCCTTCTGCTTCACACAGATCCTGGTCAAAATAAACAGCTGCATCATGCAGGTCTGAACTAGCAAAGAGGGATTAAACAGAAATCCTAAACGGAGGTCCTGATTACTTGGTCATGACAAGACACCTTGGCCATTAAAAGGCGTTGTTCAAGGCAGGGATATTAACCCACCGGCTAAATTCCACATTGAGTATGCACAGTCTGGCCTCTCTTAATTTCCCACTTAAATCAGAAGGTGAAGCAATTCGTCTCTTCACCTGATCTGCTGTGTAATGCGACTGATGGTACATTATAGCTGCCATGTGTTACTCAAGTGGTCAACCTCCTGTGCTACAGCCCTTTTCTCTTTGGAGTTCCTTGACAAAGTTATGCAAACACAAGAAATTACTGCAGCACTTAAGATCTCTATGTCAATGCCAGTCCAGAATTAACATAAATTGTTAGAAAAGATGTTAACAGTTACATAAGTTTTGTCAGAGAAATTGTGAAAGATTTTATTCTGCACGGCTAGAGAAGGGTTGACAGAAATGTAATTGTACATAAAAAGAATATGTCCTTGATCTCACTTGTGTATGAACACAAAAACAATAGTATTTCTAAGAATATTTGACGATTCTGCTAGTAAGTAATTTACAGGACTGAAGTCATTTAAAGATTAAGCTGTTGCATTAGACTGTGCATTAGATGAAACCTCAAGCCTCAAAACAGCAAGAAACAGAAAAGATAATACCCCAGCACTGTACTATACAGTGACATTTAGAACATCAAGCTAAACTGGAAAAAAAGTCTCACTTTGAAGAATACACAATAGATTGTTTTTTATTGACCTCTGGCTGCAGCATTGGGAGATCTTGTTGGCCAGAGATCACTGCAGCTAAACAATAAGTTTGGAGTCTCTACAATGTCTCCCCGGCATCAACAAATGCTGTCCTGTCTTCACTAACTACACAGAGCTTTAGGCTGCCCAGACAGGACAGTAGGGTCCTGTGAACGTGGTTGCATCCTTCGCCCACAGATGTTTTTCAAGGCCCAAACTTGAGCACAAACCCAGAGTGGGATACCTGTCGTGCGTGGGGGGGAGGGGGGTGTTCTGTTTGCTACATAAAAATTAAAATAAACTCATTCAGAAAAGAAATATGCTTACACCAATCCCTTTGTATGCAAAAACAAATCTGCTACCATCAATGGCTTAAATGCCAAAACAAAAGATGTTTTCAATAACATGAAGGAAATGAAAGATAAAGCATTTAACGCTTTTACGCGTTACAACTGTAATGCAATTGCTTTTGTGACAGATGTAGGACAGAAAGAGAGCAAAGGTTACCTTTTTTTCACACCCAATATTTCCACTTCTAGCCCATCAGCCCTTCTGGAATGCCGAGCAGATTTTCTCAAAATCTAACATAAAAAAGAAACACCAATAAATATTTCTTTACTAGACATCAACTACTGAGAACTGACATATTTAAACTAGTCTTAGAAGTCTAGTCATACGTTGTTTCCAGTGCTATAAGACTGACCTCCCATGGAGGGGTTCGAGTCACAGAACCTGGAGGGACCGAGATTGCAAAAGAACAACAAGCTATGATCAGAGTCAGAGTCAATTTAAAAGTTTACATATACAGCTGTGACAAGAGGACAATATATTAGCAATTTGTGTGGGGTTCTGCATAATGGCATTAAACTGCAAGCCTTAGGGTTACGGGTAGCAGCAGAAATCAGAAATGCACTGTTAACCCAATGATGCATATTTAATTTTCCACGGTAACCTTTCCTTGACCTTAAATTGCTTTTGCCTCAGCATCAATGGCACAAATAATGAAGCAGTTCTCTGTGAGCTAACCTTGGCTGGCCACAGGCGTCCTTCCCACTTACAGAGGAGGTACATGGGTTCATCCATCTTTGATCTTCATGAGGACAGCCTGAAGAGCAGGCACCCAAAAGCAGGTTTTCAATCGCTTACTGCACAAGCACCAAAACACAGAAGACAAACGTTAGTGTCGGGGACAGCTCGCCATTTGGAACTCTCTCAGCACACTTTGCATCCTCCTTTTACAAGAACTTGCCCTGCAAACAAGAGCAGCAAAGGAAAGAGTCGACGCACCAACACTGCTGTCAAAGAAACCTGCATCCTGTTGAACTGTATTCATAATTCATAGTCAGATCTATCCCGGGGTGTGTTTTAAAAAAAATACAAACCTCAGATCCTTGTCCACATGGACTGAAGTTACTGTGGAATCATTTTTTACTTACTTAGTACTTTACCTTTTCAATTTGCACTTGGTAACACTATTAATGTTGTAAAAATACACTCCCAGGGTCAGGAACACCTTGACACCCGAGAAAGATGTGTTTCTGTCTTTCACTTCTTACGCCTCTCACCTCTGAAAAGTCAAAGAGTCAAACTCACCGGAGAGCAATAGAGAAAATTCTTGTTTCAGACACCACCCCGGACTTGTTTAAATTTGTATGTAAGTAAATCGTGCTGTACGTTAAGTGACTCAGTTTGCATTTTGTTCAATCAGGTGCACACAAGAGACTAATTTGCTGTTCAAATTATTTAAGCACTACATTTAAATTATGTGGACCACTACAGACAGTGTTACTTTTAATGAATATGGTCATTAGTTTTGGACTGACTTTTGTTTAAAATTTCTTAAAAATAAGCAGAATCAAATCCTTGATTGACCATTGCTGGCCAGTGGCATTTAAAGGCATCTTAAACTCTTCCCTAAAAAGCTCCTTACACTGAAGTTCACCTTTAGTTATTAAAGAAAATCATTCTGGCACAGTTCTAAGGAAGAGATACCAGCATCAGATTTTTCTTTCTGTAAACAAAGGGGGTTAATGGAAATTTTAAATATATGTGCATATGCAGTAACTAGTCTAAATCACTCAAAATAACAGAGTATTAATTTTCCTAAAATGGAAAGTTTCATAAAAATAACTTTAATAAAATGCTCTACCCACAGTACTACAGCTGCGAGGAGACAGATCAAAACACTTTAAACAAAAGTCTATTTACACCGACTTCAACAGTGACAGTTACCAATCATCACTTGTATCATTTCATCAGGTAATCGGCCCATTCTAAATAAATCTTCCCCAAATGTATTTGTAAACGCTACAATTAAGTGCTTACGTCAGCATTCATGACGTCCCTATTTAACAGAAGACGCAGAGACCACAACTAACGTACTACTCCGTAAAATCGATGTTAAGAGAGGCACTGAGAATTCAGGTTATTAATATCAATATTCAGGGAAGAACATGAAGTCATCTGCGGTAATGATACGAGATGTGCTTTAAAAATGGTGTTTAGCCAGAAAGTATCGGATCGGGAGTCAACAATGAAACAACAAAACATCACAGTCGATGATAACGCCTCGCAACTCACCGAGGACGACCTGTTTAACATGAACATACTTCCCCGGCTTCTAATCTGCCACACCAGATCATCCACAAAACACAGGACGATTTGGGAAACACAGGTGCCATTATATATACATATCTCAATATCAAGACCAATTTATACACCCTACATCCATCGACACTCGAGGGTGGAAAGTCAGTCTTGTTTTGTGCAATTCACAGCAGCATGACAGGTGACTATACACTTCCCCATCTCCAACGCCAAACCGGCACAAATGTTAAAAAGTTATTCATAACAAACGTCGGAATGATCTCGGATTTAAAACCGCATATTTCCGAGTACTGAGCCCGCGCCCGGTCTCTCCACCCCAGAAAGCGATGCAGCCACCCACCTCTCCTGCCGAGGCTGATCACCAGCCGTGAGCTCTCCCCCACGGAGTCAAGAGGAGCACACGTCGTGCGGGGTTACGCACCACCCATGGCGCACACATCGCGCAACAACGCCTGGCGCCCCGAGCCTGTTGGCTCTGCAGCGTCTGGCCGAGCAGCAGCCGTGCAAGCGAAGGTCTCCCCCGCCGATGCCCACACGCTACAGCAGCCAGTGCACGGCAGCCACACACGCCCCTGTTCCCCGTTTCACAACTCAAGAAACTACCGAGAGCAAAGAGGCACGCCGCTTCGAGCCGAGCCCCTGACGCGCGTTGTCCGCACTTACGAGCTCGTTCGCAGGCAGCAGTCATTTTTTTTCACGTGACTTTCCGCCGCAATAAGTACTTTTTCCCTCGGTGAACTCCAGAACCGTGCTTGGTGGCCTTTATATTACAAGACTACGAAACAATCAAAAACAGGACTCAAATAATTCTCCGCCCTAAAGCGCCAGGATTACGACAGGTCAGAAGCGACCTGCTGATAAAATGTTTAAGCCGCCTGTCTGTACACATCGTTAGAGCAAATATCGCCTACGCACCTTACCAGTACAACTCCCTGTTCGGTGCTGTTTATCTTCGTATTTACGTTCAAGTTCCATAATAACTCCACGGCATCTTCCAAACACCCTTTTCCGGTCGCGTGGTCTATTTTTAAGCGCTCGTCCTCCCTTTGCATCATGGGAAATGTAGTTTACGTGAAGCCTCCCTTTACGTCTCTTCGTAAGGCCAGACGGCAGCAGACTTCAACAGGTGTCTGTCGTGTAGACCTCAATACGCCTGGCCTCATAGCTTTAAGAGCAAATTCAATGAAAATATAGAGGACCTTCTCGTTCACTGTCTCTCAGGTGAATCTATTGTTACCCCACCCTCGCATACCCACATTTTATGTCAATTTGACATAATGTATATGTCAATTCAACAGCATAACACTTACATAACAAAAAGGTATAAATACACGAATAAGAAAAAGCTATTGATGACATAATGAAAATCACGATATGAAGAAAACACGGACAGTTTTCCCTTCACCTGCAATTGGCTAGAAGCCATGTCGTATTTTAATATGTCCAGTCCCTGTATTTGTGTATTTAATATGTACATAAGAACAGTGGCAAACAAAAGACTGCAATTCAGCCAAGCAAGCAAGCCAGTTTGGCACTTAGTATATAATTGATCCACGCATTGAATGAAGCCAAGTATCCCCTTCAATAGCTTGTTATCAGGTATTAAGGGTTTATATATGCATACTGTAATATAAGGACAAACGTAGAAGAAGCCAAACCTTTGTTTCACCCCTTGGTATGAACCAGGTTATGCACTGAGTGTACAGACAATGGGTGGCACACAGCGCAGTGGTTCGCATTGCTGCCCTGCGTCACTGGGGCTCGGAGATCCGCTCTGCTCCTGAGGTATCCGTGTGGAGTTTGTATGTTCTCCCCATGTTCACCTGGGTTACCTCTGGGTGCTCACGTTTCCTCCCACAGCCCAAAGTCCTCCTGGTAGGTTACTTAGCTTCAGGGAAAATGGGCCTGGTGTGTGTGTGTGTGTCTACGCCCCACATTCAGGGTGTATCCTGCTTGGCATCTGTTGCTTGCTGGGATAGCCTCTGGCTCCGTTATATATAGACAACTTTCCCCCCCATAGGGGGCGCCATTGGCACAATTGGCTCTGAGAGACGATCCACATTAAAATAACGTTGCAGTATCTGGCAAGGGTTTGTTATAACTACTTAACGACACAAATCTATATGACAACTGAATTTAAATGAGCTTTTATTTCCCTTTTAGCAAGAGTTGTACAGCTTACATCAGCAGACTGTCCTATTTCCCTCTCCACTGCCATCCTTCCTCCCAGCCAAACAGGAACCTCAGCAAGTGCTTCCCAACGCCAGCCAGTAAAACGAGGTTAACTCTGTTCAGGTTTCACGTCCCTGCTTACAAATCACAAACCGTACAGCTCAGCACCGAGGTATCTGAAGTGACTGACCAGTGTTACGGTCAGAATTCGGTCAGCTTTCTCCAGGACCAATTGCATCCCCTGATAAAGCACCAAAATGATTTAAAATAGTTACTACATATAACAATGTCATCTGTATAACCCGCTACACAATGTTGAGTAGTATTAATAACAAGAAAGTTAAAAGAAGATTGATGAACACCATGAGCTACAGGTACCACACACAATGCAAACAACTAAGATGGAAGAGTGCATCACTGAAGAGACAGAAAAATCCACAATCGACCACAGGTATTCCCACTCAAACCAGTCTATCTCCTGCCCCACAGTCAATGAAAGACAACCAAGATGGCTGTCTGTAGTCCTTTGCATAATATAGAGGACGGAGCAGTGATTTTTAAAAGTGTCTTAATTGATTATGTTTTCTGTGCTTTCTGAGAAAACGTAGATAGGTTTGGCTGCGGAGGTTCATCTTTGAATAAAAGAGGAAGATTTTCAATACATGCAGATATACATAGGCCCATATTGTTCCATAGATACTGTGATCCACCGTATGCTGTACGGACAGCAATTCCATCAAGAGACATACACATGCATTTCTTTGTCTACTGTATTCATTTTTCCAAACATGGAACACACAACTAGGCACCACAGCTGAGTTACAGACTATGAAAACAAAGACCAAAGTCACTGCTCATCTACATTTGCATGATTAATCCCAAAAAGTCGACTTAATCTACAAAGAGGCGATTTGTAGTAGCAAGCTGTTCATTTATTTGAGGATCACCCTTACTCACTTCTTCCACTGTGAATTAACCGCAACCTGAAAATGTGGAAAAAAACTCAATCAAACTTTCATGTCATTTGTGATGCTGATAAAAGAGCAGCCTGTGAATGCTGCAGAGTCACTGGATGTTGCAGTAACTGACTGCTGCTTGGCAGGGCTCAATGATCTGGTGTTGCAAACAACAGCCTGCTACTCCAAACGTCTACATCAGCGGTTCCCAGCTCTGGTCCTGGTGACCCACACACCTGCTGGATTTCATTCCTCCCCACCTACATTGGATCATTGAAGCCTTACCTGATCTAAGAAGTTGCGTCTATTGAATTTGCATTTTGTTTCTAGTCACAAGCTTGGGACTTTATTTCACTAATAAATTACAACGGTTAAAGCTCCATCAAGTTTAAGAGCTGGGAACTAACATTTCAAATTAATTTTATTCTTATTACGTCTTATATCTCAATCTTATTCAGATTAAGTCAATGAAGGGTTTGACTGTGTAACTGAGGGCTTTGCTGGAACAAAAACCAGCAGGTGTGTGGGTCAGCAGGACCGGGACTGGGAACCACAGGTATTCGTCAACAACAAAAGAAACACAGAAAGGTAGACTTGAACGATAACACAGATAGAGGAACTGATCTCAGCTAACATATGTAACTTACTGTCGAAGCTAGAAGCCCACAAGGAAGGTCGATACCTTGTACATATCCAGGACCACTAGGACCATGGCCACCTTAACAGTACATCTTCTTACACAGCAACATCAACAAGTGCCCTGACTGTCCCATTCTCTGATTTACACTAGAAAACAGGGATCAGTTGTGTGAATGAGCTCCACGTACTGTACACGCGGTCTGTGGCCTGCAAGATGGTTCCTACAGTAGGTCAACCATAGCACCCCAAATAATAAGTATTGTAGCTGATAATACCAACACAATATTTTTATTGATACATGTATGAGTTCTAACCAGCTGCATACTATCTGCTCTCTGTTTGCCAACTGGAGACTCTTTAATGGATTAGTTTCCAGGGCTTCCAAAGGTCATAGGTCACAGTAGTTTAGATGAAGTTAGCATGTGATTCATAATGGCAGCGTATGACTTTTGGACCCAGGGCAACATTATGGTCTTCCTTATGGACTTCTAGACACTTTAAGTTCAATAGAATCTGTGGTATTTTTTTATGAAAATGACAGAATATGTTATTTAATATGGATAAGAAAAGTTTGACCATTTCAAACACCTTTGAAAAACAGAAAGAGACCAAGATGTACCAAAAATTTGTATCGAGAGTTACATGTGCAATCATACAAAATGTAGAAAACCTAAAGAATCCTCCTGTTAAAAGTTCAGTGGGAACCTCCTTTTTTGCTTCATGGTGTAGTGGATAGCAACTTCAGTTATAAAAAATGTTCCAACAAACTACAAATGAAAACAGTCAGTGAGAAAGAGGGAAGTCAAATTGTTGTCCACAATTATCTTCCTTCTACATTTCTTTCCAGTGTTTCAAAATCATGTTAGTTTCGGCTCAAACTGGACTTTATATGTTGAAAGAAAGGTTCAAAAATCCAAAGTCGTTTCTTTGTCCATGTGACCACAAAATGGAAATGGCACGTCACCAATGGGCCAGTATGTAGTGAGCCCTGCTTGCTCTCGCCCAGTTGGGGTTGACCTCGGAGGTGACCAGAAGGCCTCCTCATGGCACAGGTCTCAGGCAGGACATCATCAGCGCTGGACTGACTCCATCCTGAAACCGTTGCTGAGGTTTTTTGGGGTAGCAGGGACTATGGTAGGTGATGCATCGTGCTCATTGGTAGGTTCCACAGAACAGCTCTTTCTGGGGGGTCTTGGCTTGACGACAGCCGTTTTCGGGACGACGGAGGCTTGTTTGTGGATGTCAGGCTTGCTGGAGTGATGTTTGGAGGCTTTGTCCGGACTTCCCAGAGGCCTTTGTGGGCCAGGCTGGGGGGATTTAGGACGAGGCTCCGGAGAGCCAGTGCTGGGGGAGTCCTCAGCCGAGGCCTGCCTGTCCTTCACGGCGCTGTGCCCTGGGGAACCCTGGGAAGGCTCTGTCTGCATGCTGCCTTTTCTGGGCGCCTTGTCCACCTGTCCTCCGGGGCTGCCTGCCCGTCTGTTCCCCCGGGAGCCCTCGTGCTGGCTGTGGTTCCCGATGCGACTCGTTGCCACGATGGCCTTCATTGCGGCCTGTGAAGATGTGAAGAGAAACGCAAGCTGTTGGAATAACGCACCTGATGAGCCATTTACTCTTCACTACCTGGCCGAACATCCCCCCTGGCCTTTACCAATCCTGGCCTCCTAATAATCCCCATCTCTGCTCTGCTCTCCTCCCCACTGATAGCTCTTGTGTGGGGAGTGTGCTGGTGCACTCTGGCTGCTGTCACATCATCCAGGTGGAGCTACACATTGGTGGTATAGGGGAGTCCCCATTACCTGTAAAGCACCTTGAGTGGAGTGTCCAGAAAAGCTCTATATAAGTGTAAGGAATTATTATTAATTATTATTATTACTACCTGAAGGCAGATCACATGCAAATTAGGAGGAGTTAGGAAGTTTTTTTTTAACAGATCTGTAAATGACATAAGAAAAACAACATCGTGCATTTCCAAAATTAATCAGAAAGGTGAATTAAAGACAAATTAAAAAAAAAACAAGATACCACCATTCATTTAAATGTGTGATTTGTAAGTTTAGGATAAATATATGGTTTTGGAACTACAAATGACACTGAATAACCGTATATAACCTAGACCACACACTGGGGGAAAGTCTGAAAGCACTCTATTATCAGTTCTGATATCTATGATGTATCTGTGGTTGAGAAACAGTTTTTGACCACGGTACGGTTATGCCAGTAAACCTAACCCAAGCAGGAAAAAAAAACCAAGTGAAGTTAAAGTCCGACCTTCAGTTTGCGACGTGCATTAAATTCCTGCAACTTCCTCTGCGTCGAGTCCATGTGGGAGAAGCGAGCTGCTTTACCCAGCACCCAAGGGTGTTGCAGTGCCTGCTGAACAGTCAGACGCTTGTGTGGATCCAGCACGATCAGCTTACTGACCTATGGGGCCAGCACACACACAGCTCAGGAAACACTGACCAGTCTAATTCTACCCTCAAAGGAAATGAATAAACCTAAAATTAGTAGGTATTTTCTTATATTTACAAAAAAACTGTTAAAGAGTGATAGAAAACTGCAAAAGGCATGAGTGCTTGGGTTTTAGTTTTTTCAAAAGCTGAAACTAGTTTTGAGTAAATCGGACAAACAATTGTTTTAAATGAACAAATGTATATTTCGTACACCTTAAACTGCACAGCAAAGACCCATGGAACTGAATTTACGGTGTGATACAGCAGAGGTTTTTAATTTGAATCTCATAAAAGGGAGTCATTCTGCTTTACGTCAACAGGATCCTTTTTAAATCACAGCTGTTAGGCTCATTTCTTAACACAAAATTCCTGCTGGGCTCCAGAAATCCAACCAGGCTGATTCCACACATGAAGATTTTGCTAGATTTTTGTTGTTGCTATTCAAACAGTAAGTTTTTTCTGTAAATTTAAACTCAGTAAGAGCAAGATCTTTTCTGCTTTTAAAGTCCAATTCACAGTAGCCCCTCCACAGACGTTTGAATAATTTGAAGTTTCATGAGCTGTGATCTCTTGTATGAACGTTTCAAAGAAGCACGATGAAAAGGGTGTGATGGACTGGCATCTGGTCCCTCCCTGTGTTCTGTACTTTCAGCATAGGCTGCCCTTCTTGGGGAATAAGTGGCTTTCTGACAACAGAATGAGTGGATGAAACACAAGGATTAAACAGATGTGTAGAGGTAAGTTGGAGGTTAGGTTAAATTTGCCTTTTGCACTCAATCAGCAATAAAGTGAACTATCAAAGGCCTAAGATTACATAGTAGTGATTGCAACTTGTAAAACCTAAAACATCACTAGGACTCACTTACTAGGCTCAGGCAGTCTCAATTCCCCAGAAAAAAACTAAACAAGAATGACTCACCAGGTCCTTGGCGTTGAGGGAGACTTCATCCCACCAGGGGGAGACAAACTCATAGTCGCAGTTCAGAATACGGCTGTACATGTACTGATCCCCCCTGGGGTCGAAGAATGGTTCAAACCCACAGAGCCTGAGAAGACCAAAAGCAGCCACATGTCAGGAACGTAGTTCACACTAAACCTGGTCAATGCTTCATTTATTGTCAAACAAAATACTTTGTTAAAGAAAGAGTTCGTAAGATGCAGAATGTACATCCCTCCCATGAGCACAAACTGCTGACTTTACAGTGAATTAAATCTCATATGGTAATGTTTGGCTTTTAATAGCATGACTATAAAATTATGTAACACTTACAATATGTACAAAATGACCCCCACTGACCACATATCCACTTCTGGCCCATAAGCATTGCCTCTCAATATCTCAGGAGCTGAAACAGAAACACTGGTCAAGTATTCTTCCAACTGGAAGGACATGTATAATGAGTTCAATGTGGAAAACATTCGACACACAAAACATTCTGCACATCAAATAAGAGTAAATCAACCTAGCATACTCCCTGCAATGGTGTGGTCTGGTTTCAACCACTCACCAACATTTAAAAAGAAAGCTTGTTGGCTTACATGTCAGCTGCTCACCTGCTCTGAACAAGTGCTCTGTATTATGGCAGCTGGGTAACTTGTTCCAATAGTATTCAGAACCTGTATGTTCATGTGTTCTACTGGAGGGACTAAATGTTAGAGAACCTGGTGTACCCTCCGCCAAGATTTTCAAGTCCTCAACTCATCATTTGAGCTACAGCTAAATAGAACAAGCTTCTTCATCATACCTCAATCTTTACACCTGAGGATAATCACACTTTTTTTTAACCTTTGTAACTACAAGTGTCCTCATCATAAAATGTGAGGCTTTGTGCATGCTTGCTGTCACGCATAAATGAAACCAAAGCACCTGAACTGCTGGTGCTGAAAATGGACACATGCACACACACAGGTGAGCTGCAGAGAAAGTTAGGAGTCGAAGAGGGAGGCCAGAGGAGGTCAGAAGGAGAGAGAGCCAGGGTGGAGAGTGTCACTCACCACAATAGCCAGGGGTGCCACACACTGTCTTCATGGTGACCTGCTCGTCCACAATCTTGGACAGGCCAAAGTCCGCTACATACACAAAAGCAC
The DNA here is from genome assembly GCF_055471065.1 of Atractosteus spatula. Lineage (NCBI taxonomy): Eukaryota > Metazoa > Chordata > Actinopteri > Semionotiformes > Lepisosteidae > Atractosteus > Atractosteus spatula. The sequence goes on along the minus strand of NC_142733.1, from coordinate 8,762,137 downwards.
ATAATGAGTGGTAAGAAACACTCAAGTCCTCAAGTCATCATTTGAGCTACAGCTAAATAGAACAAGCTTCTTTATCATACCTCAATCTTCACACCTGAGGATAATCACACTTTTTTCAACCTTTGTAACTATACGCGTCATCATCATAAAATGTGATGCTGTGCGCATGCTTGCTGTCACGCACAGCTAGCTTTACACTTGAACTGAAAGCAACATTTTAATGTATTTTTTTATCAAAAGGCAATTAGAGATAGTATTCAAGGGGAAGACAATTTTAGCATACCATCATACCCACTCCTTCAAAGCTGGCTTATGTTTCTCTTGACAACTGACAACTTCTAAAGAATGCATGAGAGTACAAGGTACACGAGCAACTGGCTAGAATACAGCGAGAGAAAAAGGCAACAGACATAGGTAGCGATACATTAAATCTCCAGATGAAATCAATCAACACATTGCTCACTGTTCAAGTACCTATCTTCAGGGGAGCGTCCAGTGACAAGTCAGCATACAGCAGGTTCTCTGGCTTCAGGTCCCGGTGTACCACTCCATTCTCATGCAAATACTGCAATGCAAATCACAAAGAGCCAGTTAGTAACACGCAGCCCAGAGCTGGGCGCTATCATGCAAATAAGCAAGCGTTCAGAATCTCAGTGTGGCGCGCATCTGTGGTTGCCTAAAGATAATAACGAATCCCTGGATATAACCACATGACATGTGGGTGTCTACCTGCTAGCTGGTCATGGAACCGTTGTACGGCAGCAGTTTGAAAGAGAGCGAGTGGCTAGAAGCTTGTTATGTGGATGTAATGTACAAGCCTGCTTGGGACAAACCGTGAAATACGAAGCCTGCCAGGCTTTCCCTCTTATCACGCCAGAACCAGATGAGTGGACTTCAAACATATGCAGAAGTTTGCGTGGAAAATACCACACATGCATACAATTCATTCTTGCCCTTCTAGCGTAAGGACAGGGGATTTACTACACAACCCCGATTGCACTCCTGCAGTTATTTGTTTGAGTCTTCAGTCTGGCTGTTCATAGCTAGCACGGTCCTCAAAGCTCTTGGCAAAGTCTCGTTAGTGTGACAAGTGAAGCTCTCCCTGCCTCTGATGGGATTCGATCCAAGCACACAAAGCACCACTCCAGAGACAGCAGACAGCTTTGCCATGCCCAGTGACTGGGCCCTCTGTCGGTGCAGAGTTTTACACTGTCTAGATTCCAGAGGGGGGAGATATCACTTCTGGAAGTGGCTCAGTGCCTGTGCCCTGCTGCATTTACATACTGTAGGCCGGTAAACAAAAGCTCAGCAGTACAATACAGAGGATTCTCCCTACAGCAGGATCAAGTTTAATCTCTTAGCAGAACTCACTGATGTGTGCGTATGTATGGGTTTCAGCACAGTTACAACACCCTCCAGTTAATTTTGCATCATCATAAAAGACATTTTTTGTTAATGGTTTCACCACGTCACAATATCCTCTAAATCCAACTAATAAATTTGTTTTCACAGCAGCAAAACTATTTAAAAAAACACATTAATGACGCAGGAGTGACCACAATAATACAACAGACCGCAATAAAATCTACAGCCGGTAGTCAACAAAAAATAATATGAACACAAAAATATACATATCCTGCATATATATTATATGAGATTCGCAGGATGCGGAGAACCATGTGCATTTTAATTTTCTAGCATGCATTTAATTAGCTTCAAAATATTTAGAAACTGAAGTCCAAGAATTAAGTATGTAACGAAAGGGCAGTTAAGGGTACCGCATGTTCTGATGTGCACAGCGTGGGCCACTGACATGTAGCAGATGCAATCTGTTAAAGTATGAATAGAATCCTGTATCCCACTGCTACACTAATTGGTTGACAGTGCATTACCCCTCCATTTGCAAAACAGTGATAGCACCAACACTAATAAAAAGATGCCAATTTACTGTGCATGTCAGTCAGGACATTGTCATGGAGGACTCATTGTTACCATGACTTAAAACCTTTCCCAAGAATGGGTGCAACAGATGGTTCTCTCTGAAGCTCAGGGATCATTTTATTTCTACAGATTGGTGACAATCAAATCCAAATCCTTTCCCATTATATAGCTTTGCTTTTCTGAGTATTTCAACATTTGACAGTGTTTGAAAAGCTCCTTCTCCGACTGTACGTAGCCTTTGCTTTCCAGCACTGAGCCACTGAAGACAATGCAGCCTGAGGCTCTTAATATTGATCGACATAAGCTTTTATTTACATAGATGTTGCTTAATTTAGCTATTCTTAACATTGGCTGCAGTGTGTTTAAGTAGCCCAAGCTCTCTAACAGAGGCCATTCAGGTTTTCGAGTCCATCCGGGGTTTTTTTTCTCTTTAGTCCCATAATCATAAGAAGGTAACATAAGAAAGTTTAGAAACAAGAGGAAGCCATTTGGCCTGTCTCGCTCATCTTTGGCAGTAAGGAGCTAATGGATCTGAGGATCTCATCCAGCCTTGGAAGAATACAGAGAATCAGCTTCAAAAGCATGGCCAGATAGCTTGCTCAATACTCCCACCTCTCTTTGGGTAAAGAAGTGCCCTTTGTTCTTGGTTTTAAATGCACTTCCCTGTAGCTTCACCTTGTGGCCTCTTGTCTGAGTTTCACTCTTCATTCTTAGGAAATCCGCTGGCTTAACTTTGTCGGGGAGATGGAGGATTTTGAACACTTCGGGTCGGATTTCCTCGTAGTCGTCCGTGTCCCACTCGAACAGTTCAGTTCCTTCCTACCATCAGTGTGCACCATTCCCTTGAGCCCTAGAATATATCTGGCTGCTCTTCTCTGGACGGCATCCAAAGCAGAAATTCCTTTTCTATAACATGGTGACCAGAACGGTACACAACGTTCTAAATGAGGCCTTACTTTTTCTTATATTGATATTGACTGATTTGATTATTTGATATACTGTTTAAGTTCTACACTTTTAATATACTGTATATATCTTAATCTATACAACCTAACATTCTGTTTGCCTTTTTATCGCTTCCCTACATTGTCTAAAAGATGCAAATGATGTTTCAACAAATGATTAAGTCTTAAATCATAAGTGGGCTCTTCAGTTTCATAGTTTGTCTTTGCTCCTTACAGTACATGCAAAATCCTGCACCTGTCCATGTTAAATGTTACCTGCTTGATGTTTGCCTAGTCTTGAATTTGAGCTATATCTTTTTTTTAATTTATTTCATTAGCTGTTTCTATTGATGTTGCTAGTCCTCTTCATTTGGCATCATCTGAAAAATTTGACTAGTTTAGTAACTGTACCAGAACCAAGACCATTGATATAAATTAAGTATAACAGTGGTCCTAATACAGATTCTCCACTAAACTCCATTAATTTATTTCTCCCAATTTGAGTATACACTCCTTATTTGCACTCTGCTTTGTGAATTACCCAATTCGGAACGCACTAACGTTTTGCTGAATCTCTACCAGCTACACATGATGTACTGGGAACCACCCCCCTACAGAAAGAGAATTTACAAACCACATGTTCACAACTCACCATACACAGGTGCCCCATCCTGGAGTTAGCAGTAGTGCTAACACTCATGCAACTACTTAAACCCACAATAGTCTAGCACACTAAGACAGAGCTCCTGAATAGACTGTTATTCATTGTTCTACTTATTAGCAAGGGGCTTCACACCTGTCTTCAGCTGAAGACAACAGACATAAAAATAAATTTAAACATGTTCCCCTTGAGCAACTCAGATAAGCACAGAAGCTACTGTCAGCAGCAATTGTCAGCTGCTATGTTCCATTCCAGCACATTAGCAACACACACTGTCTAGAGAGAGGCTGTTAAGATTAGCCCCATTAACTTCCACTGAAACTACTGCAGGCTAAGTGGCAGGCTGAATGCCATTAGCGCTAATGGAAAAAACATTACGAGGATAATATTGATAAGCTGAAACAAACCTCACTGAACACATCACACGGTTATTCATTTTGCCTTTGCAGAATGACCCCCATCTCTGATAGCCATTCTCAGATACGCTAGGTCTGAACTTCAAACGACTCTATTTACTCACATGAGACAAAGGCCCTGTTTTTCACTGTCTTGTCAGTAGACCACCTCCAGAACATAAGGGACCCCACTGTATGGAGCTGAAAACCTCTCTGGTGGCAATCAGAAACAAACAGAACGATCCGAACTTCCCACTTCTCCTATTCAGTGAAGATGTTGTGGCTCAAACTGATCATCTTCTGTTGTCCATCTCTCTTTGCTGTGCCCTATGGCTCTATGTCCATTCAAGCACAGTACGAATGGGCTGATCTTTCGAAATAATGATCTTCCAACCATCACAGCTTCCCAGCTTACTGAAACAATGTGGCAGGTCAGAGATAAATGGGACCCATGGTCAGAGATGCATGTCGTCCCATTGCATTTTTAAGAGTAGGTCTTAAGAGATAATAAGAAGCACAAGGCTGCTACATATCCATTCGTCCATTTTTAACCACTTTCACTGCGTGGTTACAAGAAGGACACAGGTCCACCCTGGACAGGACAGGAAGCCAGTCCATCACAGGGCAGACAGACACAAATACTGTACATACAAACAGTCACACCAGGGCCAATGGGAGGAATCCGGAGCACCCGGAGGAGACCCACACAAACTTGGAGAGAACATACAAACTCTACACAGACAGCACCCAGGGCCCCAGCGCTGCGAGGGAGCAATGCTGACCACCGCACCACCACACCGCCCGCTTTTATTTATTTAAAGCAGAGACCGGGAACAGCAGATGAAATCGGCATACACTGAAAGCCAGATACTCTGAAAAATCGAAGCACGGTCTCTCGCATGCAGCCACGTGCACGGGTGCTTGCATGTACATAATCGGAAGCAGTGTGCATCAGACACGCCAATCGAACAGGCATCTCAGGCACGCACAGCCCCACAGGCACATACTGCCACACTCTTGCCAAAAACAACACGCTGGCATGGCGACATGCACACGGGGGAGGTTACATAACAGCACCGCCCACGTCCCTGCTGCGTCTCCTGCTCGGCCAGGGTATTAAAAGCAAAAAAAAAATAGATGGATTCTGAACGGATTAATCCACATGCTCAGGAGCTGGGAGAGCTGCCCAGTACTACCTTTTTCTCGTGTGATGACAGCACTGACCCATATTTAGCCAGGAAGCACAGCTTTGGTACAAAGCCCTGGTCTTGCGGTCCTACCCACTTTCAGATAAAGCAATGTGTCTGTTTGGCTGCGAAGCGCCGGGAGATTTTCACCTCTCATATCAGTCAATTCCACCCCCTGACATTTCAAGGGGCACTGGTGCCATTTTCTTTTCAGTCATTGTGCATTTGCTGAATGCAATTCATAGTGTTATACTGTTCTGAATAAAAATCAATAAACAAATGAAGCCTCAGTGTTTCTTTGGAAGCAACTGGACTTGACGAAGAGAATCTCTTCAAGGTGTTTTCATGATTGCCTTACTGCGTGTCTGCTTCGGCATCCAATGAACAGTTCATCTGATACATATGATGTTAATTTCTGATGCCCCTTTCCCTTTACACTGAATGCACAAATTGAAGTCTGCAGAATCAGACTGGTGTTCTGCAGCATGAACTGCAGTCTTCCAGGGTACAGTGAAGGCATTGACAAAGACAACCCAGTGACTTCTACAGCATCAACACTGAATCAAAACCAGATTACACAGGGGCAACCCACATAGGAGCACTTCTAAAACTTTCTTTTTTACAAAAAGGATTGCAGAAGTATGGAACAAACTACCCAGCCACGTTGTCAAAGCCTGTACCCTAGCCTGTACCCAGTTTCCAAGATCCTTGAATCAACTAGCTACTGTGGCAGACTGGCATAAGAAAATGATGCTGTTACTGGAGGCCACTTCCAATAGAGGCTGCAGTAAGTCCTCTAATAACATATAAATAGCCACACTATGGATGATTGACTTATTTATGGTCTAATAGGCAAATAGGAGAGCAATTAAGCTTTACTTGGCATTTAAAGGGCACAAGTGGTGCTAGTGGGGGTTAGTGTTTTTTTGAACGCTTCTGTTTTGTTCTCTAACCAAAAAAAGGCAAAATAATAAAGGCTCCTGGACTATACCTCGTGGAGATTGTGAGTGGTTGTGAGTACAGACCCTTGGGACAGACCAGGTTAAGGGTGGAGTCTGTCCCTGATACCGACTTCCCAACGGGCTCAATGGGCAGAATGACTGCCACTTTCTTAGAACTGTACTCATGTTCACAGATTCACAGCACATGACTGGTAGACTTGTGAAGCTGCCTCATGGGCTAAAAACCTCACTTCAGTGGATGCCAACAAGTACAGAAATAAAGAGGACCCACACATCAACACTGATGCTACTTTCAAAAGAAGCAGCCGGGAAAATAAAAACTCCAAAAAGGAAGGCGAACTGGACCCACTGAAAGAGCACTGAGAGCGCAGACTTACCGCCACGGCCTCCAGGATCTGCTTGATGACGTGAGCAGCATCTCGCTCGCTGTAATAGCCCCTCTCCACGATCCTGCGCGAGAACGGTCCGCCAGTGAGGATCGCAGCACAGGAAAACCATTTCGTACAAGTGAGCCTCTCAAAATTCCATCCTTCTCTTCCTACTCCGCCGTATAGTACATGTTTATAGCAGAGACATTGAAAAGAGACCAGGTCAGACAGGCCTTCCCACTTAGAACAATGACCTCCTTAGGAACTGTTTTACAAACTAAAGAACAAGTAAAGGTTTATTCCATGCTGAGAAGAGAAAAAAAGAAACAACGTTTCGGCTGTGCAGCCGTCTTCTCACACCTGAAGATGGCTCCACAGCTGAAACATTGTGTTTCTTTTCTTCTCTTTTCAGCATGGAACAAACCTTTACTTGTTCCTTTGCAGCCTACGCATGCTGACACACCTCCCTACTTGAACTACCTTGTTTTACAAACTATCCTATCAGACTGTGAGACTTCTTGATTGTGGGACAGACCTGTCAAACAGCTCTCCTCCGGTCACCAGCTCCAGCACAAGGGCGATCTCCGATTCTGTCTCAAAGATGTCCTTCAGCCTGATCTGGGAGACACAGAGGGGGCTGGTCATACTGTGGCCAGTTCAGTTAACCACACAAGAGCCACATTACTGCCGGGTCTGTAACTGTACTGGGCTCACAAGATGCAATATTCATGATGACATTTACAAACCCTCAAGAGAAAGTACACTATGCCATTTCCTGTGAGTGTGGAGGGAAAGGTTTGACAGACATCTCTATTTATAATTGTAATCACCAGACTGCCAATACTACAATGCATACTACAGTATATAAAAAGCAGTGAAGCATGTACTGTATTAAGTGTATAATTCAATGATAAAGAGGTCCTTTTTCCAGAAAGGATATGATGTTAATGAGTTTCTGTGCATACCACCTTATCTATGTGAATTAAAACTTCACACACAACACTTTCGTACAGTGGTGGAGGCTTGGAAGCAGGTGTACGAGAGATGCTACTTACAAGTTTCAGACTACTCTCCCCTGCTTGTAAGACAGAAAATAAAACAGTATGGAACCTGTTAAAAACACACATTTCAAGGTGACATTCTTTCTTCATTCAAATCTGCAAAACTTCCCTTGGTCTAAGGTTCTCTAATAACCCAAACACGAGTCCCGAGTTCATTGTTAAAGGTGTGTTTCTTCACCAATTGTTTCCATGTGATAAATGATCCAGGGTAAATTACTCATTATACATGGGAAGGAAAGAGTCTTAAACCAGTACCACACTTCCATAAACGAGTCAAGTCACAAATCACTTTTACAGGAAGTAGACACAGGCCTGTGAGCAGCCTTTTGCTCACAAAAATATGATTTGCCTAGTCAGAACAATCTGCTTCCAGTACAAGGGTGTGACACTAGAATCATCAAGTAGACTGAGTGTCAAGGACATGAAACAGGATCTCATCTCGTAATTATTCATTCTGAAGTTCGATTTCAAGCAACATTGCAAAATTGTTTTGCAGAGGCTTATGGCCTCTGCTTCCTCACTGATAAAAACACTGCTGGAAAAGCCAAGAAGATAAAAGACAAGTGGAAGGTAACTGAAGGCCACAAGGAAACACAACAAGAAATGAGAAGCATTAGCTGACAGTTACCATTCTGGAGATTTCAGTTATATTTTTTTGCTGGGAGAAAATGCAAAGAAAGGTCTTACATTTTTTGCTTTACGAAAAACAAAGATAAAGGATGACTTCAGGATACTGCTCAGATTACTTACTATATTTGGGTGAGAAAGACGTAACAGGACGCCAATTTCAGTCCTCACAATTTTCTTGTCAATCTGAAATATAATAATTATTGTGTAAAATTTAGTTTTCCAAAACTCTCACAGAACATTTGTCTATCTTTTTCCATTCTACTCTTGCAATTGTGATTATTTTCCAAATCTGAAAGCTAATTCAGATTTTTGTCAATTAAATCTCCATTTCAAGATTATGATTCTGGTGGGAAATAATGTTTTATCACTTTAAATTTAATCAATATTAACTGGTACTTATAATACTTATGGTATATCTAACTCCCACACGTGTGGAATATTTCTGTTAAAGAATCTCTCTGCAGAGCATGTTGTTTACATAGTAGTAACACTGATCTAACCTTTACAGAATATCCATCCATTTTCTAGCTGCTTCCTCCAGTTCAGTGTTGTGGGGAGCTGGAGCCTATCCCAGCAAGCCATGGGCACGAGGCAGGGTACACCCTGGATGGGATGCCAGTCCATCGTAGGGCATACAAAGACACACACACCACGGCCAGTTTTCCCAGAAGCCACTTAAAATCAACCTACCTGTATGTCTTTGGACTGTGGGAAACCGGAACACCTGGAGCAAACGCGCAGAGAACATGCAAACTCCACACAAATGGCTCCCCAGGTCTGGAATTGAACCCAGGGCCCCGGAGCTGCAAGGTAGCAATGCTGACCACTGCATCACCTTGCCACCTGTTTACAGGCTAATTACTCTAAAAAAAATGAGTAATGCTTTACTCAAATGAGGGAGAAAAAGCCATCATATCTCCTTCATAACCACTGCACAACATTCTATCTTTGGCCACTACTCCACAGGGCAATAACCCGAACTCCAAAAGTGTTCTCCCTTCTGTACTTGACGTTACTGATCGTGTCTGCCCTGGGGAATAGAAATCACAGGCCAGAGACGGTGTGGAAAGATGGTTTGAATGGCAGCTACTCACCGTTTTCTTTAGTATCTTTGCTGCGTAGGGCTTCTGAGTCTGTTTCTCTTCACACCTGAAAACTACAGATGTGGCCCCCCTAGGAAAATCACAGAATGAAGGCCTAACACAGTGAGTGAACCTTAGCGAACCATCCCTGCAGACAATCACATTAGCCTGACACAAGGTCACATAACCCTTCAACACAGAGGTCAGACGGCCTCCAAAGACCAAACCAAACACTCTATCTGAGCTGAGCCACCATGGCTATATTGTGAATACATAGATTTTACCCCGTGTGTTTGAAAATAAGGGGTGAGGATTTGAGGGAACTACTTAACTTGCATCAGGTGACCTTGGAGCTTTTCCACTCAGTCGTTTTGGGGAAAAAAGGTTGGTTGAGCTACAGTACTTGATCCCAGACAAGGGCTCCTATACTTGGAGACAGGCACAATTGAGGTGAATTAGGTAATAATCTGTTGATTAGTTAAGGACAGAAACTGTACATTCGTGTATGGGAGTAATGAAGTCTTTTTGGGATAAAGAGCTTCAGGGGTTAGTTGGGTTTTGAAACATTTTCTATGTGGGAAGCATTTCTTATCACAAAGACTCCATAATTCCTATTGGTAGATGATACCACAGGATGGAACGAACACCATATTCATTGGCTAAAGAACAGAAGATTTAATAGGAAGCTGATGCAGATGTATAATATTAGATTTCTGATTATTAGGCTCCTTGGCCAAATGCTGATTTCCCGCCCTCTTTAAGTGTCTGTAAATCTCTGCACCCTGCTGATATTATGTTGCCTTTAATATGTGGCTTGGCCTTGCTGAGTCCTGTCTTTTAATCTCCTTTGCAGATAATATTGCAGCCAGATGTATATTTCCATTTTTTTCAACCTGGTGAGGGGGAGGAGTGCTTTGGAGGAAGGAAACAGGAGTTATGACATAACTGAGATTTAAAAGCATGTCGCTTTGTAAGTATATTATCTAATATCATTTTCCTTTCTGAAACAAGGAACGGAGAACTTGTTGCAAGTTTGAAAACGAACGTCAGATAAACACACACAATTGCCAGTTTAACTGCACATACTTATTTGTGTTCTACTAAAATTTCATATTATTTCAAGCTCATCTATCACAAACGGAGCTCTGAACTGGCAAGCTGGATTGTTTTCTTGGAATATGAATCTCCATGCAGTTGGTTTCTTCCCCTGGTGCAACAGCATGCTGAATCAAAATACACCTGTTTTCACATTGATCCATGACTCCATCTGTCCAGTCTTTTTAGAATATCACCACTTGCGTCCCTGTGATTTCTTTCTGTAACTATTGCACAGGAATGGCATTTGTATTGAAACATTTTGAATTGAACAGTAGGTCCAATTATGCAATCAATAATCTGCCTATTTTGACACTTCTGTTATACTTGTTTACCTTCACTTCCACAAGAATTGAAAACTACAGGAGCAATGGGGTGCTCCAACAAATATTCCCACTATTTCAAAAGAAACTATTTCAATGAAAGCTTGGCTCTTTCAGAGCACAGTTTGAAACTGGAAAAAAATACAATAAATACAGGTGCAGGTTGTGATGACATTTAATTGTACACAGCCCAAGGGAAGCTACTGATTTTGAATCAACATCCCAAATAGCCTGACAAACGCAGCAGGGTTCATGACCTCTGTAGCATCCAAAATACAGCCTCTGCTTCCAAAAGGACAAAAACAACCCACTGCAGGCTATCGAGCAGGCTTAACAGGGGACTTCACTATTCCATATACCACACCAGTCCTTCCCTGTTTCTGACGAGACAGTCTCACTCGAACAGTTTCCCTCTCTTCCTTTGTCTTTTCCCCTCCATGCTCCCCATTAAGTCTTTTTTCACTTTTTGGGGTTCTCTGCAACATTTATTCATGTACCCCAGGGAAGGCAAAGTGGAGGGCCCAGGCTTTGCAGGATGATTTTAGGGAAATAAAATCAAAGCGTGTTCCAACCATCGAAAAAACTGCCCTCTGCTCTCTATGGCATAGTGCTAGGAAACGATGAAAACGTGGATATGTTCCACTGAAATTCCAGTACTTTAGGTAGATGATAACTTTGGCTTTTCTTGGACTTCAATCTCCCAATTCTCCTTTTTCTTATTGTTCACTTCACAGATGTTCTTTTACAGCCCAATCAATGCTTTGACTGCTTTATTTCTTAATCAGGCTAAGTGTTGAGGTTCTCCTAATTATGGATTTTATTGAGCTAAGACTTGCAACTGAATGAAAGAGCCAAGTTTCCTTTAATAGATGGGCTTGTATTTGCCTATATCTGTTTCTTCTTCACTCTCCGCTTTTTTCTGTGAAGTTCTAATAATTAAAGACAAAGAAACCAGCCGTAAGAACATTTTTAAACCCAGCCACTATTCGTTTCTTCCCCTGATTGCATGGCAGTATGAAAATATGGGTTGTGGCAACAGCACATCTTACACTTTCAGAAAACACATTTATGAGGCATGGCAGAAAAAGAGTTACAACTTATCACAATGAACAATCGATCTCTCGGGAAGCTGGAAAAACGAAAGAGAGTTGTGTCCCTTTATAGATTTGTACATTTTTTCCTGGACTGCTGTGTTCCACTGCTCTCTCAGGTGTTTCTGAAAAGCCTGCCTGCCTGTTTGTGTGAGGAAATAGCCATGCTGAAGAAAGAATTCCCTTCAATCATGCCACCTCAAAGCTAAAAAGCACGATCTGGTGCCCAGAATTGGATACACTCAGTATGATGCAAGATGAAAGTACAACCTAACAAGGCAGAATAGAATCTGCTGCTCTCTCACTGCCTCTTGGAAAACTCCCGAAAGATCAGAACCATTCTTGGACATCTTGCCATTTTTAATCAGTCATCCAGTGGCTCACTAATTAGTCCATTCCTCTGATTTACACTGTAGACCCTCATCTCCCAAGCAACCAGAATGCTTCTTCCAAAACATCAGCCCGTAACCACCTTCCCTCTCCCAGGAGACATACAGCTCCAGGCGGAGAGCAGAGAGGAAAGGTGAAGAAGGGGGGAAGTGGAGGGGTAGTTTTTATTGTTTCCTGCATCAAAAGTGAACTATCCACCTGCGTGAAACCACTATTTCCATGTTCTTGAATACTAAGGGACACCTTTTTTGCATGATCACTGTCTTTAACATCCCTTCACGTACAGCTTGTTTTGACAGAATTGCAGTTTAGCTTTCTTCAGCTTCTTATGCAAAGGAATAACCATGTTTTCTATGGCCTTTATATAAAATGCATATTGCTTAATCCATTCTTTTGCCTTATAGTACCATATATACCTGAATAAGAGCCACACTTTTTTCCCAAAAAAATTCAGGGTGGTACAACTGGGCTGAGACGTACTGTATACCCGAATACAAGTAGGAAATAGAAAGTTGATCTGGTTGTTGACGTATTTACCACATTTGCACATACTGTAACAGACCATCATTTTGTCTGATTCTGGCGTGTTGTTGTGATCAAGTGATTAAAAAAAACTTCCTAAAAAACGTTTGTGTTGTCTAAAGTGAACAAGAGATCACAGCACACGTTGTGTTCAAGAAGGAAGTGATCCTGTGTGCTGAACACCATGGGAATCATCAGACAGGAAGGCAGTCTGGGGTGTACGAGCTGTGCATTAGTGCATAATAAAATGGAGAGAGATGAAGGAAGAGCTCTTGCCTGAAAAGGGAAGCAAGAAGAGTTTTAGGGGAAGAAAGCATGGTTTGGAAGCATATTTGCATTTTGTCCTTTAAACTCTCCATTTTCCTTTATTTTTAACCAAGAGAACTTCTCTCATTACCACTAATTATTCAGAAAGGTAACTTGTGCTTTATAGAGTTCTTTTTTCAATCTCCACAGTCCACATTTCTGGGACAGCTTATATTAGGGTAAATATGGTGTTGGGTATGAAAAATCTTCATCGTCGTACAGGATTACAACACATTACTGCTATTGAGTTTCATGCCAATGTGGACCTGGAGAATTCTACATTTTTAAGGACGAGTGATGAAGTTCCTTTAGTACTAGGGAGCCACAAAAATGTACACAAGATGTTAGGTTTCTGGTACTGTTCCTGTATACAGGGATTCATATTCAAATTTTTAAAAGAAGATTTATGAAACTAATCTGTGCCCATACTTTTGATCTTTGATGACAGCCTCACTGTGCCTCAAGATTTCCTAAGTTCACTTAATTACCAACTTCAAAGAATGTCTGTCAATATAAATATATTTATATTTCCCACTGCATGGCAAAATTCCATCTGCTCAGATGACAAATATTTCATCAGCACGAGGCTAATGTAAAACCCTAGAAAGCTCCGTGTCCCAGGTGGCTCTTTGGATCGGAAGCCACAGATTGGTGACTCACAGAGGCTATACTGGAAAAAAAAAATGGAAAAGATGCAATTTCTGGTTTCCTGGCAAGAATGGAGCCAGATGGAAAACAGCAGATGAAGGGTCTTATCTTTCTCTCCCAGCTCATGCGGTCTCTCCAGTGGGAGGCTGAAACCTTTCATATCTGTGGTTCAATCTGCCACATGGACTGAAGAGCAGCGCTGGCATTTTTCTAGGGCTTGCTGAGACCAAAGCTAGGGCCTGCCAATAGGGCGCAAGAGCACGCTCAGTTCATTGCACGCAGAGCCCATTTTCACCATCCAGTTAAACCTTCCTAGCACTCGTCTTTCCTCATCGCCACAATCCTGTAAGAAACAGCCTGACGGATGACCAATGTCCATATTCGGCTCAAACCTTTCAAGCCATAGTCATCAAGTACAGTATATTTGGAAAGTCGACGGTACTGCTTTGACAAAGGAAATAAAGAGGTTTGGGGAAATAAAAAGGAAGCTTCCTTTACTCAAATGTGTATATTAGGTACACGTATGCATCCCCTCCTTTTTTGTCTCTTCAGTATGTGCCTTTTCAGTACACATAATGATCTTGAGCAGGGGAGCTCAACTCCAGTCCTGAAGAGCCACTGTCCAGAGGGTTTTAGAGGGCTTGTTAAATCCCCAGCTTTATAAAGACAAGGAAAGGCTTCAGCTTGTCCAATTAAGCAAATAATGAGTTAAATCAGGTAACTACGGACTGAGGAGGAAGGACAAGAATACATTTTTCAATACTCCAGGACTAAAGTTGTGCCCCCTTGCTCTTGGGCTTCTGAACCCACTACAGATCCACTCCAACCTCATAACAGATAACCTTGTTATCTGTTGCAGGCATCTAGCTCCTTCAGTTATAAAGAGCTCTGCACCTACTGTAGGAGATGTGATAAATTGATTCAGTTAAGGTTTAAATGGACCAATTCGTCCCTTCTTCACAGCCTTCAGCTCTTGACATCTAAAGAGATGGAAAACCTGCAGGATTTCAGACACCAGACTCCTGCACTACACAAACACCTCAACGGGAGCTCATGTTTTAATTACTCTATGAATCCATTTCAGTTGGATTTATTGCCAAAATGTTTGAGAACACTTGCATCAAAAAGTACTGCAGTGACATTTCAGCCTAAGCTCATAAATCTACAGTAAAACTGCAATTTAATCAGAAATCACGACAGGTTGTTACATCATGCATAGACTGAGTAACATTTATTGCAATGCATGACATTGCTTCAAGGTAACCAAGGGAAAACCTTTGATACCGCAAGTATATCATTTAGGAAACTGAAAGAAATACCACAGCACAATAGAAAATATGGTATTGATAATCCTGATACCTGATGCTTTTCCCAGCTCTTAATGATCGAATTGTCACGCCCGGTCCACGAAGTTAAGAAGTTAAGAAACTTGGTGACTTTTCGTGGATTTCATTAATTGATACCTGATTAATTGATGCTGTTTGTTAGACTGGGAAAAGCCGAGTTTCAACAGTACCTGATTGCTGGTTGCGGAGCCTGTAGAGTAAATGACTCGTCTGGTAATTTCTTACTGCGTGTTTGTACACAACACAGCAGCGACAGCTGCCTCAAGAGCTTCGGTTTTAATTGGCGCAGTTGGAGCCGTCCCTGCTGTTGTGCTCTGCTACAGAATAAAAAGTATTTCTGCCTATTCTGGGTACAACTGAGACGTAAGAACCTAGAAACCTTTTTTTCTAGGAGGCCAACAAAATTAAAGAACCACGATGAATTACAAGAATTTTAATTCACAATCTATTGTAGTCTAGGAGTAGTTATAGACCTAACTATATAGACCTCCTACATTCTTCGCCAATGCAACAACAGAATTTGTACAAATCCTTCTCAGACACACACTTTGTAAATAAAAAAGGATTATTACGCTTATTGACTATAAACGTTTATTGACTTTAATCACCTGGAAAACTAACTTTACGAGTTAAAAACCGAATTTTGACGCCTGGCAACTAGCTGGTTCAAACAGGCCCTTTATTGTTTTTATTATTTTCTCGAATGTGTGGTAATTAATAACAACTAATGCATTGATCGTGATTGCATGAAATGAAATAATCCGTTGTCGGCTGAGTACTGTACCTTCCTAATTCCGGGCCCATGCTGTAGTAGTTTCCAATGGCAGCATCGCGACGGGAGCCGTCAACCCAGTACTCCACCGGATTGGCACCGGACCCGGATGCGGGCATGTCGTCTGCCAAAATTAACGCACCTGCACGCTCGGCCCGAACTCGGCTACTTCGAGAGCAGCGGGGCAAAAAGACTCACAAGAAAGTCGCCTCGGAAGCACTAAAAATTCTCCTCTCTCAATCCAAGCCAGGTTCGACAGTCGAATCGCAACTCGATCGTCAACGCGTATTAATGAAAGTCTTGGAGGAGGGTTTCTTCCTTTTGAACGAGTTCGGTTAGCCGCCGCAAGGTTACGAGTTTATTTCTTCCAGGTATTCGGCATTCTGTCCACAAGCCCCTGACACGCAAGATGCATTTTAAATATTGAAACGATACACGCTTTTTATTTTATTTTTAAGCAGAGTCGGGCAATCCGTATAAATATTCTAGCTGATGCAATTGCTCAACTAGTTATTAAAAAAAGGTTTGTCTCTTTTTTAAAGACAGCCGACTTGTTTAATCAGTAGTGGGCCACGTCTTCTCAACAGAAGTAAACAATTCATTCCGCTGTCAGTTTTCGATTCTCGAGCCACGGTCTTCTGATTTTCTATTTATTTTTCATATATTCAAAACCACGCAGAAGTAACATTTTGTACAACAGAAGGTGTGCTGTCAGCCAAACGTCATTTTTGCCTTGTTATTTTAGTTGGAACATCCAAGCGAGCTGTCGTACATAGGATGCCCATCTGCAAATTGCCAGGCTCCTAACCCACAATCACTCCAAGCGAGTCACCACGACAACAACAACAGCCTCAGAACACTGAGTGTAATCTTCCGATCCACTATCATATATCCTAACTCGGCGTATCACCACTCATGCACCGTGCACACTCTCCCACCTGTCCGCCAATACGCACTGACATTCACCGAAAGACTGCGGAGGAAAATGTGCAATTCCACCTGCCCTCGGCCTTGACCGGTTGCTCCAATCAGGAGCTTCGGCGACCAGACCAGACCAGACTGGCTTCCAATTGGAACTGGAGGTGTCAATCCGTCGGGGGAGGGGGGGCTCGATGTTACACGCCGTGCCGCCCACCACTCGGTACATACACGGTCCGGTTGTACAAGAAAATGGTCACTCTTAAATAGGTGATGTTTTCTGAACATCAACAGCAGCGCCTCGATAATCGATGGACCAGTTAGTCATGTTATATTTAGCGGTCCCTCCAAGCCTTTTATGGTGGCAGTAAAACATAGCCCAACATTAATACTCTGCTACAACAGATCAAAGAATTTAATCTTTAAAAAGTCCATAATCTCACAATTCCCAGGACTGCATAAACACATAGCCGAGACAGGACCGCGAACAGCTCCTTTTTACCACGGCTGAAATGTCTAATCCGTGACATTTAGTACACACGGAATAGGGAAATAAACCAAGGTGGGGAAAAAACTGAATCTTCTACGATAAAAAAAAATGGAAAAACAGTTCAATTTCCTATCAGCACATTCGTATTCAATGATTTATTCTACATACTTGATGAGGTCTGCGGTGTTAATTGTCTCAGTAAACGCGCAGAGGCACAGATAAACGAGTAACTAGTACCGGAATATAGCGCACTCAGCGTGTTCTGCAGGACGTCTGTCAATCCGCAGCAGAAGCAGGATTTTGCCGTCGCCATTGTGTGATTTAGCAAGTGTGGACAGAAGTTTCCTTTTATGAGAGCACTGATAGTCACTAATATTCGGTGTTCAACCATAAATTCTGTCAGCAGATCACCGTGTAAAGGCCTGTGTAAAATCTGATTTATTGATTTGTGATATTAAATAATGGATTTCCTGAGAGGCATTGCAATGTTTTTGACAGCTGTTAATTTTGCCCATCTTTAAATAAGGTGTTCTAGTTAGATATTCTAACTAAGATGTGTGCAGAAAGTACTACCATGCACTTCTGCTGTGATATTCTGGGGACTCTTAAGCACAGCATCTGCCTTTTCTCCAGACCCACTAGACTCCCAGAAACTGATTTCGATGTGGAGGATTATGAAAAAGGAGATGCTGAATGCAAGGCTACAGTAATTTGTTACTGGGGAACTGTGGCACAAGCCATGTACTTAATCTCCTGAGTGCACAATTCTCCACAGACAGCAGCAGGGAAGTTTAGCACAAATGCAGTAGGTGACACCAGACCAGAAACAAAATCCACCCCAAAGTCACATTTCCAATCTCAAGTGACCATTGAATTTCCATCATTTTCGGTAACATTAAACTTGTAGAAAATATAAATGTACAACATACCGTACACACTCAGTATGTGTTAAATGAATGTTTACCATGTTTATGCCATTTTTGAACAAAAATAAATTAAAATTCTCCTTAATCTCAGCATTTATTTCTTTTTTTCCCAAATTATTATTATTATTGTAGAAATTCCCTGCGTTGGTCCAAACGCTGGGACATGAGAACGAACCGTGTTTCAGATCCATGCAGGAGCTATAATCACATTGGAGAATGACAAAGACGCAGACAAGAGACACTTACGCTTCGACAATTTATTGCACCTAAATACTACGTTCTTTCCACCTCTATTCAAAATCCATTCTATGCAGATGTTCCTGCCTTGATCATCATAAACAAAAAGCCTTGTGCTGCTGAGAGCTGATTAAGGTGGACAGAGGAGGCTGAGAGAGGCTCATCTGGATTAAGGTGCACTGCCCCTGTATTAAATCAATACCAACTGGGGAACAGCAGGTGAATTAAGTATGCTTCTATTCCATGCCACCTGTAATCACAGAGAAAATGTAATCAGGGAGACTCAGAAAAAAAACCCAACATAATCATTGGTTTCCTGTCCTCCAAAAGATTTTCCCAGCCTTCCTCTTGTAAGAGATTATTAGTTTATACAATACGTGCACAGCCTGGTTTTTCAAGAGACTGAGGAATCTTTCATTATACTCTGCCGTCTGAAGTACTTCACTGAATTCACTAGATGCTCAATTGTCTCAAAGCCTTCAGCTTGTGAAAATACAAGTCTGCTGCAGTGCACTGTGCTGTGGCCCACAGGGAGTTTCTCTGCTACAGTATGTATTGCCTGAGCCTTTACTTGAGTCGAGTGAATGTCAGTTATGGCCCATCAGGTTTCTGATGGAGATAAAATTCTGTAAGTACCAATGTCCTCTAGCATTAATACAGATGTTCCCCAATATGGGCTTGCCTTCTAGTTTTCATTCTGACACTTAATTGAACCAATAATTGTCCTAATTAGTCATTTTAATTGCTTCCATCTCTTAGAAGAGCTTTTGATTTCTAGTCATCTGCAAAGTTATTGAAATGCCTGAAAGTCGTAAGTTTTTAGAAACTGTAAAGAAAAGATCTAATTAAGGCTGTAATTGGTTCAATCAAGAAACAGCCCAGCCACAAGGGAACATAAGAAGACTGGTGTCCAAAAGGATGAATGTTTTCTTGTTTCTGTTACCTTTCAGGAATTAAAATCAATAATTTGATTAACAATGTTAAAAACCACGCTGTGACCAGTAAGCTTTGCAGACAAAGAGCACAAAAGTGTAAAAGCAATTTGAAGGTTTAATCTCCTCATTGAAAGAGCTGTTCCAGGCTCAAGTGTTTCTAAAAAGACATTTCAGTACTTATTTCTATGCTATTTTTTCTGATATATGCCTTATCAATCATGGGATGTGTTTGTTCTGTTTGTATATTGCATGTTTCCTGTGGTTCATTGTCTTTGCCAATACACAATTTCAGAAACAATAATGTCCTTTGCCATAAAACTAATGGGCAGGTAGTCCATGGAGGAATTTAATTAATGTCACACATACTCATGAAGTCCATTTGTAAAACAAAGTCACAGTGCCATTTACTGTGCTCACATATTCCCACATAACATTACCTCTCATTAGGCACAGGGAATCCTTTCAACAGGTTATTCTCCCTGGGTCTTTAATAAGAGAGACAACAGTGGGTCACACATAGATTATAAAATAATATGGGACATGTCAATACATGTAATAACACAAGAACGAGATTCCTTCAACTAATGTAAAGTGCGTCTATTATTATGACCTTTGCCAGCTTATAAGTGCACAGAACTTCATGTGCGTACAATCAATATTAGAACTTTTGACTCTTGCCTTTCACAAGAAAGATGAAACTATGATCATCTTCATGAGCTGAATTTGTTTCACTTATGTCCTCAGTCCAAGATTATTAATTTGTTGTACTGTTGATGCCTAAAATGTCAAAATGCTGAGTTTGTTTAAACCTGAGTTGCTCATCTCAGTTTCCCAGGAGAGGGGGGAGAGCAATCTTCCTTTAATGCCATGTGAGTTCTTTAATTGCTGATTTGAACAAACTATTTGCTTAGTTAAACCAAGGAGCTGACACATAAAAAACCAAAAGCAAGAGAGCTAAACTGAGTCAGTGCTGATTCAGTAATGCCAGCTGCAGGGTACAGTGATGAAAAAGGCAGCACGCAGGAGTCCCAGTGGGATTTCCACTGACACTAAAACATGCACACAGTATCGTCAAATGAGCTTTGTTTCTTTGAAGCTACATTCTCCCTGCCTGAGTCTCCTGTTAAACCATAACCCACCAAATCTGATGCCCATGTCCAATCATAATTACAGCTGATAGCCACAGAGTACACGATTCAACTGCTGTCTGACACTAGGCAACTCATTTCTGAGAACACAATGCTTTCTGTCTCTGAACTGAGCAAACCTAACAGATGAGCCCAGCTCAATTCTTCTCCATGCTCCTGAGCCAGTGAGGGCCCAGTCTGCTTGGGAGAGCCTCTTATTTTGTGGACTGATTAATGATGTCGGCCTCCAAATATCCAAAATCTTGTCTAGAATAACTAACAACTAATAACAACTAGTGGGATTAATTCTGATCAAAGTCAGAGGCTTTCTGTAAAATAATCGATTCAAAGTGAAATAAGTGGTTCAAAGAGAAAAGGCAGTTTAGATGGTTACCTGTTACATCTGTCAGCTCACAATGGTTTATAGATGGGTATCAGGTTAGGAGCAGGGTGGTGTGGTGGTTAGCTTTGCTCCCTTGCAGTTCTAGGGTCTTGGATTTAATTCAGGGTTCTGATCAAAAGGTGCATTCTGTGTGGCGTTTGCATGTTCTTCTTTGTGTTTACCTGGGCTTTCTTTGGGTACTCTGACATTCTCTCATCTCACAAAAGGGGAACAAGAGTCCGGCCCCTTCCTCATTAATGCTCAAAGAAGGCTCCACTGCCGAAACGTTGTGTTTCTTTTCTGCTTGTTTCAGCATGCAATAAACCTTTACTTGTTCCTCTGCAGCCTACGCATGCTGACGCAGCTCCCTACTGGAACTACTTCACTTAAGATACGGTCCTGTTGAAGAGGACGGAGCACAGTCAGGTTTCATACAATACATACAGTGTTATACTGTCAAGCTTTTTATAGAAGTTGGCAAGTTATGACACATTTGGCAACATCGTAGGCTGTTGTACTGAAACCAATTGCAGATACTTATAAAGGGTAGCTGAAAAAATATTAATACAGAACATCAGAACAGTGTGGGCAGGCTCCTTCACAAATCTAGTTCACTTGGTGGACTCAAGCTTCTCGTGTGACGATTTCTTAAAAGGAGACGGGGAATCACGTTGACAACATGGCTTGTTAGTTTGTTTCCAGAGTCCGCTTAGCTTCCGTTTGTGCTCCTGAAAGCAGCGGTTAATTTCTGAACAGAGACTCGGGTGGCAGATCACTGTGTCAAGGCAATCAAAAAATGAATATTACGGAATTGACTTGCTGAGAGCAGAAGTAGTCAGGGGAATTTCAAATGGATCATTTCACTTACAAGTAATTGTAATAGCATGAATCATTCATCTACATTGTCATTAGGAGAGAAGTCCTTGGTGCACTAGATTGAAAATGCTGATTTTTTTTCATTGACATCAATTTTTAGGGACTTGCTTGACAGCAATTCATACCAAATAATGTATGCCGTGATAATCGCGTTATTGAAACAAATTCTGTCGTTATGAGGTTTATGAATAAAATCCTGTGATTTAACAGCTACCAATATTCTGAAAATCAATTTTACTCTGCAAAAAGAAGTCATGCCAATAACCGTCCTTAATTATCACCCATCGAGATCTGACTGAAAATCAAAACGCTGACTTATTTGCAAAATCAGATCGGACTATGAGGAGAAGTACAGGGTCGATTTTTGAAGCACTCCGTTTGGAAGAGGGGATGAAAACCTCCGCATTGCTTCCATTTAAGAGTATGTGGGCCAAAACGTCTCACGAAACAATCTGAACACCCCTTTACAGCAGTGATTACGTACTGAAGAGACAGCAGCTCGTCTGAACCTACAGTACTTGTTAATTTAGCTGTGTTTTGAAGCTGTTCCTCTGAAAGACCACCGGATGGAGCAATTCGCTCAGAAAGCTCGTCGTAATTATTGAACTTGCATTAAAATAAATACACAAACACTTTGACCTAAATGTTTTTCTGAGCCTCTTCAAATCGAAGCTGCTGTTCCTGTTTTTGGAGGGATTACAGCCTGGGCCCCCCGTTGGCTGGCTATACAAGGTCGCTTCCTCGTCTAAATACTTAATCTCGCTGAATTCCTTCGGGTACAATAACATCTTCAATCGTCGCATGCCCCCCAGTTTTTAAATGTGTGGATTGAGGGTTTTTTTTCAGCTCTTAGGTATTGCAAATTAACAAAGCATACATCTGGAAGGGGCGAGAGCAAATGTCAAAGTCAAACCACAAAAGTCAAAGCATCATGGTTTTGTACTGCCGTTCTCTGAATAAAATCTTTCGCATATTTTATATTACTTAATTCTTATTTAATATAGATACGGGAATGTAGTATTGACCTGTAGTCTGTGCTGATGTTAAATGGGGGGTTCTCCCCCGAGAGCTAAGACTGATTTAAGTGGCAGCAATCTGAACCCCTTTATTCATCACTCAACCTCAATTTAGTTTCTGCACCAAATTGTTTGTGTAGACGGTGTCAGGGTTGCTGTTCCTACTCCGGAGGAATAAATAAAAAAGATGCCGGGCTGAGCTCATTTATCTCCATTAACATCGTCATCTTTTTATTTAACGAGGTTAAACTCCTGCTGAGATGAAACATCTGCTTCACTGAGTATTCCTGCGGGTATCGAGCCTGTAATTCCAGGCAGGGGAATGCTAACCACGGTATGTGATGATAATAAGATTTCTTTATTTTTGTGGATGGGGTGTCTCGGTAGAAATTGCCTTTATGTGGATTCAAAACACCCAATGGATACAGAATATTTACTTCTACAAAGCTAAAGTTCTAGTTGTAATGCAGAGCAGGATATATTTTTCTTTTTTTAATTAAAAAAAAAACGTATTTGCGCCTTTCAATTCGGAAATAAACGACAGGAAACGAGTGTTATTTCCAGGGATCAACTATGGTAAAAGCCTCTGTAATCCGGTCACAGATTAACAGTTTATTCTGATTAGTTTGCGGCTGGACAGCATTCATGTGGTTAAATGACACCATCTTTCATTTGACTCTTACACCTCACTGAGTCTGTCAACACTATGTTTATTTTTCCCCGTCTAGCGTGAAAAAAGAACGTCTCATTCACAAATACGTCAATGGTGCTATGCGATTGAAAACACTGCTTCCTAGCGGTGGACACTTGTGACGCCGGGCTGGCATCTTGGATTCTGTTTGGACGGGTGATCGTGTACGGCAAACACCAGACTGGCCGCGCTGAAATTCTTCTTATTTAACACGAACACTTTGAGGGCTCAAACTGGTCCACAGGGACCAATGCAAAACTTTGCTAGAACTGTCCGGAAACCTCCAAACTCGGAAAAGATTCACGCAGGCCTGTACCCGAGTGAAAGTAGTTTGTGTGTGTTACGCGCCATGCCCGCCATTCGGAATTTTGATTCATTTTGGGAAGATTTTCAAAACCCTTCTTCTTGTGGACAGTAATTAGTGTGCATGGTTTGCTCATGTCCGAGATTGATTTTAAGGAAAAATAAACTGGACACATGTGGTGACCATGTTAGACTGTGCTTAAACTCTTCAGGAACCCTTTGTCTGATAAGCTGAATTTGTGTATTTATGTACTTTCTTATATCAATTCCATTTAAGAAACCTGATGGCTGCCAACAGCTAAACAAATCTGAAACAGATTGCCATGAATTTTATATTGTTCACGTTTTATGTACAGTTAACTATTGTAGACTTGTGAGAGTTTGCAAAGAATTTGACATCTAATGCAAATATTCCCCACCACAAAATAAAGATGAGTGTCTTAGAGGTTTGGCCACAATCGTTGGACTCATTTAACTGGTATTTCGGATTTGCTCGAGGTGGAATTTGAGTTTGCAAAGCAAGTTGGTCCAATTAACAAAGACAGTCACCATCTACCATTCAAGGGCTTGTTAAAAGATGATAGGCAAACGCGATTATATGATTTTGGATTCTCTGAGCCCCGATATGCTGTTTGTGTCCAAAGCAAGCAGTTGTTTTAGTTGATAAGTGCCTGTGGGTAATTCTATCGGAGGGATTTAAGGTATTTCCACATGCAGAAGTGCAGGTAGTGCTGTTATAGATAAACTTCAAATCTCACACATGGGTCTGTTACAGCTCATGGATGCCTACTACTGATCACTCTTGAGGTTCTCCTAGTCTCTCCTTGAGATCAGTGCCGGGAGTATTCAAAACAAGCGCTGACAAGGTCTTAAAAATACACTGCTCCACCAACGACTCCACTACACCAACAATTCCAGTTCATTTCAGGATAAATCCAGTTTATTTGAGTTTTTGTTCCTTTAATATTGACCCATTTTATATTATAGTGGTCAGGCCATACATGGGACACACAGAGCCCGGAGAGAGGGTGGTATTTAAAGGGGACTAGTAGCAACAAAGATGGCGTAGGTCTTCTTCGTGGAAACACGTGTTGGCGGAATTAACATTGCTGGCTCCGGACTACGCAGGAGCCTCCTAACAAATAGAGGCCTTCTTGCGGGCTCAAGAGTGCCTGTAGCAAATGTTATGGATTTTTAACATAACCCTTCAAACTCCTGTCCAGAGTTTCCTGTTTTTTCTCCCGTCACTGAAGTGCGCGATTCCGTACTTAGTACTGTCGGCTGTATTCGTCTGACATCGCCAGAGTAGATAGATAGATACTTTATTGATCCCGTGAGGGAAATTGCAGTGCAACAGCAGCTTAACACACACAACACAGCCACAGTGTAACGAATTATATAATAATAGTACAATACATACAATACAATACAAGAGTTACTCACAGTCCGGACGCACAAGAACAAACTAGAACAGAACAGTACACAGAAAATCGTATCACACTCATATCACACATATGAATATAAATATAGATGTAACTATAGATATAAATATAAATGTATTGCACAGGTCCCTGGCATATATTTCACAAAGAGTGGTGAGTCCATGCAAAAGATCTGCTCATCACTAAGCATTATGAGAACTCCCAGTTACTATTGCTAGGCTATTGATTTCCTTCGAAGCGTGTCCTGACAGGCCACAAGTTTGACTGCGCCTTATTGATCACGAGTGAATTGGAATGTATTGAGTTATTTGGGTGAGATTTCCAGGCGAGAAGATTGTTTAAAGATTTGTTTGAATTGTCTGTCGAAAATGTCCAGCACATAGGGTAATTGTCAGAGCCGTTACATTCATTGCAAGTTCATAGCATTCAATGCCCCTTATCTATATTTATGTACACTTTTCAAAAGGCTACAAGTAAATACCGTACTCGCACTGTATTATTAATGAATCAATAAAAATGATTGATATAAGACCCAGTCAACAAGACAACAAGCTGAATCACACAGAAAAAAAATATTTTAACAGGAGACTACACCGAATTTGGTTGCCTTATTTTTCAACTTTACGCGACAGACACATCCTTGTGTTTATCACCGCTGAGATAATGAGTTGACTGTCTCTTCCGACGCCCTGTCACAGCTCAAGGCGACTTGTACCCCCCTGCTTTGCTTTAATCTGTTTGTAATTAAGCTAATGAGTTCAGAACTAACAGCATCGAGTCACAAAAACAAACTACAAACTGGGGGAGACGAGTCCACCACCATCCCCAAAGACAACCGTAGGCGAAAGGTTAAAACGTGTATTAGACACTGCTTTTCACCACGAGAAACAATTCGGCGATTTTATATTCCAGTTGTATGGTTTGTTCTTTTTCCCTTCATGACAGCAGCGGTTGCCTACGGCCTCTTGAGTCAATGTGCCAGAAGAAATAAAAAAAAGCTTGTATTCTGGGAGGGAGACACGGGATGGAGGATAAAGGTGGAAAGTATTGGAAAAATTGAGCGTGTTCCAAAACCGTCCGCGTCAGCTCTCCGAGGCGTCGACACTGCTCTCTCTTTGCCTCCTTACTGTGCTACACACTCAGAATAAAAATATTTCTTGGTCAATATGCCGTCCTTGATTCATTTTAAGGCCGCTGTCACATATTAAAACCATCAGTTTTTCAAAACTGCAGTAGCTATGAATTCTCAATGACGAAGTCTAAAGAAAAGGCGATAATCCCTGAAACCTTATTTGTAATTGCTATGCAGTACAGGTTACCCTTCTGCCCTGTGGAGTTTTACGATCAAAGGAAACCAGGTAAAACTGTGAAAGCCTTTATAGGATCTGCAAAAACGCAAGCCTGGAATACATACATCATTGTTGAAGTCATCGATATGTAACGCAGTTATAAATAGAACTGTGATTCTCGGCACATAGGAGAAGATGTGAGGCGAAAGACCAACTAGACAGGTGCAGTATGTGCGATACATTTAATAACAGAGCACATGCAGTGGAATATTCGCTAGTATTTTCCGCGTGTAATTTTGGGAAGGGGATCCGTTCATCGGAATAGAACTTGATGTTTAGATTTGGGGTTTAGAGAAGCGATAGAGAGTTCGGATTGTAAAGTTCTCACTGTTTCTCCTCTATATCTGTATGCCTAATAATGCAGATTCTGGGGCTTTTCCATAAATATGCGACTTAGCCAGGATAATGTATCCCTTTATTGCATAAAACTGACTGCTCTCATTTTCCCATCTTAAAATGCGATACTTCAGATTGACTAAAATACCCCTAATATTAATCAAAAAAGTTTTTTTTCTCAATATTTTCATTTTGACGTGTTAATTTAGGTTGACAGCTGTCACGCCATATATAAATCAGGCAATGATTCAAGTTTAATTGCATGATTTCTGCAAGCCTGCAATTGCCAGAAGCGACTATTTTTTATCAATGGCTTTCATTATTTTGCAGTATACGGGTAATTAGACATATACAATTATTGCCCATTGAATAATAATAATACACACAACCAAATAACAGATGAAGATGCATATTCAATATTAAATTAATTTAATTTTAATAACACGATTTTTTCCATACAATTGAGAAATAGAATTCAGAATCGATCTGCAGCGGTATTACAAAGAAGCTGGCCTGGGCATCCGAGCAGGAATTTCTTCAGAAACATTTTCATTAAAATGTCAGACAGCAGGGGGCAGCAGACACTCAGAGAAACAACACCGAGGAGAGGGGCTGTTGTCAATTTGAAGATTTCTGGATATGAATCGCACTTTGCCCCTAGGTCCCTAATGCAAGAATCCTTTAAGAATGGAGTTTTTGAAAATTTATAAGAATCGATAGAGACCGTTTACCACATTTAGATCATTGCTTTTACCGAAGCAGCATAGAATGACACGACAATAACTCAGTTTGAAAGTAAATTAAGAATATGCCAGTGCTTAAAGTCTTCTACACACCCTCTGTTAACTAACGGGTAATGTACAAATTGCAGTCATCGTGCCAAGGGCGCTGTTCAGAGGTTTAAAGAGGTTGAT
This sequence comes from Atractosteus spatula, assembly GCF_055471065.1. Lineage (NCBI taxonomy): Eukaryota > Metazoa > Chordata > Actinopteri > Semionotiformes > Lepisosteidae > Atractosteus > Atractosteus spatula. Next base: position 8,734,471 of record NC_142733.1, on the reverse strand, counting down.
CTTCTAGTCTAACATAAATAAATAGTAAGGCAACTCAAAATGTAAAAAAAAAAATCTTACAGAATTGATTAGGTTTAAATGGCTCTGCGGTTAAAAACACAAACTGTTTCAAAGCCTTCACCTAAGAAGGGTCCAGGTGGAAAAACGGTTTCAGGGCGAGTTTTCCTTGTGTTTCTGAAGAGGTGAAGGTCAATTTCTAATTCCTTCTGTCGGTTGCTAAAGGCTCTCATCAGGAAGTGGTTAGTTTTTTGACTGGCCCTTTCAATCTGTGTGAAACGGACGATTCTCTGCTTCCCGAGTAACACGACTAAAGCGAACTGCCGCACCGCCGACTGCGACCGCCAAAGACCTCGGAAGGGGAAAGCGCACATGGCTCGGAGCGGTTATTGATCGGGCCCGCAGGGCTACGGCTTTCATTAGCGAAGGGGGCTGGAGCACAGATTAAAGGCCAAGGCCTGATAAAAGCAAATGCTAAAATATCTATTTCCAAAGCTGACTTTCACCGAAAAACGTTCATGTTAAGACAGCAATGAAAGTTTAAAAAATTACTCTTACACCTAGGCACATCAGCAACCATGAACTTTGCTTACCATACCAAAAAAGCATGCTCTGTGAAGAAAAGATGGATTGCTGTACGTTAACGGGGCTCAGTTTTTTTTTTTAATTTATGCTTAACAACTTAACGGGGCTCAGTGCGATAAGCGCGTTACAGAAGTGACGTCAACCCCCCCGAAACAGGACGGTGAACCCGGAGTTGTCGGGCAGGGAGAGCGTGGGGTTTATACGGGAGTAGTTCAGGTGGGTTTATAAAGGGGCGCTCCTGGTTCTGGGGGCCTGTCTGAGCCTTGCTGAGATCGTCTAGATCAGGCTGTCCACGTCTCTTTAGTGTCGGTCAGGCTTGGCTCCGTTCCCTCTGTCTGCGCGTTTTATTTGGGTCAGCAGTAACCGAAAAATACGCAGTTGGCACCTTTCAACACAGGTGCCAGCTGGTAAAACTCCGGGAGTAACCTGGTTGCCCTGAATGTCTTCAATCACACAGTGCTGAGAATTCAATTAGACTCAAGGAGGCGAAAAGCACCCACACACTCGGTCTAGGAAAACAATTACCCATCATTTAACACAAAGCAGGACTCCCAATTTATGTTTCATTTGCAGATACTACACGACTAATTATCACTTCTGTTACCATTATTTTCTGTTCGGGGGGGGGGGGGGGGGAAGAAAACTTTGTTATTTCCTCATTTTAAAAATTAAAGATCTGTTTATAAATAGCCTAATCTATGAATCCCTCCACTGTGTTATTCCAAAACATCTTAAGGAAATATAAATGAATTAAATGAAAGAAGACAATTAAAAAATCATTAAAATAATATGCTGTGCCATTCTGGGACGCGAGTAATCTCTATAAATATTTTCTAAAATATTATTGTATATTCAAATTTCTTCATATTATTATGTATCACGATCTCTGTAATATTAAAATAATTTACAGTGAATTCAATGCATCGTACTGATATTTTTTACGTTCCTGTATTAACATTTTAGAAGTCCTCATGACATTTTGCTTCACATCTAAACTTCACATTCAGTTTGTTAAGGATGCAGAATAACCAGCCAGAAACCCTGAAGGTACAGGCTGAATAGAGCAAAACATATCCCACTCAAGATCGCATGCGAAGGATTCTGCTTCCTGTCTTATTTCAAGCTCAGAAAATCTGGCGTGAGCCGGACTCATACTAGAAATTCCGAGCTCTGCCACAGTGTCTCGGCTTCATAGAATTGCCTGGTACACACCCACACACCATGACAGGGAGTTAAAATCCTATGCATTGCAAATTCAAATAAAATAAAGCACCAAAGAATGAAATAAACAATTGTATCAAGAGCTTTTTCAGATATTGCTATGTTACATTTGCCCAAAGTTATTATTTCAACATAAAACAGATTCCTTAAAAATAATTAATAAAAATCCTACAAAGAAATTACATTTGACAAAATTGTTACGCTTAACGTTGCAATCTGGAAGGGAACTTTTTCTAATTATTTTTTAATTTGAATAAAAACTTGGATGAAACCTCATAGTAGTCCTATATTTTATACAACAGGACACATTCTGACTTCAGCTACCACCAGGACAGAAGGTATCCTGTATATATAAACCTTGTTGTAAAAAAATAAAATAAAAGGTGCTTGCATAACGCGGAAGTGTGGTGGATGAGGGATTACACTTCCCCGTAAAAAATAAAATAATAACTTTACACAAGTTTAAGTTACATCGTAGCTATTGCAAAACATCCGAGGTTCGCGGTGACTAGGCCTTCAAAGGCATGAGGCTCGCGACGGTTTAACGCGCACTAATAGGGTTGCTGTTAATTAACCCTGCAGGATTGCGGGCCGCGGAATTTTCTATTTCATACACAGAAAAAAAAAGAAAGAAAACAACGCGTTTTTTCCCCCTTTCCATCGTTCCCTACTTCCACGGTCAAATCCATTTGAGCTGCGTTTTATCAACAGTATTTGTACCTGTGAAGTTGGTCAGTTTCAGGACGCGCCTCGGCGGCGCGACCGGTCTTAAAGCCGTCGCCAGTGCTACAGGAGCAGTGGCGCCCTCCCGCCTCGGCGCTCCTGCGAAGTCTAACGAGCTCCGTGAGGTCGCAGCAGATCAACCCAAGAAATACTTTATGTAGTAAAGTAATCCTCCAGACCAGGGCGTACAGACAAGGCTGTCTGCGCTTTGAACCCAAGCACGTAGTGAATTCGGAAGCAAAACCAAAGCCGAAAAGAGAAGTACGCGGACAGTACTTTTCTTTCCGACGGACAGCAATGTCCTCGCCGGGCGGACAAAGGCGTTAAATACGGGAAGGGGGTTCACTCGCGTTTTGTGGTAGACGTTCACGAATTCTGCACCGGATAAAAAGAAAACCTTAATAAACCGTGCGAGGAAACCGCATCCGAATTACTGCGGGCAGGGTGCTCGCTACCGCCCGAACCGTGTTTCCGCTGGCTCGCAAATGTAATACAGTAGAAATGGTATATTAGTTCTACTTCGTCGTTTTTGTAGGTGGCTGCCGTGCGCCATTTTCAGCAAACATCAGACTCCAGCACAAACATACGTCCAAGGGAGCAAAATTCATAGGATTTTCTGCTTATTACAGTTTCCGAAGACATTTAAAAAGAGGTCCGAATACGACTTTGAACAACACGACCGTGCCTAGCTCGAATTTCGCGCAAATATGGCAACACACCCGCAGTGTTGAGAATTTCCCAACTCTGATCATGACTAATTTTAGTAATTAAAATTATTTTGTTTTTGACACCCATGGTTGACATTTGAAAATATATAATGCATTAATTTTTGCTAGCTGTAAAAATGGCTTTATTTATACGTTCCATCATCTTTTAGTTCTAAACTCTTTAAAAAAAGGAAATTCAAATAACATTGGCTCAGATCCTTTTTTTATTGATATTTTTCAAAGATATGTAATTATTTTAGAAAAAAATCCTACTCTTATCAAATTATATAGGCCTACTTATACTTTTCATTTTTAGAACAAAAAAAAAGGCCAGAAAAACATGATCTTTTTTTTTTTAAATGTGCCCACTTCAAAGTCCATTATAGCTAATCAAACTTGTGTCGCTCTCCAGAATTAAGGACCTTCCTGTGTTATTCGGATGACATGTGAAACTGGATTCTGATTACTTGGTAATTAAAGAGCCCGAAAAAGTAACGTCTCGACCCCGGTGTCGAGGCTAAGTTCCAAACTGGATTTGCACAAGCTGGGCTCCCTTCTGTTCCCACTTCATTAAACTGGTGCAGAAAATGCTCTCTTCCTCACTTCAACTGCTGCGGGGCTAAAAAGTAAATGCAAGCGACTGCTGAACGGAATCGATAAGGCGTGAGAGCAGTCTATGAAAAGTTACAACTCGCCAAGAAGCCCAACTTGTTCGGGTTTAGAGAGTACAGACGCAGTGCTACAACTCTCCAATAGAGGGCACCCCAGCTGTTGTATAGTTTTGGTCTGAGTAATGATTCCCTCGCTTGGGACTCGCAAGGTCTTCATATTTCTTGGCTTAAGAATATTTTCAGTACATATAGATTGATAAGCAACACAGTGGACTTCATTATTTTGGTAAAAAAAAGAACAACAAATCCTCAGAATGCTTTATAAAAGCGCCGCAATGACATTTTTCTGATCCCACTCCAGGTATCAACTTAAACGTTGCAAAATCACTTCAAACCGAAGGGTCTGAACCACGTATAATAGTCCAAAAGATTAATTCCTGTTCGAGATTGTCATGTTCTCATTATGAACACTTTGTAAATTGTATAGACTATTGTGTTTTACAATCTTTATGGAGAGTTTATGGAGGTAAGCCAACACACAAAACATTACTGTGGCTTAAATGGGGTTATTAATGGAAACTTGGAATACTTTTAAAAGCAGATTTTTATCACTAGCCGTATTTTTCTATTATGGGATAGAAGTAAACCCCCTATTATTTTTTGACCAAGTTGCTGAGCTGTTTTCAGACAGGGAAACAGCATGTGGTCAAACGCGTTAACTTTGCCAACTGCTATTATAAAGTCAAATCAGACAAAAACCAACACTGACAAATACCGTATTAAAAGTAATACACTATATTGCAAAACTGACTTTTGTTACAAGCTGATTTCTTTTCGCACTTGGATTATGGGCTAACCATATAACCATTATTTGATACAAGGCGGGGGAAAAGCATTCCGTCGTTATTATCTCTTTCCTACATTCTGCTTCCTTCCTTTACCAATAAGTTATACTTAACAGGATTTCACAGGATCATAAAAACTGTGCTGGAAAATATTGATACCTCTAATTGACTTCAATGTATTATTAAAGCGCACTCCAATCCTACTCTTTTAGGCTGGCCAGAACTATCTTATGCAATTATCTATTGAGCTGGGTTTTCAGTGCATTGAATGTTTTTTCAGACAGCTAAAAGTGCTTCGCAAAGCACTGACTAATTTTGGCTGGTTCAAAGAAGCTGGATTTTTGTCATAAACTTAAAAAAAAAAAGAGTGAGGTCAATCAGGCATAGCAGTCCAGCAAAAATAATCTAAATAATTTCCGCACATTAGGACTACAGTATGTAGCTTAAGAAACAGGCTATTGTATCACAAAAGACCATTCGCAGACAAAAGGAGATCATTTGGTCCAGGTACCGTAGCTCTCATTTAAGTCTCAGAAGCTAATTGATCCCAGGATCTCATCCAGCTGTTTCTCGAATTAGGTTCAGCCGCCTGGCTGGGTGGCTTGTTCCACATTCCCACCTATCTTTGTGTAGAAAGGAGCCTCCTGATCTCAGTTTTAAATGCACTTTCCCTTGATTTTCACTTGTGACCTTTGGTTCCTGTTTCAGTGCAGATTCTGAAGATGTGCACTAGTCTGACTTTGTCAGCGTCTTTGAGGATTCCAAGTACTTGAATCAGCTGCCCTTGTAGTCTGAACACTTTGAGGAGACCTGTATCATTTGAATATAAAATACTGTAGTTACATTGGCTGTTAAGTAATTGATTTTTCCATATACAGTATCACACCACATCTGCCCTGTAAACCTTTAGGTAAACTAACAAATCATATACAGTGCTGTAAAAAGATAAGAATACAGCTTCTTGATATTTTTCCTGCAGGACCAGCCTCTTTTATCTGGAGTTTTATGGACTTTAATAAAAGCAGTGTACATGGCAAGAAATGTATAAGGACAAAATGTAGCAATGCTATCATATTCCTCATAAATAAGGGTTTGACACACATTGAATAAAGCCATAAATAAACAGTCTACAAAATATGAAATGGACAAAATGTAAATGAAAATGTGTCAGGATGCAACCCCCCTTAAAAAATTAATAATAAAACTTAACACGATCTAGTTCATTCCACCATCTGTCTGTGTCTCCCAGCCTGCAGACATTATTTATTAAGAATTTCACATCTATTGACTTTCAATTTACATGATACAGAGTGTTTTTATGAGTTAATGGTAAATTTATGAGACCCTGATTTATGCAAATTCACAAATACAGCATTAATGCAAGAACCATTTTAATCCCCTTTTAAAAGCAATGAAATTCGCTTAAAGTTTTGAATTATCATTTATTATTTTTTTAAACAAACTCAGATTGACTGTCTTATTTGTGGTCATTAGGATTAGTGTATTTATTGTCTTGAATTTCAAGGTTGTATAAAGCTTGACAGCATGTTTTTGTGCAACACACCTTTGTGAAGCACCATGGTGATCATTTAAATAAAGAGTGATCAGAAAATAATCGGACCACCCTTCACGTTGTGTAAATGTGTTTGTGGAGGACTGTCTGAGCAGATGGACCTGTCTGGTCATCACAAAGAGGGAGATCTGAAAGAAGAGGGGCTAAGTCATTGCAAGTAACAAACATTCTTTTAGAAAATGACATTAAGTTTTAGTCATCATATTACAGAAAATCCATTGATGCACTGGATTTTTTCTGGACAAGAGCAGCCATATACATTTAAGGGCTCACGTCCAGCACTGACAGGTGCTTTCACGTCCTGACAGACCACAGAGGTTGAAATAAAAAAAGTGCAATCCCCTTTCCAATCCAGAAGCACCTCAAACTCCTGTTCCTGTGTCTGCTTTCCCCAGTGTTGCCTTCCCTGTCGGAGGACCAGAGGATCGTAAGTAAAAGTCGAAAGAGAATCAACAGGACAGTCTGCACACGAAGACAGGGAAGCAAGCGGAGTGTGTGAGAGAGAAAGAGCAAAACAGAGAGAGGAAAGGTGCCAGGAAGTGATTCTTCCCTGTCAGGTGGGGAAGGTTATGTGATGCACGTGCCTGGTGGTGACCCATATTTAAATTGGTGATTTTACATTGACTGCATGGGAAACAACTTGGAAGTGGCTGCAAAAGGCACACATTCATACACCTGTGAGCACATCTGAGTGAGTCAACTGGGGATTCAGAACCGAAAAGACCAGGCCCGAAAAGGAGAAGGAGTTGTCTGTGTGTTCTTTCCACGTTATAGTAGTCATTTTCCACTGACACTTTAAAGGAAGTAACATTACTAATGAAATCCAGCCCTTACGAGACGTAAAGGACACTGGCAGCAGCTCTGGCTGGGCACAGTCTCTCGGCTGATTGTCAGATGTGAAACTGCTTCATCAGAGAAAAAAAAGCTAAAAGTCAGCTTAAAATACTGGCCCATTTCATAGTTATATTCGGCAGAAACAGTCAGGTGGGTTTCCTGACCTAAAAAGCTGATACTACATGTTTAGCTGAAATGTTTTGGGTCTGTGAGAGGTCTCCTGCTTTGATTGATGCTTTTGCCACAGATCCAGGAAGGGCAGAAGCGAAGAAGACTAAGGACAGTGGAGAAACTGGCAAAGCGTCTAGGTCAGTGACTCCCAGTCGACGCACACACTTGCTGGTTTTTGATCTCGCCAAACCCTCAGGTACACAATCAAACTTAATGATAATACTTAATAAGAAGATGAATTTGAACTGTTTCTTCCCAGCTCTTAAACATGCTGGAGCCTTAACCATTGTATTTTGTGACTGAAATCAAATCCCTAACTAGAAATGCAATGTACATATTGAGTTCAAGCAACTTCTTCGATCGAGTAAGGCTATTATCTGATGAAGGTGGGCTGGGATGAAAACCAGCAGGTGTGTGGGTCATCAGGACTGGGAACCACTGTTCTAGGTCAAGCCCACACTGGGCAGTGGAAAATGGTGTCATAAAGTGACCTGAGAGCAGGTGGGTCAGTGTCAGAAAACCTGGGCCTCACTTGAATTCTAAGCAGCAGTCACTGGTAAAAGCTTGCAGACGTTTCTCAGTTGCCCCTGAGCAAGTGTGTGTTTCCTGAAGCCCTCCAGAGGGACCCCCCTGAGAAATGATACATTAATACATGTGCTGATGTTTGCTCACATCTAACAATTCATCACCTCTGCTGCCTACCTTGGGCCTTCTTCCTCGAAGGCTTCATTGTTGTCATGATGAGAGACATTTAACACACGGAGCAGTACAGAGCCCTCACAAACAGCACAATGGGCCAAGAAATTTAACCTTTGTAATTGGACCCCATATACCAAAGGAGTTGGGCACCTGAATCCCTATGGGAAGCACAAAGGATTTTAGCAGCTCATTAGTTTAGTTTAGTTAGCTGCCAAATCATTTCATATATTTTATACAGTTGATGAAAAATTGACCTAGACTCTATTATTATTAACAGCAAATAATACAATTATTAAAAATAATAATGATATAGCTTGGACACTCCACTCCAAGTGCTTTGGGGACTCCCCTCCACCACTGTCAATGTGTAGCCAGAGCGCGCCAGTACGCTCACCACACACCAGCTATCAGTGGGGAGGAGAGCAGAGTGATTATTTTATTCACAGGAATATTCATATGAATATTTATTATTCATAATTCATGCTATTCATAGAGTATCACTATATTTTGGCCTCTGAGGTATTTTAGTTCCTAACCCTCCAAAACACAATTTACCCAGTTTAACAAAGATAACACATTTGTCTTTATAAATTCATTCCTGCACAGACTTCCATCTTTAAAAGCTGAATACCCCAATTTGGGCAGATTCAATTTCCTCCTACTCTGTAACATATAGTTGTGCACTCAGTTTGCTGTTCCCATCCCAGATACAATTTGATCACCTATCAAGCACACTCTTCCTCACCTCTGCAGCGGTGATTTCTGCTGTGTCATTAGGTCCTGAGAAAATTCAGTGCTATTAGGAGTCGTCATTTTCAAGTCCTGTTACGCCATGCAGACATTTTTTTCTCAACACCTGTATTTGTTTTAAAGTTCACTTCATGAACTGTCTGTCAGAGCTAAGTTTTACATCTTAAAACAGCTACGTTAACATCATCAATATTCATAGCCCAGCTTTTTTAGTATGATCTACATTGAAATAAACAGGCTAGACAAAGTCTTAATACATCCGTGACCAGAGAGCAGAGCGGGTGGGAGTGTGTTAGATGAGCCTTGTGCACCAGGCAGGGCCTGATGCAGACGGTTCTGCACCAGTCTGATATTCATTAAAACTGGAAGAACTTTGCAAAAACTGGAATAATTGCAGTAATATTGAAAGGACTCAGTGTCTCCCCTATTAAAATAGTTATTTTTTTTTAAGCAAAGCAGCTTAAAGTTCTTGTTATGGAAAGCGCTGTGCTAATGTTAATTGGATTTGTAATGTGGACAGAACACGGCCAGCTAAGCTGGGATCTATGAATGCATTTAACTTGTGCAGTTAACTGAAGTCTCAACTGTCGACAGCCTACAAAATTAATCTGTCCCTCCAACCCCTCCATCCACCCCCCCAAAAAAAACTCCTCTTTATTTTAATGAGCCACATTTCCAGTGCGGAGAAACTGGGGAGGTTACTCATCCTAAAAATGACTACTGCCTGTGCACATGCAAAGGAAGAGGCAAAACTAGCCCAGCAAGGCGTGAGCTGTGTAACGATGCATGGAGAAAACAGCGCAAAGATAAGGTGAAACTTGTTAAAGCCCAAGTAAATACAGTTCATAAGCATACCATTCGCAAATACGGCACGCAGATTGGCAGGTTCTACCATGGTGAGCCTTTATAACCACGCAGTAAAAGCGTCGGGTCTTCCCAAGTTGCAGCAACCAATTTACTGACTCGAGGCGACCCCCTCCTCTCCTTGTCAGCTTGTGTGTGGAAGCAAGTGTAGCGAAGGCTAATTAAAACCCACAAGTGTTTCATGTTTTATTTCGGTGCATTTAGGCTCGTTGGCTGGTGAATAATGAACAACGCAAAGGCAAGGAAATCAATTTTCCAGTTATGGGAGCAGAATAAATAGAGCCAGTGTGTTAAACTAAATTAAACAAACTCACACCTGAGACCCAGGGATAATAGGCACTCAGGTCCATTAGAAATGCATTACGCATACCTGCCACCAAAGGAGACACTGCTTTCACGGCTGCCGTTCTGCGCTAACATGAAGTTTCTGTCTTCTTCAACTTCAGTCTCAACTCCGTCCACAGATTCTCCACTGTGCTCCCAACTTCAGATGTGCTGATAAAGTGAAGACCCCTTACTACCGCAGTTCACATTGAACTAGCATGAATGAAAACTGATAATGAATTCAGTGTGGATTGCACTGTGCATTTCAATTAATCAATCGATCAATGTATTAATTAAATGGACATATCAATTAATGAATCGGTCAATCAATATTGCTTTATTTGCTACAACAGTTATAACAGTTTGCTCAGGGCACCTCACAGTATTGCAGTCATTAACAGTATTGTGCAGCAACAGTAGACCATGTTGAAAACAAAAATTGCCAATAGGAGGAGGAAAGTGGTTCTCTGGGGGTCCCAGGTCAAATGGGTGCCCCCCTCCAGGAAATGAGATTAAGCTACATTTAATATAAAAAAATTGTGGACAATATCTGTAATGTGTTCAATGAATTTGACTCACTTGTGAGAACGATTTCAGCATTTCCTTCCTTTCAGTGCAAAATCTGACCACATGAGAAAGATTGAGGTTTAGATCAGGCTTTGGGCTCATGAAATCAGATAAAACGCATTTTCTATCCCCGTGGTATTCAGTACAATTCTCTATTAATTGGAAGGAATTAACGAGTTACCCACACTCACTCCTGGAAGTTTTGCAAGCTATATGAAATTCCTTCAGATAATTTCCCAAACTTTTGACGTCACCTTGGCACTTTCATGAACAAGACAGTACAGACTGAGTAAAAAAAGAAAAGGAAAGAATAACACCCTCCCTCCCCCAGCTTTCCTGAGCGGTAGGGGAGAGGGAAATTAAATTCTTGTGGAGAACACAGCAGTCATGCCATGAAATGAATTCCGGCTGAAATGCATGCCCCGACCTTTCCAGATACATCTTTGTCAGAAGAAAAGAGAAAGATGATGGAGTACTTAAGAAACTGTGCGAGTAGGAGGTTTCTTATAATTCTCGAGGAAGTTACCTTCAGTGTCCATCAGATCTCGAGATCTGAAACCTAAAATCCAGCAAATCGAAGAGGAAATGTGTACTGAGCGACTGAGCTCTCTGCCTGGCCTCTCTTTGAAGGATGAAGGTGGGTGAAAGAAACTCAGGAGGGAGCAATTGTTGAATATTCACCGACACGAACCCCTTTCGCTCAATTCCTTCGTCAAGCCCGTCATGAAATTGGGGGTGTTGGGTTTTTCTTGTCGGCTTCGGCAAATTCTGCAGTTTAGGGCTGCTCTGAAAGAAAACATGTACGTCTTCTGCCATTCCTGGTTACTTTAATCTATGATGTACTGCATGCAGGCGGCACAGAATAGTGGCACAGTGGTGAGCATTTCTGCCTTGCAGTGCTGGGGCCCTGGGTTCAATTCCTGGGCTGCTAACTGTGTCCTCCCTTTGTTCACATGGGTTTCATACTGGACACACTGGTAGGTTCACCGGTTTCTGAAAAATTGGCCCTGATGCGAAAGTGTGCATGTCTGTGTTTGTGTGTGCCCTGTGAAGGACCTGCTTTGTGCCTGTTACTTGCCAGGATGGATGTCGGCTCCTCCATCACCCTCTATTGGATGAAGCAGGCTGAAAATGGATGGATGGGTGCATGTGTTTCTCTTTTCTCCTTGGGAGGAGAGTGGTCTGCTGCGCTTGCCAACTATTCCAGCGAAAACTATGACGCCTCTCAGTGAGCTTGATGAAAGAGAGTAAGAATTCAGCATTGGACCATACCTCATGACAATAAAAATCTATACACAGCACAGTCCTCCCTATCAACCTATATTACTTTCCCCTGTTTTGCTTTAAAAAAAAGTATTTAAGAACATAAGAAACATTACGGATGACAATTGTAAGGACAGAACATCAACTGTAAGGACGGAACCTGGGACTGCAGTAATCCCAACTCGCCAGCAAGGTCTTGAAAGTAAACAGACAAAAAATCACTACACAGATAACCGCAATGATGGCTGTGTTCAACATCAGTACAAGAGCACCTAAAAAACAGCTATGCATCTGTATATGGATGACCTTTATAGAAATGTTAGCTTTGAAATAAATGCCAAGGCTTATCTGTTACACAATCTAAAGGCATGAATGGAGTACAAAGAAAAAAAAAACGCCTGGTTGCCTAATCAGTGTACTTCGCTCAGCTCTGAGACTCTCTAGCATAATACAGTAATATTAAAGAAAAAAATCAATTTGGTCGTTTAAATTGTTTACAAATCTCCCCTCGACAGGCTGCCTGACTAAAGACTTCCATCCTGCTGCTTGGGGAGAGAGAAGCAGAGTAGCACCGATGTGGATTTGCATTTATATAGTTTCAGCATAAATCACACAACGCATTTTTATCTTCATTAGGAGCTAATAAAGACAGGCTATCAATGCAGATCTTGAATATTAATATTGCCTTGGCAGCAATTGTATTCGGGGATTAAACGGTTCGCAGCACTAGACCTTTGGATAGAGGGGTGTACGCAAACACACTTCAGTCGATTCTTCTCTCATCCTCCCCATATGGCTATTAGGAAGAGCTACAAGATTATTGCCCATTTCCCACTGATACACTGAGGTATGATGGGAATTTGCAAGGCTATCATCTCCCACGTGTGGTTCAGCAGCAATCGCCCCCCCAGCCCAAGTTGGGAATGTGAAATAAATAAATAGAGAGAGGCTTAAAAGGCATCTCTGTGTTATGAAACTGCTGATGTATACTTTTGCAGCATGACTGTATATTCACACTGTGTACAGGACTGGTGCTGCAGCTGAACCTTGGAACACAGACAAAGAATCTAGTCATTGTTTAGAAGGTGGATGGGTTCTGAATGAGGACAAGAATGTTGTGCGGCCAGATTCTGGTACATTTCAACCCAAATCTCCTCGTGAGCAACCAGCAGGCCGACGGGGATTCTGTGAAAAAAGCCTTAACTCTATCCACTGCTGAAGCTCAATTTTAACTAACATTTTGTCTGCTCGTTTGTCTATGTTTCATTCAACAGGAGCTCTTAGGGTTTCTTTGTCCCCTCTGGGTGATGAACAAGAGCTAAGATTCCCCAGACCAGAGAGTGTTTCTCTGGCTTGCCTTCTTGTTAGCCAAGCGATGGTCTTGCCCTCAGAAACTCCCGACCACGAAGTCCCAAAGCAGGGACGTTTAATGAAAACGATCCTTTAAAAAGAACTCGCATGCAGTCTCTCAAAGAAAAGATAAGTCTTTTAAAGAAATTAAGCCCTTGCTACCAAGGTGCTGACCGGAGGCCAGAAACTTTATAGTTGCAGTAGACTGCTTTTATTGCATGATGGATTTTACAAGGAAAGCGCTTGAAGACAGGCATTTTCCCATCAAGGCGTTATAGATGACACAGCCAGACTTCTGCTTTCTGTATATTACAGACATAATTTGAGCGCTTGATGTTATGGATTGAGCTATTGCTGTACTCTCGTTTGCAACCCACAGTGATTCCAATAAAGCATCCTAAGTGGAGGCTGAGAGCAGGACTGCAACGTGACTCCAGCGCCAGGTCCCTCCTGCCTCAGGGACGAGGAGGAACGTCATTAACGGATCAGCCAGACGATGAGCGAGATGGCCGCCGTTCAGAAGGCGCCACTCAAGAGACCGTGCCTCATTGGAGCGGCTGATAGCACTCAAAGAGGCATGACAAGATCAGGGTCGCCACCTTGGTAGGATAATTATCCACAATTTGACACATTGATGAAGAATAAGAAGACCGCTGTGCAGGGGCCCCTTAAGGAATAGCAGGTCTGGTGATGGAAATATAACCAGGTAGTCAAGCACTCACAGGCCTAAGAGACTATAAACTAGAAAAGTTGGAAGTGGGATAGTCAAATATTTATGGCATTTATACAGTTAAAGAAATAAAAATATGCCTGTTGGTAAGGTGTTTATATTTTCCTTTAACACAAAAAGTCTTGCCTTTTTCTTGGGAACACACATAAGCAATTTTGTTTTGTTTTTTTTTATTTAAAGCACTGAAAGGCACGCTATCAAGCACATTTTTTCTGTCAATGCTGTAAGATTTAGTATTGCAGGTCTTGCTTTCAGTTCTCATTTAATCATAAATGGAGCTTTTTCACGCTTAGCACGATACATTTTTGTTACCTTCAATAGAAGATACGTATCGTTTTATTCCGAATAGAAGCAAGTTTTTTTTTTTTGCACCGTCTTAAAAAACCAAATTGCTTTCTGCCTTCCCCCCCGTGTCTAACTTTTGAATGCCCTTCCGGAATATCTTTTCTTAGAAATGAAGCTTTAATCCTCCATTTCCATCAGCCTCCAATTTTGATTACTTTGTTTAGCTCGGTAGCCATGGTTACCTGAGGCAGAGTCGATACTGTATCAACAATTTGCCAACTAATCCAATTGATTTTGTTCCTCCGTCCGTAACTTCAAGCGCTCAATCATAAACACTGTCAGGATAAAAAAAAAAAAAGAATGAGAAGAGACCGGTTAGTTTCCAAACGATTATTTCCCTGATAGCAAAATCTTTAAAAAAGTCTGCTTGGTTAGAAGGGCTTCGATAGCAACAGACGGAACCAGAAAAAAAAAAGCTTCTGTGATATTCAAGCTTTTTTTTTTTGCTTTTGCTTTAATTGTTATAGGCTCCGCAAGTTTAATATTCAGGTCTCAGCTGGTCACTTATCTAATAAAAAGTGTCTCGCTAGCAGTCTGCCTCCAAACTGCACATCCTTGATTACAGCTGCTGCTCACCTGCCTCAATGGACAGATGCCAAGCTCTTCATTAGAGGACTCTCCACAGTGGACCCGCAGTTTAAACTATAAGAAATGGAGGTAGAAAAAGAGCAGTACTCGTGGCATTCACGAGCACGAATAAAACAACAGAACAAGAAAAGACGTATTTAACAGTCTCTCTCCAGGCTGTTCCAAGGAATTCCACTGCCATCCTGATTTTTGCTCCCGAGGAACATTGAAACTTAAGACCCAAAATGACAGCATGATGCTTGGTTGATTCAGTCAGTTGCCCACCATGCACGAGGGACACTCTGCCAAAGCCAAGTCATAAATAAGGCCTACAGCAACCTGCTGCATGGAAGCCTGACTCTTGGAGGCAGTTGTAGCTGGATTCCTCCTATATGGGCTCAAAATGTCCCCCAATTGTTTTTCGGTTAGGAAAAAAGTTAGGAAACCACAATGTGACCACCCCATGAGTGCAGCGACCTACCCCGATCTAAAAATGTATCCTTAGAAAGGAGAAGGGTCTTGTCCCAGAACTAGGCTTTGTCAACCCATTTTGCAATTTTCTGTACAAAGATTTTTATTCATTCCTATGTTTAGTTCAGTTCTCAGGATATCATAATTCCTCTTTCAAATCCCCTTGGGTGCTTATTCATGGAATACCAGCATCTCTTACGAGGCATTTACTTTATATCCTAATATATTAGCAATTGCATTGATTACTCTGACTGCATACATAATAGGCAATGGTTTTGCAGAGCGGCTTATTTCTAATTTAACCGATTACTCATGTAAGGAAGGAAAAAAACGTTGCTGGGTTAAGCACGTTAAGTAAATGAAAGATGACTTCATTTTCATCCATTTGTATTGGCAGCTTCAGCACCGAATGGATGAGACGGTGGCGCAGCTTCTAAATGAAAAAAAAGGCAGATAATGAATCTGTTACAAATGTGCTCTCGCAGTGAGATATTAGAGACATTCTGTTTTTTTCCAAATGATTGCGCTGCAAGGAAGCTGGTCCACACAATGACTGGGGAAAACAATCTGTCGCAGTTTGATTTGTCAAATTCCGATTTCTCAGAACTGAAATCCTCCAAAACATACTGGCAGTGGGACAAATATTTAATCATGGCCCTTTTTGTAGATGAATAATAGCATTTTTTACATACCCCAGATTTCTTTTTCAATAGCATTTTATATTAATGCCTCACTTATAAATGCTTTATAAATATGTATTAGATGGTTGATAAAGATGTTATGAAGTATTAATAAAGCATTGCAGGTTGATTATTAAAATATAATAATAACAAACAGACCTTTTTATGGAGAGTTTGTAATTTGAGAAGGTATTGGAAAGCATTATGACTATTTTAATGATCTGCATTGCTAAATCAATCTGTTATAACTTCTTTAATATCCGATAATTAAATATGTATATTATCATTTATAAGGAATCCCTTAATCCCTTAATGTTATCTCTTTTATCTGCTAATAGTAAAATGGTAGAACTGCATTAAAACTTACTTATAGAGATGAAACTTTTATCTGAAATAAAATGCAGCTTATGATGTTAATCATAGAGACTGGACAGTATAGCTATTTTTTAAAATTACAAAGCCTGCCAAAGGTAACAAATCAACCTAACCAGATTCAGGAATCTGTTGTGTTCTAAGTTACTGAAAAGAGCCAAAAGTACTAGTCACCTTAAACTCAAGATGCAGCCCAGCAGTGGAGCCACATGAGAAACTGCAAATTCTGGACTGAACGGAGACTTGTGTTACTGTGAGTGCTGGAAAAAAATATGCAGGTAAAAATCAATTGAGCTTTTTGGATCTATAAGCATGAAACAAAATGAGGCAAATGGGTGAAAAACTACAGGGATTGGTGGAAAAAAAAATTTTTTTAAGCTTCTGATGGCTGGAGTTTTTCAGGAGTTAAACCTTGAACACACAGTCGCAAAAGGATGAAAAGGGTGACTGTCACCAGAACAGCTACAGCAAATTACTCAGGAAAACAGGCTCTGCAATATCTGTCTGCTATTTTTTATCCGTTTCCAGTGTGTTATATAATTTACTTTGGGTTTCTCTGTCCTTTGCCGTGTACGCTGGAATGTGAATTACTCTCCGTTCCGTCTACCGTCCGCATAAACTAGGTTTCTGTCAAAGAAAAAACACAACCGCTGAAAAGACTCCTCAAATCTGATTGTCAGGCACTGTGCCTTGCTCAAGCTAGCTTCTCAACGTGACACACAAATCCATGCAGCAGCCATAGCAAAATTCCTCAAGACGCAGGCAACAATACAAACCGTGTTGTATTAAAGCAACTAGCCGTGACGTTCAGATCAGTAAAACCGGGACAAAACGCCACGCAGCACACTGAGCAGACGCAAACACACTGGCATCCGACAGCTGAATCTCGTGTGTGATGCAGGGCCTGACGCAGAAGGCCGTGCAGGAGGGTGGCATTTCCACGGCCCTCCTGGATACAGAAGCACTGGGAGAAAGCTGGGAAATACTGTGACTTGTAAACGGAACACAAGCAGGCCGGACAGCGCGGTGCCCAGGACCTAACCCTGCCGTCACTGGAGACGCTTTTTTCCCTGTTCGAGCCCAGCGAGATGGAGAGCCGGCTCCCTCCGGCCAGCTTCTCCCGCGGGAGGAAACCGGTGTCTGGGGCAGGGCCGCAGCGAGTGCCAGCGACTCTCAGGGCCCACAATGGCAGGATGTCTCCAAGGAGGCGCGGATCCCTGCCTTCCTCTGTCCCGGTGCCCTCAGTGTTCATGCCTCCCCGTCTTCCTGGATCACCCTGTTGTTGTGCTCTCGCTTTCACATGCGAAAGGGACTGTTCCCACAGGGTAAGAGGAGTCCTTCACAAACCTCCCAAGGAAACCTTCCTAGGAAGTTCATTGCCAGTTAAAATACAAGAAAGCACTCGGAGAGCGGGATTTGCAGAGCTCAGTTTCCCCTTCTCCCTGATGCCTGGATTATTGCATTTAATTTATTTCCCTTCTCTCGACATACTGTATATGTTGCAGATATTGAGAAGGAAGCCCAGCTGATGTAAAACACATCTGCCTGTTTTCTAGGAAAGATACACATTTTGGCCATGGGTGAGAAGGGGGTCATATATCCTGGGAAGCACTGGGCCCAAGGCAGGATACACCCTGGACGGGAAAGACGCACACAATCACACAAGGGCCAATTTTTCCCACAAGCCAATTAACACACCAGTACATCTGTGGACTATGGGAAGAAACCACGTGAACACAGGGAAAACATGCAAACTCCATGCAGACAGGACCCCAGGAATTAAATCCAGTGCTCCTTTTCATATTTCTGCAATTAGACAAATGATTTTAGTTTTCTCACTATAAAATGTTGGTTGTGTCTGACTTGAAACATAAAATGTTTCACAAAATGTATAACGGCTCTCTCCCTCTTTAACCCTACCATGACCGGCAGGATGTGTTCTATGAAACTATCTCAGACAGCGGTAGGTCTTCTTTACACAAAACAGATGTGATCACCATCTGTTGGCAGAGCCTGGCAAATACGGCTCTCTGATTGATCCTGTAGTGTCACCAGTGCACAGTCTTCAACAAGAGTTAAAAAGAAGAATTTATCTTATGAATGTGCGTTGTCTTCTAGCCTGAGTTCCAGACATAGTTGTACACGCCTCTAAGAAAAGCAAAAAAAAAGGGCAGTTCATGAAATGGTTAAAAAAACAAACTTTTTTTTTGTAAGTGGGATTTTGGATGGTTTGCAATCTTGGCAGGAAGATACTCTCTGTGCTCCTGTAGAATGTCTTGGGATAAGACTCCGCTCCAGAAACTCAAATCGTATTCCACTGTAATGCGTTCTGTCAACCGAAACAGGGCACTCTCGCAGATATATCGACCGGGCCCTTGTTTTTCCCTCAAGACATCATCTTTTTTATTACATTTTGTCCCAAATGGGAGTCTGACTTGGGGCTGAGACTCCCACACTGTCTCTCTTGCTATCCAATATGGGTGTGTGGACGTATGGAATAATTGCACTCCAGGCCTCTGGGAGAATTTTGCGGAGACAGGTTAGGAGAATTGAAATCATTTTTCTTCATTTTGCCCCTGACGTGATGAGGTTTTTTTTTGACAAATAAAGAAAAAGACAAAGAGGGGAAAAAAAAGAAAGAATTTGTATCTCTGGGGCAGCTTTTTCTAAAGTGTGATTTAGAACACTTTTTTATCCCACTCAGAAGCAACTCTTTGCGAAGAGTTACAGTAGTATGAAGGGGGATTAAAGACAAAGGCTAGCAAGATACAGAGAAGGCAAGGAAGCAAAGCCAAGAACTGATCTATTCGGTGTGCGGCCTTCGAGCCACTCAGTCCTCACAACAGCATGCCCTAAGACAGCAATTTTTCAGACAGCTGCCTCTTCCACTGAAAGAACAGAAACTCCAAGACTACATAGCCCTCATACATTTTTCATGGTCATCTCCTGCATACATGCCATCTTTATAAATCATTTAGCCCAGAATGTCTTATCAGAGGCCTTAACTCACTGTCCTTGACTGTAGTGTTGACAGCTGGTTCAAACATCGCATTAAAGAGCCATCGGATTCCAGGTACCTTCAGACTTCCAAAGGGATGAAGTTCAGAAAGACAATTGATATTAACTAGTCGCTGCTAAAAAAAAGACACATTTGAAGCATGCTACTGTGCGATACAGGTTACAAGACAAGACTTAAAAGGCACTCCCCTGTCTCTTTTCACCCCAACATCCCTGTATCAGTGGAGTATGAGATATACCTACACATTTAAGACTGAAGATGGGCTCAGTATGCTAATCCTGTTTTATCTTGGAATCACAATCCTCTCCTGGTAGCGACCAGCACAGCTGGATACTGTGAATGTGGTTCAAGGAGCTACATGAAATTTAAAATTTGATGCACTGAAATCGGAGTAAGCAACAGGCTCAGGGGATGCAATTGGTGACAGGAGGCATAGATGGTTTTTAAGAGCCCGTGTCAACCACAGTTCAACAGCCACAGAGTTTGAGAGACAGGGGTTCAGATGGGATTGGAGAGGGTGCAAAAACCATCACCCCTCTTTCACAACTCTACATGTACAAATCTCAGAGACCTGTAGATCAGAGATGGAAAGATGGGACTGAACTGCAGTTCGACTGTCATGGAGTGCCATCTGTACCTGTAAATGTGTAATTTCATTGAGAAGATGTACTAAAGAAGTACAAGACAAAGGAGGCTCTGGAACCTTTTCATTTACAAATCGGTGTGTGTCGCTTGCATTCAGGCTTCACCTTGGTATCAACAAATCCAACTTTATGAGGAAGGACAACACCCAATAAGAAAAAGTGTGGAGACCTGTGTGTGTGAAGAAGACAAGCATGAGAGACGATGGCTTAGCCAGCTTGGCTGAGGGTGAGGAAGTCAGGACCTGCAAGCAGAGGGAGGAGTGACCAAGCGGCAGCTGTTCAAGTGGAGATGGGGTGGAGGAGGGATGCAGAAAGACAAGAATGAGAGAGGTGAAGGAGACCTTGTTTGCCATGATTCCTACCAAATTTTCATTTCAATTTCCATTTCTTGGAAGCAAAAAGGAAGCTGCATAGCTGGGATCCATGCCCTTTCCAAAACATGTTTTGCAAAGTGAACTTAGCTACATAGTCATACTGTGCGCAGGTGAGCCATTAAACATTTTCACACTGCGTCTCACAGTGTCTATAACTGAGCTTTTACTGGTCTGTGGAGTGACACAGCTGTCGATTCTGGTCAGTTATGCACTACCACCTGTTGAATCCTAACACTGATGACCTAGTCCACATTCAGTCTAGCAAGATCTGCAGAATAAGACTCCAGTTAAGCCACAATGAATGCGTGGCTCAGAATGAATGAAAACCTCAGTCTTCAACATTTTGCATAAATTTGCTATGTGTTTAGCACAAATGCAAGAGCTACAGAGGTCTATCAATTGGTCTACAGCCATAATGATGACACTTATACATGCTCTTCAGTAAAAAAAACTCTTTAAATCAAACTACACCTGTCTAGTAAATGAGAATATCTAATCTAACTGTAGTTTCCAATTAGAACACCTGTAGTTTGCAATTACAATAAAGAACTGTTGCATGAAATACTCAAATTTGTGATTATGAGGCAGAAAAAAAATCCACCTCATGAAATGTTGATAGGAACAGCTTTCATTCATTTCCTGCTTAATTTTTTTAAAATAATTTGGAAAACCTTAATTAAAAATACAATAAAGCAGCTAGCGCACATGAATGAGTTACTGTTCACATTTCTCTTTCCTACCTTCAAAGTCACTGTGTGCACACAACTGAAATAAATAGGAGGATGACGAGACTTGCAAGACAGTACATGGCAGAAGTATTTTGTAAGACGCTAATGGTATCGGGGTGAATCAAAGCATGCTACACTGAAAGGACTGAAAAGGTGTGCAAACTTTTGTCCATAATCTCAACTGTTGTACCCACAGCTGTTCTGCTTGTTATGTACACAACAATGCGTTCACAGTACCATGTGTTTCTGCAGAAAGAGATGCCTGCCTGCCAAAGCACTGCCTCAGGCCTCCCCAAACCATGTATTTTGCATTATGTATGGTCTACATTCCATCAATAATTCAGATAGGACATCCAGATTTTGCTGGGGCCTGCGGGACTCCAACCCTATTCCTTTAGTTTCCCCGAACATCCAGGGCAGGGCTCTGTGATCATGACCCAGTGGGGTGAAGCAGGGGGTCAGTGGGCGCTGGGGCAGGGGTTGAGGGATTAAGGAAAATGGGAAGAGGCAGAGGAGTGAGGTTTCCAAGTACAGACCCTACTTGCCCTCGTCTTACTGACCTCCCTCCTAGGGGACTGCAGGTGTGGAGCCTTATACACCCGAGAAGAAGAGAGAAGACGATAATTGTGGAGCTGGATCCTTTACTCTTGACATTTAGCAGGTCCTGGGGTGCTAACACAGTTTTGACATCCAGCTTCTGCACTGCTAATGGACTGCAATGAGTTTAACCACATGGGGACACACTGGGGTGGAGGAGGGGTGCTCATCAAGGTCAACTGGCACCTGACATGATATTGGTTTGAGGCAAAATCCAGGGCTAAGCACGAAAGGCACAGCAATTAAATTCAATGGGGTGGACAGGGAAAACAACATGTAGATCTGATGTTTGTGACATATATTATTTAAAGGAATTGGAATCAGACACCAGCACTGAACCGTGCAAGAAGGGATTAGCAATGCATAGAAGGGGCTACTCCACGTGCGCTCCGACCACTGGTTTGGAATGAGGTTTGATTAGCACCCTCCTTTGCCCTTGGGCTCTCTCTGGAGAGGAGCTGTGAGTGTCAGGGCTTGTTAGGGCACAGGAGGGGAAGGGAGGAGGGGAGGATGGCTCTCACTGGGTACTCTGGCTCTCCAGGGCGAAGACAGGACAGCTGCCTGCTCAGAGCAGTCTCAACACATTACATTCAAACAGCCCCTCACCAACTCTGTGGTCTCATTGACAGGCAAGGAGCTAATAAACAGCAGGTCAAGCACACAGTTAGCGTTTCTCCTTATGACTGGGGACCTTGATCACATCGCATGTTTCACCATTCATTTCTCTTCTTTTTCCTCTCCTTTGATCAGACCTCGGTTCTCTGCTTAAAGTCCGGGATTTGGGACCCAGCTGACTGTACTGCCTCTGCTTGAAGGCTCCTACTCTTAGCTGAGTGAGTCTCAGGAATTCCACTGGGCTGCGTTTGGGGACTCTTCTCCTTTTTCGAAAGAAAGAAAGAAAGAAAGAAAGAAAGAAAACCAAAATACTTTGGTTGCAAAGTATTTGTACAGTCTTTGCTCGTTGACTAAGGAGGAGTCAGCAATAGAAAACAAAAGCAGTGATTTGTTGAATTTGTCGCAATTTAGAGAATCCAATGTATTCCGACTCACAGCCTTATCCACGCTGTCCTTTAAATTTGAAGACAAAAGGACAATTAATTAGGAAGAATTCAACAGCATGCATCTGCAGGAGGGTTTAAATATCTTGTAGAATCCGTAGAGCAGTCCCTACAGGACCTTCATTGTGAAAAACTGTTTTCTGAAGAGCAATAAATTAGAACAGAAGATGCATTTGTTTTCCTACAGTGATTCATGGTTTAAAGAAAGAAACAAGTGCAGGCATTTCTTCCCAGCACAGAGCTTTTGAAAGAAGTTTCCCCTCCCAAAAAAAATAAAAAAAATGAACAGAAACCAGACTGATAAGTTGTGCTCCGAGCAGATATCTGACTCTGGAAAGCAACTGCCATGATTTAAAAGAGAAGAGGGCAAAGAAAGATGCCAGGCCCGCGTCACACAGAACGGCCCTGCTGTTGTTTCCAAGATGTTTTTCGAATGGCAGCCCTCATGTTCTCCTCCGCTCCACAGCTGTAGCGGGAGCGTTGATAAAGTCGAGCGCTGCTGCTGAGAGCCGGAGCAGAGCGGGCAGCTCAATGCAGAGTCTGAGAAACGGCTCGGCGTCACGACCCCATCCCACCCCCGCCTTCTCCGAGGGTAATGCAGCAGAAAAAAATAGTCGATTGAACGCTCACCGGGTGTGAAGACATGAAAAAAAGGAAGACACTCAATGCATTCCAATAATTACACAGTCGGCTGGCTCCTCTCTGTGGAATCAATGGGTGCCTGGAGATACTTCATTGCCTTGCACTGTATCGACTCCCCCCATAGACATGTTATAGAGTGCTCGTCTGGTGCTCTGCACTGCTCACAATTCCCCCTGCTTCGTGCAACAGACAGGCATCATTCTTGCTACTTTTGGTCATTTTCTTTTTTTTCCCCCACAAGCCGAATCATTCATTAAAATGTCAAAATGCATATGAGATCACCTAAGCAGCTGCCACAAAAACTGCTAAAAAGTTTGGATACTGGAGACCATTACACCCAACTCATTTGCTCCTTCTCAGCAGTTTTAGAGTCCCTGTATGCAGAGGACAGTGACCATGAGCTGCAATAGGGCATTCATGTTTCCAACCTCAAAAGAGGTTATTTTTCAAGTTACAGTACAGTATCCTCCAAAAACATTGGGTCAACGCAGCCAAAACCGTTATTTTGCTTTACACTTTCCATTTCCAAATTGCCTCTGATCTTTCCAATAACACAAGCATCATGGGCACAAATGGTGGTCACACTCATATTCTGTAGCGTTCTATATACAATATATAGAGAGTGTCATTCTCTGATGAAAATCATTCACGCTGGTTCATTTGTACATGTGCTAAATGCCACTCATTTACAATGCATGCTTTTCATGATACTGTTGTCTGAATAGGTCAACTAAATTCAAAAGCACCCTGTATCCATGTATGATAGACCAAAAAGACCAAGATTCCCAAATCAAAAATACCCTGCAGATTACAGACCAGAACCCCCATTGTTCAGGCACGCTAACATGTATAGTAAATAGCTGGCCTGCTTTAAGCAGAAACAATAATGTTATTCATATTTTCCACACTATAATTTCAACTGCAAAACTTCATGCTGAGCACCTTTGATTACATATCGCGTCATATCAAGTTGATTGCATCAGGGTTCTCTTTTCTTTTTTTTTAGGTCTTGGATTGCAATTTCTTATTCTTCTGCTGAGAGATAAACCTTTTGATGCTCTTTTCCCAACTCCTGAACTGCGTGTTTAAACATTCTGGGGGTTTAACGAGGAGACCTAGCTAATGGAATCACACCTAGATCACAGCTGCTCAATATGCAACTCTTTTATTCAATTTCATGGCATTTGCTTCAATCAGTTTGCTAATTATGCAGCTGAACCAACTACCAATCCATTCAATATTTAAAGGAGCTGGTTGCTATTACTTTTACAATGGGATGGATGAGAATAATAACTAGGGTCAGCATATTAGAAATGCTATATATATCCTGCGGGTTACTGAGATACTTCAGCTAGGAATATGCTTTAGTGCTGAATGATGCACATCAAATGCTTGGGATGATTTCAAACCTGGAGAAGTATGCATTTCACTGTCCATTGCGACGTTTAAATGCTCATGATGACCGCGAAAAAAATCAAATGACGATCAACAACAATTTAAAGATTCATGCTATTTTTCTGACTACAGCTGAACTCTGTTTTGCACATCATCAGCGCAATTTCTCATGTTCAATTCTCCAAGAGCCCGCTTCCTGAATTCCATCTATATTGTCGGCCATTTCTCCTAAAAAAAAAAACTACAATCAAGGAACAGGGTTTTAAGTATTTTAAGGAACAACGGGATTAATTAGAATGTGAGACAAAAAAAAAAATGAGCCAAGAAAAAAACATATCTGCGTATACTGTACCAAAACAAAAGCAAAAATAAAATAAGGGAGCTCCAGTTTGAGATGGAAAGTTTTGGGGGAGAGCTGATGACAGGGAATGGCCTGGGGGGAATGTGCCTTTTTGATTGGCAACAGGATGTACCCCAGAGCAAGAGGTACAGGCACCCATCAGTCAAACTGAGCTGAAGTGCAAGAAGGGGAGGAACAATCTGTATTGAACACACATTCCAGAGCGCTTTTAACGGGCCTGCTTTCCGAGAGCCCAGGAATCTCACATTCACAGTGCATTTGTTTGTGAATGCCAAACCTGCGGACAAATTGGCACATGTCAAGACAGAGTTAACACGCTGCTCTGGCACAAGCTACCACCCTACATTTGTGAAGTGCCAATTAGAAAAAAGGAAATGCATCTTCAGAAGCAAATTCAGTTTCATGTTGTGAAAAAAAAACATCACTTTGAATAAATAGCTCAGCCCCTTGGGTAACTATGTTGAAACATCTAAAACTTGTTTTTCATTTGCAAAATCACACAGTACCCTCTGTTTTGCTGATTCTTTATTTTGATATTAAAACACGTTCTAAAAATAAGCAACGATATCTTCTATTGGACAAGATTTAAAAAAAAGCCCTAAACACACTGTTATTTTTCAGCATTCGGCACAAATAACTTCAAATATCAAACAGACATTTCTAAAAGATTTCTTCTTTTTTTTGGATAATTAGTTTTGCTGCATTTGCTGGTTTAAAATTCCTATAGAAAAGAAAAAAAGCCTAAATCTATCCCCAAGTGTCTCAGTGTTTTGTTCTCCTTGACATGCGACAACCTTCTCGGGTGGCAGTAATGTATCTGTATTGGGAAAACGTGATGTTTTGACAGGCATATACAGAATAAAACAGCCAATATAAAAAAACTCAGGATCAGCTATTGTGCATGTCATGTAAATCAATGTCAGTTCTCAAACATGTTGTCTGTCCTAAAGAATACCATCATAACAATGCACAAATACAAAATCAAAACCATTACTGACTACATATTTGTTTTCTGTTGAAACACGAAGTGTCTTACTGTTTGGGAGAGTGGGTATTTGGCAGTATCTATGATTTTTTTATTCAATTCCAATCAAATCGGTCCGATTTGTATTTACTGAGCTGCCCTTATTCATGAGCTCTGCCTCAATGTGCTTGGCAGAGAGTTAAATTCAGGTAGATTAGCCACAGACAAATAGATACTTAAAAAACACCTTCACCCTTTTTGAATAAAGGTAGAAAAATGTCAAATATAGCGACAGACCAGTTTTCACTTATTTCACAATATAAGGGGATGAGGCCTTTCGTTTTAATGGTCAGTCGTGGGGTTCGCATTAAACAAAACAATGGAGCCCCGGAGAAACAGACAACTCGCACATTTCCCCAGCTACCACTGTTCTGCCTTGGGCGTTCAAGACGTCCACTAACCCAACCCTGCACCCCACATGCTGAGCAGACGAGAGAAAAGAGCCCCAGATCTGAGAGAACGTCTGGAGGGGACCCGCATTAAAAGGCCGTAACCCAATTCCAAGATGGAGAGGGAAAGAAAGACAAGTCTGCCCGGCAGTAAATGCTGCAGTAAAAAGTTACACTCACAGCCTCACCTGTCGTGCATTCCGAGGCTTCTCTTAATCTCAACTTTCACAGGAACTAATGAGGTTTGCAGACTCGTTCAACTGAATTCTGTGGGCCCACTCTGGAGCAACAGCCTGCCTTCATTATATGATTTACCTTCAGCCATGTTACTTCTCTGTTAGATCTATTAATGCTTTTAAAACTGATTTTTTCTTAAAGCGGCTTGAGATCTTTGTGAAACCGTGTTAATTTCAAGTGGTACTAGATGATAGATTATTTCTGGTGAAGTGACTTTTAAACCTAGATTTTTTTTTTGTGTTTCTCGGGAATGTTTTATCCGAGCCTGAATAAATAAACACCATATCACATCTGGTCGGAACACAACATATTTGTATTCGTTGTACAGAAACATCGTAATACCTCATTTAGAATATGGAGCACTATTTTGGTTGCCAAGATACAAAAAAAAAAGATATTTCTACTCTGGAATCGGCTCAAAGAAAAGCAACTAGATACATTCCTGTGCTAAAAATATCGTACTCTAAGAAGCTAAAAGAATTGTCCTCTTTTAGTCTTCTACAGAAAAGACTACAAAGGGATCTGCTACAAGTATTCAACATCCTCAAAGGTATTAGCAAAAACAAGCCAATGGATTTCTTCAGTATCAACACAAAGAGGAAACAAGAGCAAACTACAATCACGTGCAACTAGAACTGAGAACAGGCAGAAGAGCGGCTCAGTAGATAGCATTGTTGCCTCTCAGCTCTGGGGCCCTGGGGACAGTTCCTGGAGGACTATCTTTGGGAGTTTGTATGTTCTCCTTGGATTCACCTGGGTTTCCTCAGGGTGCTCTGATTTCCTCCCGCAGTCCAAAAACACATGGGTAGGATTACTGACTTTTGGGAAAATCGGCTCTGGTGGGAGTGTCCCCGTTTGTATCTGCCCTGCGATGGACTGGTGTCCTGTCCAAAGTGAACCCCAACTTGTGCCCTTTGCTTACTGGGATAGGCTCTGGCTCCCCCGTGACCCTGAATTGTAAGAAGCTGTCAGAAAATGAATGGATATATAGACACAAGAGCATGGAGCACTTTTTATAAAAGGTTTGGGAGATATAAACCTAGCTTCCTAGCTGTAGAAAGTGAACATTTGAGTGGATGATATACACTTTATATCAATCTTATATATCTCCTTTCACATCTGAGTATATGGAATCATACAATCCACACATTTACAGTACTATTTAAAAAGTAAGAAATGACCCATTGATTAAGTATATTCCATGAGTATACCAAACAGCTGAATCCTTGCAGGTGGAGTGGAGACAAGAAAAGAGAAAACATATGCAAAGAACGTGCAAACTCCACACAGATGGCACCCTGCGGTTATCAAGCCCAAGACCCGAGAGCTGAAAAGCAGCAGCACAAACCATCATCAGGCTGCTCAGCATTAAGTTCAATGAAAGAAATGTCCATGTCCACTGCATAAAGCAGGAAACAGAAGGAAGCTCTTCTGACCAAAAAGATGTACCCTCTTGAAGACAAACTGTCTCCTTCCCTGGTGATGCTGCAGGTCTGTGTTCTATTTGCAGTGCACAGATGTCCCTCCCTACTCTCTTCCACCTGATCCAAGCACCCCTCGCTACACCTCCTTTCCTGCCCTGCTGAACAGTGTCTGGGTCCTTCCGGAGCTACGTTCAGCGTCAGCGAAAAGAGGCTGTGTGGGCCCCCCAGTGAAGCCCCAAAGGAAATCCCATCTCTCGCCACCCCAAGTCTTCAGGAATAGTTTACGGCGTGTGGCGCGATCAAAGACTGGGCAGGAGTCAGAGGTCTAATAAAAATAAATATTTCTCTCTTTGCAGGCCCATCTGGAAAGGAGCTGCTCTGAGAGCTCAGTTTGGAGGGAGGGGGTTGGGGGGGGTGCAGCCAACTGTGAGGCAGTGTGGACTTGTGGTTAGAGCAGAGGGACTAGAAGAATAGAGAACCGTTAAAGAAATGAGTTCAGCCACAACCTGGTCTGGTGAGCAAGTAAATGTAGTTTTCTATCAAACCAGGTCTTACCGAAGCTATTACACCCACCATACACTACTACCCGCAGACAAATCTTTTCCTGTCTTTTTTTCCCAAGGAAAAAAGGGGAAAATAAAGATGAAAAAGGAGATTTATTTTAATGGACGTTCTGCTTTGTGCCTAACTTCCACCCCACCCCATTCCTGAAACCCAAGTCAATTACCTGCCAAAGCCACCATGCTGCATGCCAATCTGTTTGATTAGTTTTAAAAATGACGGGGATTTGGTTAATTGCATTTAATGTCAATTACACTCTTCCTTCCTCATCGTTGATAACCAAAATTGAGATTTTATTTCCAAAGCAGACAATATCTGATTGTATGCATTCTGCACAATTTCCAGCTTAGACTATTCACCCATGTCTAGAAATTCAAGCTACTAAGTAGGATTCTAAAAACTCAAGGCAAGGCAACAAGATTGGAAAATTTATAGTGGTTGCACCTTCAAATAACTGTTCTCCCTGGGCAATGCTATTTTGCTTTTCTTGTACACGTCCGTGTTCAGAACAGCACTGGAGATCCCTTTTAGAGAGTTATGTATTGTTAGATAACACCTCCCAACAGAAGAAACAGAAAATGAATTATAAAGGTGGAGATGGTATGAATGACTAAATGTTTAAATGTTCATTCTCAAGTGCACATGCATGTGCAGTGAAATAAAATCCTTCAATGATGGTAAGCATGTCAGTCTACAAGTAGGAGGCGCTATGGAGCAGAGCTGACTATAAAATCATGTTTCCTTTTTGATGGATGAAAGCATGCTATTAACCCTGCCCCTACCACAAAAAAAGTAAAAACAACAAACGAGCCGGCATAAATATTAATCATATCTTAAATATTAATTTAACAGTGACATTTGCATCCTTCTTTGATCACATTTGTTTGACACTCCTTTCTTGTTTCTACGATTCTTGCTTCGTGTCACTAAAGCCGATGAAAGATTTATGGCGGGCCTCTGGAGTTTCTACAGCCCAGGCCTGTTCAGGCAGAGTCATGCAGCAGCATGTGTAACAACCAGTGCAAACGATAGGGGGGAAAAAGAAGAGACTGGAGAATTTGAACCTTAGCACTGATCTCTGGCTGTGGCTCCCAGAATTCCACGGGTCTAGCTGCTTGGCAAAATGGCTTTCCAGAGCTCAGGTCCCCACACTCCTTCCTGGGTCCCTGGTCTCGCTACTATCCCATACTGCCTTCCTCAGGTCTAGCCATCATCTCTCACTCACTCTAACCCACTGCCTCTCCCAGTCTCCACTGTAGCCAGAAGGCCACAGTTCCTCCACTCCGACCAGTGCAACACCCTCACCAAACACCTTGGGTCCAGTGGAACTGTCCCCCCAAACCCACACACACATCCCCATCATGAACACAACCTCTAAAACACAATGTACCTTTCCCTCACAATCTGCCAGCTTGAGTTGCTAAACTGCGATGCTAACGCGCCCACCACTCGGCTTAAATCACAAGAACTGGGGTTCTCACCTCCAAGCCGGAAGGTATTGCGAGCTGTTTTCAGCACCTTAAAGCTGTTCAGAAGGTATAAACCGGTCCAGCTAAACCTTAAGAGGACAGGGTTATCCTGTTCCTCCAGGTGCTTCTTACCCCTGTGAGTCCCCCCTCACAATACCCAGCCCTCACCTTTACTCTACCTTTACTCCCTGTGTGAGGCCACGCTGCAGCAGCAGCCTCCCTCCCAGTCGCTCAGACCAATCAATTAGGTGACATCGTTTTCCAGCCCCTCAGCTCTAACCGCTGGGCTGCTCAACTCCCTTTTCTCCGATTCACACCGGCTCCCTCTATCAGCTCCTGGGAGAATTCCTATATTGGCAGTCTTTAGGGCTCAGCGTTTAGCTACACTATATTTAGAAGTAGTCCCAGCTCCCTCCCATCCCCTTCAAGATATGCAAGGCGCATGATTTTTTTAAGATGAAAGAGCCATCATATGACAGGAAACAAAGAACTGATACGCATCTTAAATCAGTTAACTCAGCAAGCGATATCATTGTAGATATGTTTCTGCTTCGCTGAATAGTATATAGAACTGTACAGTTTTGCATTGTATTTCTGTGCTGGAAATAACTCTGCTATACAAACACGATTGCACTTTGTGAATGTGTTACATGTGAACCGTTAATGAAGATCTCCTGCATGAGACCATTGCTTTCTGGTTGGATCTTGTGTTTTAGAAAAATCCAAAAAAGAAAAAAGAAAAAAGACTTTCATGAAAACTAGTGTTTGTGCCTCAGTAACCTATGTTTAAAAGTTAAACAAAAAAGGCTTTCCAGTCCAAACTAATGAAAATGTGTCCTAGCCAATAATAAAAAGCTCTATTACAGAAAAAAATGGCTTTTTAAACCCCATTCATAAATACCATCTGATTAGCTTAAAATTTAATTTTATAGGAAGACAAGCTTTTAGAGAGGCTTTTCTGTGATCTGTTGCAAAAAAAAGAATAAAAGATCCCCCCGCTCTCTTTCTACATCGAGAAAGAGAGATTAAAATGAATAGGTTGCCAAATAAATTGACAAGACAATACTTATGCATTCACACTGCTGTGTTTCCAGGACAGGCCAGCTTCTGTTTTTGGGAGTCAGGCCGCATTTTTTTTCTGAGGTCTGTAAAGAAGTGACAGCACCTTCAAACTACTAATCTTTGACATGTGCTGCTGCAGCAGGGCATGTCAGGGCTGCTAATAGGCTACAGACATGAATGGCAAAGCCAGGTGTATGAGGCTGCCTGGGTCCTTCATCTTTCCACTTTCAATTCCCCCACTCCCATTGCCTGGCTTCTCCTGGCCTTGTCATAAAGAATAAATACCGACCGACTCTGCTTTATCAAATTCGCCTCCCAGCGGATGTAATTAGGCAGGTGATTGACACTCGTGTTTTTTATCATGTTGACTTCAATAATGTCAGAATATTAAAAGGATGAAATAGAAAAAAAGGGGTTATTTGAAATTTGTTCCCCCCCCCCCCTCCCCCAATCACCTCCTCCCCTCTTGACTCATCTCCAGGAAGACAGAGTTCAGAAACCCCACTGATGTTCTCCGAACGTGACATAAATTGGCTGTTTTGTGTTAAACGCAGGGTTAAACGACCCTGTCTTTCAAATCTGCAAAGCAGGTTTTCGAGAAAAATCAAACTGATTTCTTCTCAAGGTTTTTTCGT
The DNA here is from genome assembly GCF_055471065.1 of Atractosteus spatula. Taxonomy (NCBI): domain Eukaryota; kingdom Metazoa; phylum Chordata; class Actinopteri; order Semionotiformes; family Lepisosteidae; genus Atractosteus; species Atractosteus spatula. The sequence continues at coordinate 8,702,603 of NC_142733.1, read as the reverse complement.
GTGGCTTTAAGGAAATACCAGCTTATATGCGAGAGATTTAGAAAGCAGGCAATTTTTCAAGAAATAAAATCCATTGATGGACAGCGGGCTCTGTGGACGTCTGTCCCAGTCTCACTCCATTTTCATATTTATCTAGCTCTGTGTTTTTAGGAGAAGCTTCTTTTATTTTAACACAAGAAACCAGTAATTAGCCGCGAACTGGTAACCAAGAATCTGAAGGAACGGCCATTTCCCAATGATAAGTCGGCGTTTGCAGATGGTGAGCTTTTGGGGAAAATTGGTGACATGTTTCTGCTGTTGGGAACTTTTTCAGTTTTTAATTTTCAGGATTCAAGATTTGGCTGTTGTCAGTGTATCACCCACCACAGCACCATGACCATTGTGAGAGTGGGGCTCCCACACACAATCTCCTCTCCAGTTTGGATCCTTTGTGGCAAAAGGGCTGAGCCCTCCAGTGCTACCAACTTATATACACACTGGTACAAATAACAGACACTGTTGGCACACTTAACAAGGACAGCTGGGGTAACAGGAAGGAGCTATATCCATGCACATTGTTACTGTTCACATTATTTTCTGAACCTGCAGCTAAGGGGAAGCATCTTTTATAGAAGCAATTCCCCTGGTGTTGCTGATGAGGTGTGGGAACACCCCTTAAACGGGATAGCATGAACACACAAACTCAGGCCTGTCAGTCACGTGGGACATGATATAAGAGGAGAGCACACACACTCTTTAAAAATCCAATGCCATCAATAACCAGAAATCGGTTTGTGTTTAAACATGGGGTGCAGCAGAGCTATTCAATTCCTCTGAAAGCAGAACAGTGTCAATTATGAGCAGCGCCTGCTGTTCACCAGAGAAAGGCTTTTATGAGGAAAGCAATCGATGCCAGGACCAGATGAATGGCTAATGTACACAAGTTTTGTTTAACTGATGTGGGCCGCATGCATTTCACTCATCAGCACGCTTGAGTGTGCGTGTGTGCTGGAACTTGAGTAAACAGCAGAACTGACAGGTCAATAATCAACATTATCAATGCTCAGCGTCACACCAGCAAAGTCCTTGGGGTTTGAACTTTGTTTAGTCCAACAGTTCTTTGGATCAATAAAGCAGCAAAGGATATCAAAGCCCCATGCCTCCTTCCCAAACCCCTTCCCAAGACATTTGATCTCTGGTTCAGTTCAGAAGGAGAGGAGCAACAAATCATCTGAATTTAGCTGATACAGACTGATTTACTGTGAAGTGTGAGTGAAGCAAGCTCAAGATGCAGAATCTCACCCAGAAAGTTCACCCAGAACTTTAGAAAAGTAGTTCTGCCCAGCCGTTCACCAGCTGCATTTCAAAAGCTGATTTTCTTCTGTGCAGTCTTTCATCCGTGCATTTTGTAACCACTTTACCCAATACAGAGTCATGGGGCAAACAGAACCTCAGCAAGGAACGGGTGCGAGGCAGGAAACACCCTGGATGGGACGCCAGTCCATCGCAGGGCACACACAGACACAAACTTGCACTCACCTCGCTCACACCAGAGCCAGTGTTTGCCAGAAGCCAGTCAACCTATTGCACCAGTGTGTCTTAGGACTATAAGAGATCAGATCACCATTTACTGGCCATTTACAATTTCTTGTATTAGGAATTTGTCTTTTCGCATACCCTTACTTGCGCTCCAGACAGGGAGAGAAGCTGGGGGTCAGAGTGCAGGGTCAGTCACTTATATGGAACCCCTGCAGCAGTTGGGGTTAAGGGCCTTGCTCAGGGGCCCAACAGAGTAGGATTCCTCTTCTGGCAGCGGGATACGAACCGGCAACCTTCCAGCCACAGGCGTAGATCCTAAGCCACAAGAGCCACCGCACTGAGGGAAGTGGAGCACCAGAAAGAAACCCACATTAACACAGGGAGATCATACAAACTCCATGCAGAGAGAACCCCAGGTCTAGTGTTGAACCCAGGGCCCCAGCACTGCAAGGCAGCAATGCTGACCACTGCGCTACCCTGCTGCTCTTTCAGTAGCTCACGCACATCCCAATTCACAGGAAAAAGAGAAGTCTATTCGGTGTGACTCACCTGACTGTGGGAACAGAAACCTGGCAGCAAGGACAAGGCTGACAGGACACCCCTCTCACTCTGTTCTGCAAGGATGAAGATGAGCTGGAGGGAGGGGGGTGGGGGAAGTGTGTGTTTGGGGGGGCTTATCAGGCAAGATAGTTATACACAAGAAAGTGTAGAATTTTACCTCCTTCAGAACATCTGTTTTCTCTTAAAAAAACTCCCAGAAACAGTGAGACAAGATTCTTCAATAGATAAATTAGAAAGAATGCAAGCAAGTGAACAGTGTTCTCTGATTTGCGACGCGCCCTGTTTTTATTCAATTAAAATTTAATAAAACTTCATCTTCTTCTTTTGTGACAGGGGCTGTTTCTGCCATTTTTCTTTTTCTGTTTGCTAGTGTTCACACACAGAGAACCCATTTAAAAAAATGAAAAGAATTATGTAAATGTGTACAATTAAAATGAGCATTGAGTTTTTTTTTTGCTTTAATTCGACCTCTTGTAGGCTAAACTGGGTTAAAGACGTGAAAAAGACAGCCCTCAGACTGTGCATGCATTTCACTACTATAATGAACAAAAAAACGATTTTTTTCACTGTAAGAAAATAGGAGAGAAGAAAAATCTAAATTAAAGAACAAAAATGCATCCCCTAACTCCCCCGTCAGTGTTTAATCACAACTTCAAAGTGTAATTGGCTTTTTCATCCATCCCTGTAGAAAGTAATGTTAATGAGGAGAGACAGGTCTTAAGATTAATTGGGTTTCTTTAAAGTCTTGGCTTGCCCTCGATAGGAAGATAGCCCGCACATGTGTGAGTCATTACCCAGAGCTGGGCTGAGCCTGACTCCAGGGCTGGGAACACTTTACTAGGCCTGACTGCCAGAAGACAAGCTCCAGCAGGACACTCTCCTCAGACTGCCGTCCCAGAGCCATTCAAAACGATTAGCCCCTAGACAAACAGGGAAAGGCCAGAGAGAACGCCCCTGCAGCCGCTACACACAATCCTTTGTGAATGCGCTCAAACGGCAAAGCCACAGTTTCCCAGATTGTCTCCTTCCAGAAGTAAGCTCTGCTGTTTGCGGGCAGGCCGCAAGGGGTGTTGACAATAAAAAGGAAATTGAGCGTTGAGCTGCCATTGTGCCTTTCACTCTAGAGAACACAGTCAGCCTGTGTTCAGACATTTTATACGGTTCAGTCTTTTTAGCATCAAAAACATGACTGTGGCATAAATAATGTTCCCTTATACACAGAACAGCCATTAGGATCTACCTAGATGGTTAGGTTTTACAGCAGTCAATTAAAACTATAAAGTTTAATGAGCTGCTGACTCTTCGTTGACAAAGGAGCAAAGATTTCTTCTTGTGTCACTACCTCCCAGATGTGGCTGGAAGGATGCCGGTTCATATCCCACGGCCGGCAGAGGAATCCTACTCCATTGGGCCCCTAAGCAAGGCCCTTAACCCATAACTGCTCAAGGGGCGCTGTACAATGGGTGACCCTGCGCTCTGACCCCAAGCTTCTCTTCCAGTCTGTGCGTCTGTGTCTCATGGAGAGCAAGTTGGGGTCTGCGAAAAGACAAAATCCCAATACAAGAAATTGTATATGGCCAATAAAGTGATCTTATCTGACCTCAGTATTAGTTAGCAGCTCCAGACCTGTTAACTCAGGTCAGGTCCTACGACGAAGCTCAGCGACTGGAGAGGATTTCAAGACGCAGGCCCACATCAGCCCAGTGTCAAAGCGTCTGACACCTATTTAGCTCCTGCCATTGGGTTTGTCTTTCACCAAGGTTAGTTATCAGCCTATAGTGCCGTCTGTTCACGCTCTGTTAATCCTCTTTATCACCCACTGCTGCCAGCCGCTGTGGGTTTATCTTTCTCCCAACCTTTCATCAGCTAACGTGACGGGCAATAGATGACAAGAGGACAAGGTTTTTTTTTTTGGGGGGGGGGGGGGGGGGAGCATTCACTCACAGGGTGCATTCCGGTGTTTTTTTTTTTGGCTTGAAGGTGTCCTCATCATGATTAGAATGGCAATCAGCACAACGATAAACAGACCCCGACTCTCCCGGGTTGCCAGAGACAGGTGATGGGAGATTAATGTTACATTTCCCATCATCTCCTTCACGTTGATCAGCTCGGCCGGATCCCAGTGGTCATTTAGGCGAGAGCGCAAACACTCTGAGCCACCAGCCCGTGCTGCTCATCACAGCACAGGGGAAGAAATGCGTTAAGAATCACAGCACACTCTTCCTTTCCCAACATTTGAACCCACGCCTAACACAAACAGTTCAGAGTAAGCAGCTGCAATTAGTTTGATCTCATTATATTCTAAAATTGCAAGAATGTACCAGACAATGATTCACATGAACAAAATAGCGAGCATGCAAGGCACTTCAACTGCCGCTTACTTCACAGAGGAAGCAGTAACATTAGTAGACTGAAGACAAGTCATTTTCTTCCCTTCTTGTAAAACTACAAATTGCTTTTACAATGACACTGTGAAGCACAGGGGGCTGCTGATGTTGCCCTGGGCCAGTTTTCTTCATTTTTTACACTCCTGCTTATCCAAAACTTCAAACACTCAATCGCAGAATATTTAACATTGCAGGAGACAAATGTCAGAACCTTTGATACCAAAGCCAGTTTCTTTAATGCTCATTATAAATGACGGTGCTTGTTACCTCTAGCAATAGAGACAGAATTAGCTTGATGGAGAAGCATTGTAAATGTGCATGTGTGCAACAGTGTGATATTTCAGAATGACAGTCCTTGGTAGTTTTTTCTTTAATAGCATTTATTTTTTTTCCAGCACCACAATCCCTCATAAAAGATTGCAGTCTCCACAATATTTTAGTTGCCAAATGCTCAGGAACAATCACAAGATTCCAAAGCAACTGTAATTACTGTAATAGGATTTTAAGCAGGAAAAATCAGAATAAGGTTTGCTAATGGTCCATTCCTGCCAGCTGCTGGAGAAAATGCACCTTGTGAATTTGCTTAGGAACCTCAGACCAATTTAAATGTTATTAAGCTGGTAAAGGAATTTGGACTTGTGGGTTCAACTGGTGGCAGTAAACACGTCATCACTGTGATGAAAATCCTTTTTATAGCATCTGAATTTTCCAGGTATTTCAGTTTTCCTATTAGAGTTCTTTTTTTCTGTGGGGTTAGCTTGCTATTTTTTTCCCCCACTCACATTGCCATGTGAATGGACTATTCCAGGCCAAATTACATTTGAAAAGGATTTGTTTTTGTCAAAGACATGTGTTGTATACATGCTATTCCCTCTGTTCAGGGGGAAAAAGTCACTTGGTCACCTCCTCTGTACATGCTCTGTGCAACGGGATGGCAAAGAAATGCAGGTGACATTAATACCAAGCATTTCCATGAGAATTCTCTTGTCTTCTCTGTTTGAATGTATAGGACAGACATGCCTGGAACAATCTTCACACTCGTAGAAATTTAGTTTGGACTGCAGCTGGAATGAAATTAAACAAACCATCTCACCAATGTGTACTGACACTTTTGTGGACAGAAACACCATCCATTGATGGCAGAACATTGCAAATCTGGTGTCAGCAGCACCAGTATTGGGAAATACTGTTTGAGGTGAATATTCTTTGTAATACATGGAGCATCCAAAAACAGATGCCTTTTTCATAAAAGCATTCAAATTGTTTTGGGGTTAGACAGATCACTGCAGTTTTACTCAGTGCCCTGGTTGAATTCTGGTCCTGGTGACCCATACACCTGTTTGTTTTTGTTCCAACTGAGCCTTCAGTTACACAGACACTTAATTGACTTAATAATAGGATTAATCTTAACTGTTTGGTCCTGTTAAACATGTTGGAGCTTTATGTTCATGTCGGAGCTTTAATTGGTGTATTTTGTAAGTGAAACAGTATGTAAATATCCTATTAAGCAACTTCTTGGGTCAAGTAAGACTTCAATGACTTAATGAAGGTGGGGTGGAATGAAATCCAGCAGATGTGTGGGTCACCAGCGCTAGGGTCGGGAACCGCTGTTCAAGATGAATATCCTTTGTAATACACAGATGCCTTTTTTCATAAAAGCATCCACATTGTGTAACAAGATGGCTTTGTATACACTAAGCATAGAATTATACCCACTCCCTTTATATTCTATGTGAGTAATATGATTCTGCAAAATAGTCATTGGGAGCCAAGTTTACATGGCCAGGAAAATGAGCTCACAGCACATCTTGACTTGAACTGGATCTAAATCTTGACGTTCAAAAACACAAACAAGATAATGAACTAACTGAGGGTGTAATCCAGAACAAATGGTGTCAATGTTCACAGAACAAGCAACACACAGGCAGCATTTAGTGGCTGTATAAAGGAAAGGTTACCCTGAGATGAACCAGAATTGTGGTTTAGTACCGTCGCAAAAAGACACGATGACCTGATCCTGCACATCAAACAAGTTCGGCCCACTAGTACACCACTCGGCGCCCCAGCAGGTGTGGAAGGGGCTGTTTCCTGATGGTGATAGTTTGCTAGATTTCAAGTGTAGTGGAAATTTACACAAAAGCAGCTGAACTTTTATAGTTGGCCCACTGAGTGTCAAAAAAAGAAAAAGAAATAATTAAATTTTTTGACACCACTTCTGTTGTATCAAACAGGTCATAGCTTAGGAGTGAACTGTCAACAGAGTTTTAGAAACACGTCAAATGAAACTTATTCCGTGACAGCTACTGAGGGTGAATCTGTCACCGACGGGCAGGTTGTTGCTGGTCTAGACTTTGTTGTAATTAAAATCATGGACCCGTCCTGTGGAGATCATGACCGAGCTGCTCTTGTTTTGCTGGGAGTTCATTTGAAGGCTTTCCTCTGAAAGCACGAGCCCAGCAGTGTGTGGAAGACATTGTACAGTCAGGGTTTTCATGTTAATAAGCCTAACCTTTCTTGCTCAAGTAGATTAACCAGCTTCAGCCCCACTGAGTCACTGCAGGGTTTGGTCGAATATAAACTGAGGTACACACAGGCACAACGCTGAAGGCAGCTCCATGAGTACAAGTCTATAAACTACTTCCTTGCACTGAAAAAGGCTTTTAAAAATGTCTATTTCACTGCCCCCCATAAAATCACTTTCCCAGTGCAGATTATCCTGACTGGCTCTGTGCCCTTGAAGCAGTAAATGGATGGTTATTATTTTACACACAGTGGTACAGTGCCTACAACAATTATTCAACCAGAGATACATTTATTTCCTCCCTTTTCCCCATAATGAATGGGAATGTTACAAAGGGGAAAAAACCTACTGTTTAGTAGGCTATATATTCAGGAAACCAGTAAAAAAATCAATTTTTCTCCTATATTTTCAAGCCTTGATTTTGTGCTCCAGTAATTAATCAGGCTGGTATCCTTATCCATAGGAACATAGCTTTTTCTTACATTTAAATCCATAACTGACCTCTTCGCATTCCCCAGTATATTTGTACATTCATGCAACTGTCTGTAATAGGACATTGCCCGACAGTAAGGTGCTAACACTTTGTTTTAAACCATGTTGTCCACCTCTATTCTGGGCTGAATAAAAAAAAACAAGTTGAAGATGTTCCTATAAAATAAAAAAATCAATATTTCCATGACCCTCTTTACCATAACAATTAACACAAGCAACTGAGCAAGTGGCTTGTTTATGGTCATACAGTCCATTAGCCACAACCTCACATGAAACAGCTGTGTTAGTTCCCTCTTTCTCTTATTTACAAGACACTACCGAGACAGCTGACAGAAATTTTACGTGTCAATTACTTTGTTCCATAATATCCAGTTCAGTGTTCTGGGATTCTTCGAAGTGGGTTAATTCTGCTTCTGGTGGTACTAAAATGAAATAAATGAAATAAATTAAATAAAAACAGTCAATGGCATGCTGTTTTCTGCAGCTTTCTGGATTTTAGATGAGCACGTGTTTTTAACTGGATCTGAACCCTAACTTTTAACAAAACTAATAGGACATCAGGTTTGTGTTGCTGCAAAGAGCACTCGAAGACTGATCAATACACACTAGAGCATCGCGAAGCCAAACGGAGAGCTAAGCTTCAGCTGGATTATACATAAATTCTCTTTTTCTTTCTGTTTTATTGATAGTCCACACATTCTGACTGACACAACAGAGCAGTGCTTAAAATGAAAATGGGAGATGGGCTACTTCAGCTTTTAGCATTATTTCAGGCTGATGTTTTTGGTTGGGCCAGGCTAAGCAAATTAGCCCTATGCACCATCAGAAGAGGTGCCATGTATTATTACTTTGTGTGAGGAAAACTGTCAAATTCTATCATTCTGATACAATCACCACAATCTGTGATTTGAAGAGGATTTATTAGAATCCCATTAAAGAGTCTGGGAAATGCTGTTTTGGCAAAATATATCTTTTGTTAACAAATTCATTTCACACGGATCTGGATATCAACTGGATATCAGGATATCAGTTTTTAGGGCAACTTAACATGAGGAGTCTCTTGGTCAAACACCTTTACTGAAAATGTTTAATATCATATTACACAAAAGTTGATCTTGTTTTAATAAAAAAAAAACCTCCTTTTCTCTCTCTCCTTAACCCAAGGATTAATACCAAGTCTTACCACATTCTTCAGGTTGCCTTTCTCAGGACTAGAAATATCTGTGGTTTTATTGCTGACTGAATAAGTATTTCTATAATTATAAATTTGGCCTAAAACCGTTTTGTGTAAAAATGATCATATGCAAAATAAAAACAATACTGTTATATACCCACTAAATACCTATAGGTAACTTTTTCTACCGATAAGTATAAATCAATAAAGCAAAGCGAATTAAGTACTGCATGGATAATCGTTGCAGACTGTTTTATAAATGACATAATGTGTTTCTCTAGGACTGCAGGGTTTAATCAAAGCACAGAGTCAACATGTCTTTGAAGTTTCTTGTTAAGCTGTTAGCAAAACAGCATTGTCTTAGAACTTCCTAAAGTATATATTTCTTTTCAGGAGTTTATAATCTCATCTAAATCAGATGCAAATATTTGTTTTTTTCGTCCCCAGTTCCTCGGTCTGTATCTATTTAAATGTAAATGAGCTTTTTTCCTAGTTGATAAGACCTGCTTTCTTTTTTAATTTTTTATTGTGACTGTTGACTTCTACTGTACTTTGTGCACATCTGCATTTTGCATTTAACAGTTACCCATTATGAAAACTAATACACATCTAAGCCCTTCATTAAAGCAGATGACTACTGTTCCTTATTGTGTGCAAGTATCAGATTCACTGCACATATTTTCCTTCCAAGAGAGCTCTTAAAAGTGGCACCAACCTCCTACCAAGATTACAGGTCAACAGGGGTTTGCCTTCAGGTGACCAGACCTTCTGCCAGATAAGCTACATTCCCAACATTAAGACTGTTCAGTCATTTTGTAATGTAAAAATGCCCACTTCAATATTCCAGTTACTGCTAAGGACATCCAGCTATTTTAATTGCAACCTCTTACTCCAACGCTACATATCAGACAGATTGTGGCACCTGTGGAATTACAAAGGCTGGAATTAAGGACCGGCATCCTTGTTCTAATTCTTGTTGATCTCTTTGCTCAGGTACACAGTTACTGTACATGATCCCTGTATATGATACTTTATAGGTGTCGCGTCTCTCCGAATGCTAACTAACCGAATATCCCTGTGCAGTTCCCTACAGGCAGCTCAGGAAGTCCTTTGTCCCGACAAATTATTTGTCTTTTGAGGGAAGAGGTGATACGGGGATATCAAACAAGGAGAAAATTAAAAATAAGTAGCCAAAGTTGCATGCCTTGTGGTCACTGTGTAGACATTGACATTACTATTTAAAAATGATGGGCGCGCTGATCTTTTGGACTTCTGAATACAATTCGCACTACCTAGAAGAACAGAGGATTAACAATGACTGTCCCACTTTATCTATCCCTTTATGGTCGAAAACAACAGGACTTGTACCAAGACATTATGGCAGCAACAGGACTCAAATCACAGCGGATTAATATACCTGCACGGTCGGGAAGGCTCCGAGTTTAGTAGCAGGGGTAGCCGACTGGAGCTCCTTTTCAAAGCTGCTTGGAGTCTTTAACTGTAATGAAAAGAATTAAACAAATGAAATTATTGTCACTGCTTCTCGGCGGTGCACTGTCAGTTCGGGGAAACTATAAAATACTATATTCTACAATCTTCGGCGTGCTCTTGTGCACCGAATTGAAGGCAGCTCATGTGGAAAATTGAGATGCAGTGCTGTGCATTAACGGGTTGATAAATAACTGGAGTTGATCCCCGTCCTTATAAAGTATCCATTAATTTCAGAATTTAAATCCCCTCCCCCCAGAGTTATTTCTATAAAATGTCATTTATTTTAACCTACAGTAGTTCATGAAATTGATTTTTTTTCTCCCGCAGATTAATGACTTATTATACCAGTGCTATTAATGAAGGGAGAAATTACTTTTCTACATTGCTTGTATTAATTTCTTTGGAGGGACAGTCACACAAATATGCTATTGAAAATGAGCATCCCCAATAAATAACCTAACCTTAGCTTCTGCTTTTGAAATAAAATGAACCTGCGTGTTAAAAACCGCCGAAGCCCTGAAGGGAATGTGAAAACGTGAACGCAGTTTTAATCTTGCGGCGTTACTTCTGCCAGATTTTGAAGGCATCCGTGAGCAAGTTCCTTGGTGCCCTTTCCTCCACCAAATCTGTCAAGTGGTGCTTGTTTGCAGTTTATTTTTCGAAAGGGGGGGAAAAAAATGCAGGCGGACTTTTGGAAACATTCACGCCGCAGATCAAGTTTCTGTGCCTAGAGCTCCCTCATTCATCTAAAAAGGGAGGACATCTGCTTGCACTTATCAGGGTTCTTCAGCTCACAGATAAAGAAAAGTTCAAAGATTTCGAGCAAAGCAGCTGAAAGATAAAAGAGGACGACGGACCAGAAGGTAAGCGACCAGAATCTTTGTCCAGCTCGCCTCGAAGGCGCTGGGACGCCGACGGCCATTACAAGCGCTCACCTCGAGGCGTGTAGGAGCCCTTTACCTTTCGGTACTCGATATTCCGTTCTCAGGTCATTTTCATTTTCATTTTCCACTAACCTCCTCCCCCCCTTCTCTCCTTTGCTGCGCATCGGCACAGATGGTCCTCATTAATAAAGAAAGCCAGCCCTTCACCCTCTTGTGTTCGAGTGAGAGAGAGAAAAAGCTCTCGTGAATGCCAATCAGCTGCCCGAACGCAGAATCAATTAGCAGCAGATTGTCTCGCTCCCGCTAATTATGCTAAAATATGTGTTTAAATGAAGGAAATTAACATTGCAAACAGAATGTATTGTAACTGTTTTCCACTGCGCGACGTGTTCTGCAGATAAAGAAAGGGGGGATTGGTTTGTTTCTAACACAGGGGTTGCTCATAAGGGCTTGTAAAGGCTAAGTGAAAGGGGAGGAGACTTCAGGAAAAAAAACAAGCTTTTTATTAGCCTTTCAGTTCACCGGTGCACAGCATCTCTGTTGAAGTGGGCACTTTTTTGTGGGAATGTATAGGAAGATTACGCACTGTTCCGTTTGCGAGTCTCTCACTGAATGGAGCGGTAGGCATATTTCAGCGGTTCGCCTTTTTCTGCGCTCCGCAGTAACAGCGATTCTGCTATTTCTCTTCTCTCCTTGCCTGATGCATGTGTTAGAAGATTTGGGGCCAAACAATTTCAGATTCTTCACCGAAGAAAATGTTTCAGTGCCTGGAAATAAGAGTCTGGGGAGTCATAGTAAAATATCTATCACCGACTGTGTAAACTAAGTGCACAGGAATATCGAGAGCTTGACACACGACTGAATGGAAGGCAGTTTATTGAACCTCCACCATCCGCGCATACCTTTCATGTTTATTGATCCTGGCTGAAGTAATGAGTCACAAACCAATGACACGACCCATAAAAGCTGAACCCACCATTATTCCATGACATGATCTATCTTGATCTTTTGTTTAAATTTTCCCCCAAGAGAACAATCAAGAAAAACTACAGGAAGAAGTGTATCTGTTTTAACACTTGTCATTAATAGTTTGGGTGACAAATTAGCTGGTTAGAGTTAATTGGATTTTGCATTGCTAATTTTTGGAATTCAAAGTGGGTTTTTTGTTGACTCCACATACTTGTACCTATGCCTGTCACAGGTGTTGTCTCAGTCGGCACTAGTGTTAATAGCATTAGTGACTTTTTGATTATGCTAGGCTAATGTTTTTCGATTTAAAAAAGCCCAATATTACATCTTAAAGCTTAAAGTCTTGTAACTATGACTGCTCCTGCCCCTCTCCCTATTTTCTTAATGGGTAATTTAATTGTTTATTGATTTAGCAACATGCAATTTTTTAAATGCAATGTCAATTCTGGTAATATATGCACTGCTCACAACTGCTCCTAATTCTTCTCAGATGCATTGTATATATTTAAAAAGAAATTCCCTTTTGGTTTTCAGGCCTTTGTTAGAAATTGGGCTGTAGAAAGTTAAAAATTAAAAGGCCCTATAGTACTTTGTAATTAAAAAAAGATATTTGTAATTGGTATTGTAGGAAGGGGGAGACTGGATTGTGCTAAGGCCTTTAATAAGAGAATGTTGAGGCATTGGCGAGGTAATGACCAATTCAATTGAAAAATAAATTCTAAAATAAAACTACTAGGCAGTATTACAATAATACAAAGCAAGGACAAATTGGTTAACTCTCTCCGGTTACAGATTTATTTATTTGTACTTTCATTTATTGATATTTGTATCATAAAAAAATACAGAATTCCAAAGCTGATAACCATTGGTAACCACAAGCCACGTATGTTATGAAGTAAAAACGGAAAGGCGCATACCTAGGATATAGTCCAGGTTGAGATACAGTGAAATCTGACCCTCTTCCCCCCCCCCAGAAAAAAAAGATTCCAGCAAGCAAACAGGTTTTATTTTACAAAAAAAATAAAAAATATATAATTACGTTAAACAGAACAAAAAAAAAGATGACGAAAGTTAAGGCATGCCTGACAGAAAACAATCTGTGCTCCACATAGATCGCTATACAAAACATACGGCACACATCCTAGAAACTATACAGGGTCTGTACTTGTCCAGATTTCCATACATTTCACTGGGATTCACAAATCTCGGCCAAGAAAAGACAGGTTAACAAGGAGAAGGGCTTGTAATGAACCATTATGTCTAATAGAGAATGGGGAGCAGGAAAGAGCTAGAATTAAATTAAAATGACTTTTCCACTTACACGTACATATTCTGTACACAATCCGCAAATATTCTATTCTATAGGATTCCTACAAGGGAAAACACATTTCTATTCAAGTTAACAAAACATCCCCCCCACCCCCACCCCCCACCCCGCTTGCTCCTGTGATAAAAGTTTTATTTTTCCCCGTAAACCAACAGTCAAAAAGGCAGATTTTTCAGATGATCCTATCAGCACAAATCTGCTGTTTCTTCAAACGCACTTTGCCCAGAACCCTTATGTGCCAACCCATTTTGCTTGCTACCAGATCGTTTGGTATTCAGGTCCTGTGCTGTCCAGGAGGGTTAAAAAAACCCAGGGCCCCCGTTTTCACAGGGCAGACATCTTTAAATTTACTGCCCTCGGATTCACACTCCACTTGTAATTTGCTGATGTTTGCCTGCTCCATTGTTTTTTTTTTCCCCCCCGGCTAGAATTCAGAACAGGGCTGCCAGCTGTCCATTAAAAAATGCCCAATTTTAATCCCATCCATAAACCCATTTTTGATTTTGATCATTTTGGATGGAGAAAAGGCACTGGTGTTTTAAGAAGCCGTTTCTTTCATATGGTATGTTTGTGTCTACAGGGCAGAGAAGATCCAAGGCAATGACAAACAGGGTGAAGGAACTCCCTAGCTTCTCACTGCAGGAAATGGAACCCCAAGATGCCAAGCCAAGATGATTAGCCAAGGGAATTATGTGTTTTTTAGTAAGAACTAGGAGATTTTCTTTCAGTAAGTCAGTAAAAAGAAAATTTCAAGGCTGGCGGCCCTGACTCAGAGCCTTATAACGTTAGAATTGTGAGACCAGAGCTTCTAGCGCTCTGTCCTGAAAATCCTCAGCTCGCTGCAGGCACCCATAGAAAATTAGAAGTTAGAAAATCACAGGTAGGCATTTCCGAAGTATACATTCCTTAAGGAAACGGATTCATCTGAATAGGTATTTCCATAAATGCCCTTCAAAAAAGAGTAAAAAATATATCGTAAAGGCTTTGCTTTCTTTGTACAGTTGCAGTCAGTTCAGAATACAAATCATAAGGTCTTTTTGAAAACGACCAGTCCGTCAGTCAAAGGTGGTTATAAGCGCTGTGTAAAATCAAAGTTACATGCTGTGATGGACAAGATATTTCATGCCTTTGAGAAATAATCATAATGTTCCACAATTGAGGTGACGAGAAGCCTTCATTGATCCACAATAATTATATGTAAGGGCTTGCAATACATTTTTTAACAAAGAATCGACAAATAACAAAAATGCTTTTAAAAGGACGTTTCTGCATAGCTGGAATTTTAGCAATCTTTTGCATACGACAGAAAAAAATAAGTTCCTTTCTATATATTATGTCCTAAAATATTGCCTGCTATCAAAATGACATTTTTCTGAACACCTTTCTAGAAACTGAAGTCTTTTGAGTGAAGGATATACTGGTTAAGCCTATGAAGAGGGTATTCCATCTTTACTGACAATAACAACATTTTTTAGTAGTATAATATGATAAATCTTTATCTGAACGGCCTAAGAAACAGTGACAAAAATAGCCTACTGTTGTATGAATTGGAGATGAAAGATATCAAACACCACTATATTAAATTGATTAATTTATAAAACCAGTTTAAATTGGGATTATTTAACCAAAACCAGCACCAAGAAACTCCAGGGAGAAGTGAACATAGCAGGAGGAACACAATTTTGAAATATTTGTCATGAAATTGTTTCACCCAATCTGCATTTGCCCAGAATTATGTAGTTAAATAAATTTCCCTGTTGTCATACATATAAATTCATGAAGCATGGCTCTTTCTTGTTCAAAACCTTATTTTAAGGCCCAGCAATGAAGTAAGATTTAAGCACCTTATTCTAACTAATTAAGACTTTGATGGCTTCTTACTATATATGGAGAAGCTGATATAAAACAAATGGCTCGATAATGGTTCTCTCACTCTATGGGAAAAAAAGCTTTATTGAGCAACTATAAAATGCATCTAACAAGCCTCTTATTGAATTAGCTTCTTGGTCGCGTATCAAGGATTCATTCCTCGTTTGTACCTTTTGATTTTACACTTTACATTTTAATTATGCCATAACGAGCGCTAAATGCGTAACAAAAGTTATATTTTTGTTTCTGAAAGTAATTTAGTTACTTGAGAGATCACTAGGTAGCAGTCAATGACTTCTATTTTCTTAATCCCTTAATTTCTTTATTTATGTACATCTCCATTAATTAGAAGTTTCAATGCCACTTTCTAAGAAAAAGAAAAGTGATTTACTGATATTACAGAGAATTAATCTCATGGGCTTCTTTCCGATAATGAACCTTGCCTTTGTAAGTGCTCTTCTGCAATAAAAGGTATTGAATAAAGTAGGCATTTTTAAAGAATTCATTAGTAGACATATTCTTTGCCAGTTATTGAAAGTCCACCCTTGGAAAAAGCAGAAGCTGTTTGTCTGAAAATAAGAGTCACAGAATATTAGCCAAGTGACTCCACTGAGGATAAAACACCTGTGTGAAATGGCAGGTATCCCAATTTTCTTGGATACTTTTGTTCGTGATGAAATACAGCACAACTATGAGGCATGCTGCTCTTTTAATCGTTGGGGTGCTTCATGTTGGAAGACATTTTAAAAAGAAAACTTTCCTGCACTTCTTTCTGGGAGTGTAACTGCTGAGATACAAACAAAACGTCAGAAAAATTAGGAGCAGTGACTGAGCAAGAAAGTAGCCTGAAAAGGGAATTTTTTCTTTAATAATGTTTTTTTTAAAATGTCACAGTACGGTGAGCGGTAATCCAAAAGCCTTACACAGCAGTAACATATTTTTGTGTAAATTGGCCATCTCTATATTAAAAGGTTTAATTTATTACATGTAGTAAAAACAGTATAACTGGATTTCTAATAAAGGCAATATCAGGGAACTTTTGGGGTGTCGCATTGGTAGCGTTGATTTGAGGGGACAGGAACACCAGGGAGAGAGGAAACGCAACTAGAGAAACACAATTTTGAAATATCATTGTCCTGAAATTGTTTCCTTTCACCCCAGTCTCTCCATTCGCTCAAAATTACGGTGTTTCAAAACGAAAAAAAAAAAGAGCTCAACACTTTGCTTTGGCTTAAACGTCTGAGTGGTTTCGGTATCCCATCGTTCAGGACAAGCAATGACAGCAATCAGACGTTATCTTGTTAACTGCAATTTCATGAAAACTGCTCCACACAGGAAACATATTTCACACAGGGACCCAGTAGGACTCAAGTGATGTTTTTGATTTCCAAAGGCTGAAGAGAGACTGTGGCTTCTGAGAGGAGCTCTCTGGTGGGACGGGGTTCTGTGTGCGAGTGGTGGTGGGGGGGGGGGTTGTGTTTTGGAATTTTTGTTTCCAAACAAGAAATTCAAGGGTTGGACTCATAAAAGCAGCTAAAAGAAAATGTCTTAAAAATGCTTATCTGCTTATTTTCAGAACATAGTAATGGCTTACAAAAAGCCTGGCAGACCCACCTACGTTTATTGTTAAAACATTTCTTGTCTCAGTCGATTTCTTCCTGTGCTAGTTCACCGCAGAGTCTTTTCGGTTTGTTCTGCTGCACTGACATTAGCCAGTTTGTGGCTCATTTTAGTGCCTGACTCAGTTCTTGCGGACTCTTCTGAATCAGTTTGTCAAATAACATTTAACAATCAAAGATAAGGTGAGGACATAACACTCTCCATCAGACATTAATGTTCCCCATTAACCACTACTTTGGAACCCTCTGGGCGCGGATGAAGTCATTGCTAATCAAACAAAACTGGAGTCCGTTTTGTTTGACTTCTATTTCTCTCACTGCAACAGAACCATGAAATGGCAATAAATAATTAATTCCGATCAATTACTGCCAATGTTTCTTCCACAGAGGTGCTGAACATTTTAGATGTACATTTCTTTCCTGTAACTTCAAACTTTGGTTAGAGGGGTCACTCTGTTCAATTAACAAGATCAAAGATGCAACATAAATATGAGCTACAGCGAATCTGACAGGTTGTATCAGCCCCTGTAGAGCAGGACAGATTATCCACGATTTCATTCTGATTATTTTCTGTGGATATATCTCCTTAAAATTAAAAAGCATAAAAAACCCAGAGATGGAAATAAACACTCCTGGGACTGGATCTGCCAGACATTATTTCATTGCTTTCTTTCAAAAATGTCTCAACTGGATATACAAGGGGGTGTTGCCTGCACATTTGTCACTGTGACCAACACAAACTTGTCCTGGACACAAGAAAACCCAAACCCAAAAGCAGAATGATTTGACTCCTTCTCAATTTCTGCCTGCCAGATTGATTCAATATAAGAAGCAGGTGAAAGTAAATGACAGTGACCCATCTCTTCCTTTCAGAGGACTTAGTCCTGTCAGTGGGGGCCATCACTGGTGCTACCCTCTCCATGACAACAGAGCAATGGCTGTCAATCAAAATAAATGAATCTCTCCCCCCCCCACTACCTCCACCTCCCTCCTTAAGCTACTGCATGTACAGCAACTTTCTGTTTGATTTGGACTTTCACTGGGAAATCTGGATTTGCTTTGCAGCATACTTTACACAAAAAAAAACATTTAAAAGACAGAGATAACTGCGAACACGATGCCCCAGACAGTGAAGCATAGCCAGTGCAGCACTGCTGGCGAAGAGCTGTTTTTAGTTGACCAGGGCTTTCTCTAAGCGAACCACCGACTCCAGCAGTTTTCTAGGCGTCTACAGGCTTGCTGTGATGTCAGTGAGAGATGGGCTGCTCCTCCAATCAGCACCGACTATCCTGCGGGGCACTGTGGGTGAATGGAGTGTCAAATGCGAAAGGGGTGAATTGCTCATCATGTATTTGGAGATGAGGCCTTTCTCATTCTCCCTGCAGCTCTCCAGGGGAGCTGCTGCTGGGAGCTGAGACCGAAGGAAATGCCTGACGATCACCAAACTGGGTGGGCGTACAGCGAAATAGACCAAAAACAGTAAAGAAATTAGCACTGGGGTGAGAATCTCCGAACAGTTACCAATGGGCAATGAGAGCCCAAGAACAGATACAATATCTCATTTCACGTGTGTGCACAAGCAATTTCATCCATCCCAGAAAAGACACGGTCACGATGGCAACACGATGCCATGGGCACCTGTGGCAGGCGCCTCGTGAATGAGAATTCTGACATGCCTGTGGGTGCTAAATGCCGCATTTCTGATTTTTTGACTCTCATTGGTGTCTCCCTCTCATTGCTTGTTTTGTTTGAGGCCCTGTAATTAGTCAGTCACCAAGTCATTCCTGTCGCCTGGCTCTTCACTTAGGTTTCTGTGAAGGTAAGCTCATAGGGTGCCCTTTAGGAGACTTCCTGAGACGCTAATATTTTATTTATTTTACTAAAGTCTATAAGCTGGTTTCACAAATGTTGATTAGTCCTTGTCCTAGAACAGCTTACCTAAATGAACGTTAGGCAGTCAAAGATTAGTGTTCATCAGGCTGTGCACAATCCACCAATAAGCAGTACTGAGCCCTGAAATACACAGCACGGCATTCACTTTGTACTGCTATTTTTCATGCTTCTCCATTCACCGTATGCTTACTGCGTGGATTAAAGGAATATGGTAAGATGATACAAGGGTCGCGCAGAAAACGCACAATTTTTAAGAATGTACTTCCCACAGGAGAAGAATGAAACTTTCAGTACTGAAATTGCCCTCTCCTTGCTGCAGAGCTCCACAATATACCTATAGAGCCCTGCAGCAATTAGTTGGCAAATCCATTTTGCTTGAAAAAAGAAAGTGGGGCATCAGTTTCTGTCTGGCCCTCAAACAGTACAAATTTTCCTGGTTGCTTCCCATCAGGAATAACATGAGAAAGAGAGCTGTGCTCTCGGGATAATGAGCCTGTTCCAGACATCAAGCCACAATATTTGGGATTTCCGTGGTCTAGCAAAAAATTGCCATAATGTCAATGAATTTGGGTTTATGTGCTCCGAGACTAAATGAATATATGCTGCATATGTTTTATTTGTACCATATAGACACAGAGGTGGACTGAAACAGCAAACTGTTCTATTTATTGGTCATACAAAACCTATCCCTGCCTAACCACGATGCTTCTGAAAACACAGGACTGCTGTCTCTGCAGCCAAGACTCTGCATTCATTAAAAAAAAAAACTAAATGGGGGAAAACGTTTTAAAAATGAAGTTTTTCAGTCTTCTTTTCCAGCTCCCCATGGTCATTCAAAACATCTCCACTAGGTGTGTGAGCTATAAACAGCCAATATCTCATCCTAGTGATCCCAAGCCTGCACTTTTCTTTATTAAAATACCAGGATTTATGTATCAGTATGTCTCCTGGAGTTAGTACCACCTGAACAGTTTTTCCGAGTGAAGCTGAACAGAAGGCCTATGATTTTCTGAACCAAAATTTTGGGCAGCTCCTTGGAACTATCCTGTCAACCCATCAGCTGGGCGTATGCATTTTCCCAATAAGAAAAATCCTGTCCACTAGAAAAGTAGGGGATCTCGTGTATTTACTTTCAAACAACAGTTAGATAAAATGCACTGCAACACAACCAAAACCTTACACCAGGCTGAACGAGTCTTCGGTTCCTCCTTTGTTAAGCCTTTAAATTAACACAAGTAGTCTGTTCTAGATCCTTAATAAATAAACATATCTAACACCATTCTCTCATATCTGTGTCTCCAACCCCACCCTGGAGAAGTTATCTCAAGATAAATACAGTCTCAGACATCTGTAGTGCCTGAATTTTGGTTAGTCGGCTTCTTCCTTACTTTGAGTGACACAGGTGCAGGGTTACAGGTAAAGTAACTGTGCTGTGGGGACGTATCTCCCTTTATTACCCTCAGCTCTTTTGTTGTGAGAATGGCCCAGGTGTCCCTGGGAAATTTTAGAACTTTTAAATGAGCCCTAAGAGTGAGCTGATTCAGGTTAATCAGAAAGGCTCACAAGGAAATAGACACACCCCTCAATTATTTAGCTGTTGGGGGGAGGTGACAAAATGTGACGTTTCAGTGACTCAGCATTTGAGAGAAACGGAAACCACTTTGGGGTTGTGGAAACCATCAGGAGGAGCAAAACTGGTTTTGGTAGATTGCATTCTTAACCATAAAAATGAATGGACATATTTAAAAAACATTTGCACAACCCTTAAGAGATATTAAAAGGCAGTGGTTAGTAGAGACCTTTCTTGAACTGAACTGTTTCACTATCCCAGTAAGAATCATACGCCCATCACGTGGAGTCAGAAAGCTATCATCAGCTCGTTAGGCACCTGAAAGATGAAGATGATCAATCTTTTGGTCAAGTCTTGTCAACCAATTCTGTCTTTCTTTTCTAGGGTTTTTAAAATAATTTAGAAGGGTAGCAATGCAAGTAAATGTTTACTTGGTACAAATATTTATTTTCTCTTTATTGATTTATTTTCAATCTTTCAACTCTGTGCATTTGAAGTGTGATTTAACCAATTTGCAAATATATGCAAAAACAGACTGGACGTTTTGAAAGTTCTTTTAGTGAATATAAAATCACTTAAGTAAACCTCCCACTTCAAGTGAGGAAAAATGTATTCTATATACAGTATATGAATTTTAACTTTAAAGCAAATAACTCGTCACTGATTGCTTAATGGTTACAGATCCTTTTAAATGTTACACAGATACTTCATTCTGTTAGCCAGAACTGTTTTTGCTATGAACAAAAGCTTTTGAGTTCTTTTCTTGTAGCTTTCATTTGCCAAAAAGCAAGACACTGTATAAGAAATTGAAACATATTTGCACATGGAAAAAATAAAATGGAAAAGGAAAAATAAGTTGGTTTGCAATTACACCATTAGATGTTTTTGACCATTTTCCCAAAATTGTTACGGGACTACAAGTACCAGAATGCATTGTGATACACACAAGAAAAAACTACAACAACAATAGCAAAAAAGCTGACTCCTCTAAACCTGTCTGTCTGCACAGACAGGTACCATCATCGCTCTACACACTGCAGGGACTACATTATAATAATAGCACATGTGAATCATTTCTGCTGCTTTTAAAAAAAACAAAAGTAAAAAATAGCATGGAATAAAATAAAATAGAAAAGTTGCATTTAGATACATTTAAAATGTTTTGTCCTTTCTTCTGGTCTTGTTAAAACCTTTTTTTGATCTGAGATGCCTACTCTGGAGAGAATTGTTAATTTCTTTTAAATCAGTCAGAAATTTACTCCCTTTTTAGTCAGGTTACAAAACGGGACTGTCCATTTCAGTAAGTAGAAGTGCTACGAAGCTTCAAAATATCTGAAGGCAGCTGCTGTGACCATTTCCCACCACTAGGTGGGACATTTCCGATCCCCCCGTGTCGCACTGTTCTCAGAGCGCTCACAACAGTCAAGCAGGGGGTTGTCCATCCACATTGAGCAGCTGCGAAGATCTCATGTACCTTGGAGGGGAAGGTGTAAATGGAGCACTGGGTGCGGTAAAGGAAACTCCACATTCAGTAGAACATCGGCAATTCACAAAACTGATCATCGTCACAGAATCAAAGTCCGTCTCTTCAATGCTGCGGTTTTGTGGGGGGAGAAGAGGCTCATCAGCACCAATGAAAAAGGTGGGTTCACCAAACCTTTTTTTTTTAAAAAAAAGAATTTTTTTCTCTTAATAAAAAAAACCCTCATCTTGTCCCCCGTGGGACCAGCTTAAATGACACTAGAGGTCCCCACTTGGGATTCCAAGGGCAAATGCTGAAGGTTTAACATCACGACAACCTCGAAACATCATAAAAAAAAAAACAAAGAAGTAGGGTGTCTTTGGCAGGTTTCCAGTAAATGCCTTTTGCTGCTTTATTGGCAGAGAGGGTGAGGGGGAGTTTGGACAACGACGACGGCTACGAGAGATGTCCGCTGGCCGTTTCTCCAGTCACTGTAGGACGAGTTTTAGAAAACAAACGCACACAACAGACACCAGCTTGTACAGGCAGAGGAGTGAAAATCCTCGGAACTGAACGAGGCCAACGGTCAGCTTGGCCTTGACGTGAGCGAAGAAGCACACCAGACGACAATCACCACGAAGGAGGAAGTGGTTGGGGAGCTGGGCGGGGGGGCTCGGTCAACAAACAGAAAGGCCCGCTGAACTCATGGAGTCGCGGCTGGGGGCTGGGCGCGGGCGGAGAGCCGCGCAGTTCCTGCGGAGCTCCGGACAGCTCCAGCACGCTGAAGGCCCTCCGGGCTCGTTCCCGCGCCCGAGCAGCGCTGGGTGGAGGCGGCGACGGCAGAGCGGGCAGTGGCGTTGGCGAGGGGGTGGAGCACGCGGGCACGAACGCCGCAGGGTCTCTGTGTCCGTTGACCTGGGTGCGCCAGCGGTACCTTGCCCGCTCTCCTGGCGGTGCTACGACGTGGCCAGCAGTGTGAAGAGCGCGGCCAGCATCAGGGACACCCGGGGGCCGGCCAGCCCACAGCCCGAGTTGTCGTCGGTGAGGAAGGGCTCTGGGGACTCGTACACGGAGTCATCTGAAACCATCCCAGAGAGACAGGAGAGATGTTAGACCAAGGGAGGGCTGGAGCGACGCCCTCCACACAGAGGGAGTACAGTTTAATAATAATTATTCCTTACACTTATATAGCACTTTACAGGTAATGGGGACTCCCCTCCACCACCACCAATGTGTAGCTCCACCTGGATGATGCGATGGCAGCCAGAGTGCACCAGTACTCTCCCCACACACCAGCTCTCAGTGGGGAGGAGAACAGAGTGATGAAGCCGGTTCACAGATGGGGATTATTAGGAGGCCATGATTGGTAAGGGCCAATGGAAAATTTGACCAGGACAGCAGAGTATCACCCCTACTCTTTCAAGAAACACCCTGGGATATTTAATGACCAGAGAGTCAGGACCTCGGTTTTATGCCTCATCCTAAGGGCGGCACCTTTTTACAGTATAGTGACATGCATCAGGGTGAAATTTAGACCACAGGGCACAGGAAAAGATTGGGAAGTTCAGTCATGGTCCATCTGTCTTCAGTTGTCTGAACTTTGTTCAACTGTCTAAAAATTGTTCAACTTCCTGCTTTTGCATAAACTGCTTCAAATGAGTGCAAAGTAATTTTCATCTAGACGTAAACTACAGATGCAGGCTAATTACCCTAGGAGTCAAGTTTATTTCTGTCATATGCGGTGCCGTACTTCATGGTTTACACCAGGAATTCCAAATCTTGTACTTATGCAGACAAATCTCACGTTTTTAGGCCAGTGAGCAGAAATGTGACTTTTTATTCAAATTCTGTCACGCGGCACAGGCACCGTCTTTTCAGCCACGATGAAATGCCACATCAGTCACACGAACTGCATATTAAATTGTTCAAAGTCAATCTGGAAAACTGCATTTAAAAAGTACATTTCAAGGACCCTCCGTCCGCAATGACAGGCCTTCTTTCTGTATCTTTCTGTATTGTGACAGATGTTTAATACCATCAGATAGCTTATTCCAGCTACCCGAACTTCCACAAATAAAAAGCTTGTCTCTGAAAATCCTTTTTTAATGACCTAGCCCACTTAACTGCTCCAAAGAGGCCAATGATGGATTGAAAGTAAGGCAGAAACATGCAAGGATCAGGGATTTATGCCACAGTACAAGTGTCACATTGATACCCAGCACTGATAGGTAAATGCTAGCTGATATTCAGTTTTGCTGGGTGCAGCTGGGAATTGATAGTGGCACCAGTGTTCTTAGCAGCTGTGTTTCTGAAAGAGTCATTTGGGTTTTCAGATTGTAAACTATCAAATCTAGGCTTGAACTGGTTGAGTACCATTAGTTACATTATTAATTAGTGATGTAGTTCAACTTATTTATCAAGGGTTTTTGGGTGACTGTTCTGACTGAACATGGGGCAGAGTTATAGAGGTTAGTTCTCCTTTTGCAGAAAAAGTAAAGGACTACATTTCCAGAGAAGCAAAGAGGTGACTGACTGTTCACTGTCAGGACTTAGCCAGGCCCCTCTCTGGATTTAAAAGGGCGTGCCAGACAAAGCTTTCCTGTCTTTTGTGTGGAAGGACCTGCAAGAATGTTAGTCTTGTTTTTTAATGTTTTTGGAATAACTGAGAGAATTGTTTCTCAGTGTTGGATCAGGATGTTCATGCTCTCTGTGTTGGCAAGTTTAGGGGTAACTTACTTGTCGGCTTCACGTATACTTTCAGCTTCAAGCAGGGCTTCCCAACAAGGTTAGGATGAGGGGATGCTGGGAAACAGAAAGACAGAGGGGCATTAGTGAAGCTATCATAAATACAAAAGCAGACTAATCCTGCAAGCTGGTCAATCATGTCCTGAAAAACTGCTTGATTGTTCAGGCATCTTTCCAAATGGCTGTTTGGATCATTATTCTTATCGTTGAATAACTACTCTGTATTCTATAGCTGATAAAAATAGGTAAGAAGGAGAATACATTTGAGACCCAACACTGAATCCTGTTGAGCTGATTTAATAAAATAAATATCATCCTCATCATCAAGTATAATCATTAAGCACTGCACAACATTGAAGGATAGAAAGATGTAATCTTTGTAAGTTAAAGCAGTTTCTCTGTCTATAACAATAACGCACAGATCACAGCCGCTGTCTGTATGACCTCACCAAATGCCTTTACACTGTAAACAGCTTTCAGTGATCAGAGTAAGACCATGTTAATGTCTGGTGCCCTACAGAAGCAACACCAGTGATCACCAATCACCTTGCAGACAGCCGATCCACGAGGGAACAGAACAAAATTGCACTGTCCTGGTCAAAGACTTGACTACACTAGCCAAAGACATAAAGAAAGAAGGAGGTCATAAAGAAAGCATGTTTAAACAGAAAAGGAAAGATGAAGTAACCATAAAAACACACATGATGGAAATTACTCCTTTAGCAGTTCTCTGCACTTAATGTATTGTCCCCACTTTGGAAGAGCCAGAAAACGTTTGAACACTTTAAGACTGCATTTTGCTGGAATTTTTTTTCGGTCCTAATGGAATCTTAATTACAATTTTACTACAGTGTTCTCATTTTACGTACCTTTAAAATGACAAGGCATTTTGTTATCAAAAATAAAAACAGACACATAAAAGCCCATCACTAATGATAGTCTTTCCAGTAATGGATTTCTTAACAAGTGCTCCCTTTGTGCAGGAAACAATTTTGCGAGGTGTGTGGAACAAGGAACAAATAGGCCTTATTTT
Organism: Atractosteus spatula; assembly: GCF_055471065.1. NCBI lineage: Eukaryota > Metazoa > Chordata > Actinopteri > Semionotiformes > Lepisosteidae > Atractosteus > Atractosteus spatula. Next base: position 8,677,088 of record NC_142733.1, on the reverse strand, counting down.
GTCCCCCCTCCCAGCTGAACAACGGAACACACAATGCTGTTTGTTACCTTGGAGAAGTTGGGATGGACCCATGATTAGGGGATGGGCTGTGAGCCCCCAATTCAGAGAGGCAGAACCAGCTGCCAACCTGTTCTCTTGACCCCCTCAAACCCCTACCTGCCCACAATTCCCCACCCCCCTCCTCCTTGCCCCCCCTGTCCGTCCGTTCCCATCGACAGGACCGTTTTGTATTCCCGCCGCATTCCCACACTGGATCCTGGGCTCAGCGGTGTGCACCCAAGCTCGACGGAGCACAGCTGTGGAGAAGCAGCTGTCAAAATGCTGTCACCCGCGGATCAATCTTCGGGATGGAGGGGGGGGCGGTGGGGAGCAGGGGGGGATCAGGGGGTGAATGCTGAGAGCATTAGGTTGGTTTCACCTCCTGTCTTTGACTCACTCAAGATTTGGGGAAGGGGGGCAGTGATCGACAAGCGCCTTTGTCCACAGATAACCAAGGTTACCCCCTGCTCGGCGTCCTCTGCCCCAAGACCTCGGGGGCCTTGACAGCTACAATATTGGTAGTAGCCAAACAAACCTCTTTTCTCCCAGATCCAATAAAGAAGAAGGCCACTGAATAGCGCCAAAACACTTCCCAGCTTCGGGCTGCTGCCCGAGACAAAGCCACACAATGCAGGGGCCGGCTGGGAGGTGCTCAGGGGAAGAGCATTAAAAATCAGCTCGAGATGGAGAACAGTGTCACGGGCAGGGGGACTGAATACTGACTTTGAACTTTTTCTTCTCCAAGAGTGAAAACATCCAGGGCGCACAATAAACTGCGGGACGCCCTGCTGGTTAGGGGGACATTTTGTCCCCCACCGCCCCACCCTCTGTTGCTTTGCTGCAGCTCCTCTGAAATAACTGTCCGTCACTCAAAGGACAATCAGAATTCAAATATATACAGCGAGACTCAAAGAGGAACAGCCCCCCTGCATTTGTAAATAGTTCTGCTGTCCCTGCTGCCAATTGGAGGAGAGCAGGGAGGAAGACAGGGCTGCCAAATGGTGCAGCGCTTCTCCTGTGGCGCTCGATAATTCAAAGATGCATGCCGTGCACTTAGCCATGGGACGTGACACTTGTTGAATGGAGGTTTCTGTACACATTCACACCGACATGAGTATTATCCAGGACCCAGAAAGACAAAACGGACACCTGGGCTTCCTTCTGAAGAAAAAATCAGAGCGTCCCATATACACTGCCTCTGCCCTCAAGGAGCCTTGGATGTCCTCAGAAGCCTTGCTATCCAACCATTTTGCTCCTTGTTTGCCACAAGCCAGATCAGAAACAGCCAAGTCTTAATTCCGCCTGTTGAAAACACATCCTCCTTCTTGCCTCCCTTCAGCAAGGCCAGTCACTAAGGGCTAAATTCATAAAGAAAAAAGGAAAAAACAGCTTCTCAATGTTTCATAATCTAAACGTAATGCTTATGCTTCCTTTATGAGGTCCCAAATTGGCATGCTGAAAGATTTATGTGACACCATACAGCCTCAGTCCTCTGCTGTTTTCATAAGGAAATATGCGGTGTAAGTAGAGGGACAGAAATCTATTCAGAACGGCCTGTATAAATGGGCAAACGAATCACAGTTCATTAGCAACACTAGAATTCCCTTCCTGAACTTTGTCTATCCATATCCCATTTAAAAAAAAATCTTCAGCATTCCTGACTTTGCACAGCAAGCACTTCCTTGCTGGAGTTTTCTGCAGAACAAATCTTCTTATTTCACTCACCCTCCTTGCCTTACTGAAACATCCAAACATACCAAAAGCATCCTGGGTGCTCCAACAGAACATAAATAAAATTATGTTAAATGTTTTCAATGTAACTCTAGATTAATTCCTTTGGAGCAGACCGGTTCTTGTGGGGTGTTCTGGCACAGAAGGGCTGGTGTGTTTCACCCCAGCAGTAGCTTGCTGGTTGTGTTACAGCCTTACTGTGCAACACTCTGAGGCTCCTGGCTGCGATGAAAAGCTGTGTAAATGAACTGCGCTCTTGGCCTTCTGTTCGGCAGAAGTCTGTGTGCTTTGAAAATGAGCGACTCCAGTGTACCCCGGCTTCAATTTCTAAACCAGAGGTCCATTAACTTCACAAGCAGGTCCTTTGATTAGTAACAAACTGGATTTAAATCGTTCTGAAATATCAGTCATTTCCAGACCTCTTCCTGGAGGCCAAATCATTTTGAGGGTGGTGCCGTTTGCCTAAAAGGTGACTTCCTAGCAACACGGTCAAATGAATAATACAAATCACACGGCCTTCTTAATGAGCCGGTTTAATTAAAGATGAAAAACCTGATCCGTTTTTGAACTCCCCCCCCACCCTCTTTCTCTCAACTTTCCGAAAACAAGAGGAAAAAGAAATGAGCGCCAATGGTCTCATTAATGCAGTCAGCGCGCTGCCCCAAGCCCTTTTGCTGTTTCCACCCAGTGGGGAGCCTTTTTAGCAGGCCAAAGGCCACCTTTCACAGGGCCATTAGCAAGATGGGGACAGACGCACCCCAGCAAATTTACTCCTGTCATGCGCAAGGGGGAAAAAAAAGAAAATGTAGAACAAAATATCGCATTTTGACCTTGAGAAGGAGGCGGGGAGCATCCTGTGAAATGTGCTTGGGCTGTCCGAGAGCACGCAGACATCGCACAGTCTCACCCCGTGTGGAGCTTGTGTTAGGTTAATGGATTTGGCTGTTAAAGGGTGGGGGGGGGGAAGGTCTGGCGGTTGCCTCCGCCAGGTTTGTCTGCTAAATATGATTCTGCCAATCAGCATAATTTCTAAATGTTCTGCATGACAGCGCCCGTAACTGGGCTCTGATCTCTCCCTGTGAAGCTGGGGTCCTGCTGATGGCGTGTTTGCCTTTTGACAAACTGACATTTTCATCAAGGGAAAGGGATGACATGTGCTCAGCCCTGGGCCGAGGGCTGGCTGGCTGTGGACAACAGCCACAAGAAGGCCTGAGAGATAAGAAAAAGGATTTCTCTCTGCTCTCCTCTCCTCCAGGTTCTTATTAGCTGCTTTCTCAGGCTGCCGCGAATCCCAGCACTTGACCTGACGGGGAAGAAGGGCTTTGCAGAAATCACTCCGCGATTCAACAAGCCGAGCTTCAGTTCTCAATATTTTCACACCCCGCCACATAGGAGATGGCTTACAGGAAGGAGCACTGCGGCGCTGTCGACCTGTTTCTCACCTTGTCTCCCTTTTCCTGTTTCTGTTAACGAAGTTCTGACCTCACGGTGGTCGATATGTTTGTTTTTAGATCAGGTAGTGCTTGGTCAAGTACATCCCCAAAGCTGTGCGCAAGACATTAAAAGGCAATAAAGCACTCAGCAGTCAGCAAACATAACCCGTTTAAGAGACCAGAGTGCTGAAATGAAATTACAGGTGCCCCCTTATAAAGCCTTTTAAAGGGTGAGTAGGATCGAAGAGTGAGGAAAGCGCCAAATTGAATTTCCACGGAAAGGGAAGAGGAGTTTCACAGGCAGCTAAAAGCCAGGTGGAAAGTGGTCCAGGAGCTGGGACAATGTGGGAGGCGCAGGCTGGTTGCTCCAAGAGAGACAAGAGCTCAAGGCTGAAACTGTGCTTTGTGTCTTTTTTTATGCTGTAAACCTTGTTTGACGAACGTTGCTCAGCTTTTAAGTTTACAATGGAGGTGCTGTACAAGTGTTTGCTGAGCTGAGTGCCGGGGATGAGCTTGACCGGGGGCACACAAGTCGACTACAGAAAGAAAAATAAGGGTCAATGTCTCAGCTCAGACAAGTGCGCAACCAGGAAGCAGCTCTGAATTTAGTTCATAAAGTACAGTGAAATGACCATCATAAAATTAAAACTGAAATCTAATGACGATGAGTTGTGTCCTGGTGTTTGGATATTTCTTAATGCCTTGTGCTTGAAATATAGTTTCCCTGTCTAGGAGAGAAAACACACTTCTGAAAGTATTATCTTAATTCTCCTTTAAGTTATTTCTCCTTTAATCCAGTGGGGTTATGTGGTAACCGGGTGAGTGTTCTGAACACCTAAGTCAAGCACACGAACAGGCAAAACTCTGAGAAACACTGGAACATTTTCTTTGTAATGGATATTTACACTACTGCTGGCAACATCTTGAAAAAACACAGCACCAAGCAGGAATCTTATGGGCCGGGTTCCAGCATTTCCTTTTCTCAAGAGTGTTGCCTTTGAAGGCTCTGAGAAAATAGAAAAGGACTGGCGAATTGCAAATGCAGGAAACAGTTGCCGATAAAAAAAAAAAATCAAGCAAATTTCACAAACTGCTTTTTGCCCTCTTACTCTATTCCCTGCAAAGAAGCAGGACTGTTCATGTCCCGAATGCCAAATTGAATCAGCACAAGGCAGGCGTATTAATTAAACCCTGAATCTCCGCTGCTCCTTTCTGAACACGAGATGCCAATGTTACACTGAAGAAAATATTAGCATAAAAAACTAAGACGGCTCTGAAGATTGCGAAGTAAGGGAAACAGAGGCAGGTGGCATAGTGGCTGTCTGTGTGGAGTTTGTATGTTCTCCACGTGTTCACATGGGTTTCCTCCAGGTGCCCCAGTTTCCTCCCCCAGTCCAAAGACACAGTGGTGGGTTCACTGGCTTCTGGGAAACCTGGCCCTGGTGCGAGTGTGTGTGTGCCCCCTGTGGTGGATTGCTGGACTGGCGTCCCTCCCAGGCTGTACCCCACCCCGTGCCCATTGCTGCCCGGGACAGGCTCAGGCACGAGCCTGACGGATGGACGCGAGAGGCGTGGCGCACTCACAGATGTAGTAGTACTCGTGCCCCGGGCGGAACTCGAAGCCCAGGGAGAAGGGGGTGAAGAGCTGGAACTTCTCGGAGAACTTGAGGGGCCCGTTGGGGCTCTGTGGCCGGTTGCACTCCCAGCGCTTGAAGCCCTTCATGCGGTGGTCGCAGGTGGTGTAGCCGTCGTAGTTGACCATGAAGAGGATGTAGCGCTCCATCCTCTCCTGCGGCAGGGGGTCCTCGTAGTGGGGGCAGTAGATGTCCAGGTAGTCATTGATGCTCACCTCCACGGTGTACTCCCCCCGCTGGAACCTGCAACACACCACGCAGGCCGTGAGAGACGGGCTCAGGACTCAGGGCTCAGGGTCTAGGGCCCAGGGGGCTCAGGGCTCAGGGCTCAGGGTCTAGGGCCCAGGGGGCTCAGGGCTCAGGGCTCAGGGTCTAGGGCCCAGGGGGCTCAGGGCTCAGGGCTCAGGGTCTAGGGCCCAGGGGGCTCAGGGCTCAGGGTCTAGGGCCCAGGGGGCTCAGGGCTCAGGGCTCAGGGTCTAGGGCCCAGGGGGCTCAGGGCTCAGGGCTCAGGGTCTAGGGCCCAGGGGGCTCAGGGCTCAGGGCTCAGGGTCTAGGGCCCAGGGGGCTCAGGACTCAGGGCTCAGGGTCTAGGGCCCAGGGGGCTTAGGGCTCAGGGCTCAGGGTCTAGGGCCCAGGGGGCTCAGGGCTCAAGGTCTAGGGCCCAGGGGGCTCAGGGCTCAGGGCTCAGGGTCTAGGGCCCAGGGGGCTCAGGGCTCAGGGCTCAGGGCTCAGGGTCTAGGGCCCAGGGGGCTCAGGGCTCAGGGCTCAGGGCCTCTCACATCCACAGCACTCTGAGCCCCTTCCTGGGCATGGTCTGAGATTCAAGCACAATAGAAGGAAGACATTTTATTCCCATGGGTATTAACCTGCTTGATTTAGACAACTGACTGTATATTTAACTTCATTCATATATTTATTTTTTCTCTTGTGTCTCATCATACCTGTATGTCACCTATTTGTGAATGGGTTTAAGTTGTGTTAAATGTACTGTGCATTGTGTTGTGTCTTCTACCTGCCTGCAAAGCTAATTTCCCATCTGGAACAATAAAAGAAAGTAAAGCTTCCCCGGGGCTATATTTCACTAAACAAATAATATTTTGCTAATAATACCTTTTAACTACGCAGTACACTCGAAATACACAGATTACCATTTAATTTTTTACTGATGACCTAGCGTTAAATGAACACTGGAAGTCACTTATTAAAAAGAGAAATGCAAATGTAAAAAAAAGAAATGAACACTGAAAAGACAGGGATTAACATTTACTTTCGAACTAACTAGCTGGTATTAAATGAGGATTATACAGCACTCACTAACAAGAAAACACAATATTTTGCATTTAGTATGTGCTAAATCACACATGCGTATAATTGAAATTGTGCTTAAGGAGGCAGTTATGGGTTCCATTTTTTTATATTTTGATTGTTATTTCTGCCAGCTAATAACACAATGAAATCAACAAGTATAAAACAATGTACAAGTGTGCTTCAAGGAGTTAAAGGAGATGAAGTGAAGACATTGTTAAAATATTATATTTTCAAGTGTAATGAACAAAAAGGCAAAAAGAAAAGGTTCAGTCCAGAGAAAGACCTTTGGCCTTGCATGGTTAGGGGTGCCAGTTAGTGTAGAGGAGCTGACACCCCTACATTTAATGTCACATGACAGTTTTCTCCCGAAATAGTATGTACAATGTGTACTTTGTGCATACACACTTTAAATTCTTAATGGAAGCAAAATGTACTAATGTGATGAGGCATCTTTCACTTCTGTGGGAAAATTCATTCCCTAGTGTGTACCTCTCGTAGGAAATCATGACATGATACTCTTGGGCCAGGTGAGTGGATTCTGGCTTGTACTGCACACCTGCAGCTCTATGTGCAATAACATCTCTTTTATTTATTAGTGGGGGTGACCTGAAAAAGTGTTGTATTATCCATTCTGAAATAAATCAACAATACACGACATTAAACGCATGGAAAGTACAAGAGAAATACAAAGGGGCCACTGGACTAGAAAGAGCTGTGCCCAGATGGAGCAGGTAACAGGTAACAGGTAAGATTGACAGTAAGTTCAGAAAAGGGAGCAGCTTTATTAAGCAGTTTCAGAAGCTCTGGCATTCGCCCAACTCTGATAAAATGAGTTTGGTGGTCTGAGCAATTGAAACACAAATTGAGCACCTGCTTAGTGGATAGATCTTCGCCTGTGTTAAATTCCCAGGGTGTCATGGGTTTTATTAAAGTTACTATGGCTATTAATTCATAACGCCAAGATCCTGAGAGAATTTCAATTCGTGATCAGGAGATAATTGCAGAATAGTGCAGAACTTGAGAGATTTCTATACTTTTTTCCCCAACCATTCTCAACAAAGCAGTTAAGTGACGGATAGCTTCTCTTCCAGTTCACAGTTTCAACTTTACTGCTCTACCTGTGCACACTATTTATTTAAAATGCCACTGTGCCAACAAGAGATGATTAAAATGGATCGTTATCGCTTCTTGTTGTTTAGGAGCCTTGCAAGATTTGCCTAGTGCTCCCCATGGATGCTTCAAAACTGTTTCAGAAACGAGGAGACGGAAATCACTTGACCGGTTTAGCTGAAAACACAACAAATGGGGCAAATTACACTGCTGAAACATAAAATTATTCTGACCTGTAAAAATGTCCTAGAATTGTGCTACATACCGCATCATTTCATTGGTCTTTATTCTAGCTCCTTCCATAGATTATCTCCCTTTAAATCAAAACTTCGGTAAATGAGCCCTTGTTTTCTTTCTAGGCTGAGCTCTCAGTGACCAAATGTGGACCCTTTGCAGAGTGGCTGGATTTGACTTGAGCTGTTGCAGAGATCCCACTGATGAGAAAGAAAGCAAAGCTTTTTTTAATGTGATCGTTCCATCCACATGCTGGTCCGCACAAATTTGCTCAAAGTTAGGGAACGACGAGCATGGGACTTGTGTCATCGGGGGTTAGCTTTTATACAAGAATTTGCAGCGTGCAAATAACAAAATTTGAAAAGGCCAAAACTGCTAAGCAAGCGGAGTACTGCTTCTCAACCTGGGCTGGCTGCTGGCTACAATGGAAGTCGGCAGATTGGCACTGTGGGTCTGGGCACACACGTCTTATCTAGGGCGGGAGGGGGTTCAGCACTGTGCCCACCCCTCTCAGCTGCTTTCGCCCTCACACTGGTAACCAGTCGCTAGCGTCTGCCAGCACAGAGGGAGACTGCTCTCGAAGAAACCTCAGGTGCCAGACTGACGCATCTTAGCTTCATAAAGACACACACAAGCTGACACCCTTTTCGTTTACTGAGGGCAGTCTCTCACTCTCACGCACACACAATCATCATCACTCTCTCACACAGACACAGAGGTAGGGTACAGACACCCACACACAATCAAAGAGTACAGCAAATATGCACTTTCATAATCAGCAACCTACATGTACCAGATATAGAACATCATATACAGTATTTCTTTACTGTTAACTACTTTGTTAGTGTATACGAGTGTAAAATGGCTTAACATAATGTTGGAGGGTCAGGATTACCAGCTATACTATGAGGTACAATTTAGACTGTTATACATGCTAAACTCATTAAAAAGAGCCCATAAGTATCTAATAGAATATCCAGCCATCCATTTTCAAACTGCTTTATCACGCAGTCCCTTGGGAGCAGGAGTCTATCCCAGCAAGCAACAGGCACAAGGCAGGATACATCCTGGTTGGGAGGCCAGTCCATTGCAGGGCACACGCACAGATACAGACACAACACACACACACAAACTCACACCAGGGCCAATTGTCCCAGGAGCCAATGAACCTACCAGTATGTATTTTGGACTGTGGGAGGGAACTGGAGCACCCTGACGAAACCCACATGAATGAGGGTAGAACATGCAAACTCCAAGCAGATAGCACCCCAGGAATTGAACCTAGGGCCTCCTATTAAAATATAACCTATTACAATGTAATATAATTACTTCCAGATCACAGCAGGTAAAACATTGTGTGGCTTGCAGAATCACATAATCTCTGATAACTTTGCCCCACTTACGACAATAATAGCATCAAACTGCAGGTTATGTGGGTTACAGAACAGCACAAGAGGCGCTAAACTGCAATGGAGTAGCTTCTCACCCAGGGGAAGTTGACATTTACATTTATGTGGATGACATTTATTTTATCCAAAGTGACTTACATTTGCACCCATTTATACAGCTGGGTATTTAACTGGAACAATCTGGGTGAAGCACCTTCCTCAAGGGTGCAACAGCAGTGTTTCACCTGGGATTGGAACCCAAAACCTTCTGATTACGAGTCCAGAACCCTTACTACTGCTCCACACTTCTGCCTGTACCAGGTTTGAAAACTCTTGGTTTAGCATTAGGAAGCTTTAACTTGCTACTGCAGCATTAGGAAGGATGATCTCCCAATATGTCACTCTGGTCGGTGGAGGACATTTACTTTAAACCAGACTTCCTGGCTATGAAGAACAAACACTACATAATTCCCAGGAATCAGGTGGAAACCTTCTGTCAGTAACATCAGCAGAGAAAAAGACTGTGACCTAAATGTACCAACGAGGCAGTCCTTTCGATCCACACTGCTTTTATGCCTGGCAGAATCCTGGGAAATAACATCCAGCTGAGATGAATGCTGGGACTCAAAAAAGAGCACAAAGCAAAATTGTCAGAAACAAGTAAAATTAAAAAAGGAAAAAATAATTTGAGAACTAACCTACACATCATATCTTTGGAGTGGAACACTTAAAGGAAACTCAAGCGGCCTGCCGAGAACATGCAGGTTCCACGCAGAAGGGTCAAACCAGGAAACAAGGCTGCAAGGCAGCAGTGTAGCTTCCACGCCACAGTGCCAACTGACACACACTGCGGCTATTAAAAAATGAGCTCTTGTGCAATTTTTTTTAATCATAAACGCAATGGAGGCTGAAGGGGATGGGCAAGGAACCCTAGTGTCAAGCAGGCATGGCATCATTTGACAGCTCATGTCAGCCTGGGATTACTGTCAGATGGCACTGCGGTACCAGTTTTCCCTGCTACTCGAGGAGCAGCTGCAGACGTTTTCCCGTTATCGCAGCAGCCCAGAGATCAATCCCGTTTTCAGCTGCAGCTCCTCCCCGCTCCAACACTCCTGCCTTAAATTAGAGAAACTGGATCAGTGAGCTACCACCCCCCACCACCATTCCCAAGAAAAATGCCTGGCCCAAGTGTACAGCATAATCCGCATTAGTGAAACAGTTCATCCCATTTACTTAGGGAACATCTTCCATTATTTCAGCCAGAAAGCCACTAAAAAAAGGGCTTTTCCGGTTGTGTCAGTATACAAGAACGGGGAAACATTTTTTATCTTTATTTTTTTTTCTTTTTCAAATTTGCATGGGGCTTCTGTTTCATTAATCCGCTATTCTGCACAAAGCCTCTATCAAATACAGGCCCAGTTACACGAAACAGGAACAGCACTACCCCCAGAACGGTGTCGCACCAGCCAAAACAACAGAACCTGCAGATTCCACTGATAAAGAAGTGCACTACAATAGAAAAGCCAGGGAACAATTCAAAGTACGAAGATGTGTAACTGAGTTCCTTATAAAGCAGATTTTTGGCACACACCAAGAAAACTTAAATAGAGCCTATCAGCTTTCAACTGCATATAAGTGTTTGAATCGTAAGTGGCTTTATGATAAATCAATAGCCTCTACTTTGATGCACTTGTCCTGTTCTATTTCCTGTTGCATTTCATATCATCCTAAGGAAATGCATCTGAAAATGCCTTGACACAGCAATATCACTGTCTTACTTAAGATCCAATTTGCCTTGTTAACACTCGTCTTGCTCCACGGCCCTTCCCTTAGGGACAGAGGAGTCGACGGAGCATTTTAGCAAGTGTCCCGGAGCGACCTGCACTCCGAAGGTTTTTGCGTCGGAGCGAGAATGGAAAACTCAATGCAGTTCCAGAACCGATCATCGTCTCAACTTGCTCCTTCCGTTTTTCTCTTCAGTGTTTCCACCCCAGACTTCGCCCTCCCTGTTCCCTGTTCCCTGGGAAAACAGAAGCTCCTGCAAACAAATAACTCTCATCCCTCACTCCTCAGCCAGCTGTCAGAGATGGGACCATTTTCAGCCTGGAGGTTCTAGCCTGACAGAGCCAGGCCCCTAGTGCACCCCTGCCAGTCTGCATGTGTGCTCTGTTTCATTGTCTTGAAGTGACAGAGAGGGCAAGTGGTTACCTGGGAGGGCAAAATAGACTCATTGCTGTTCAGGACGACTTTTGTCGCTTCTTCTTGCTCCTTTGGGTGAATTTCCTAGCTCTCTGCAAAGCCCGTTGCTCATAAAGTGTAGGCTGTGTAGGCGTTAAAAAAAGCCATTAACTAAACAAGCTAACGCAGTTAGGTTTACATGATACCAGGATAATACATAATTAGATCATAGAAGAAAATCTATACGAATTAAATAGCTTACAATCACCAACTGGGTTTTTTTCTGCAAAGGCCTGACAGAGATGCACACAACACGTAACACACAAAGCTCTCCGCTCGTTTCTGGGGTGCTGACCGGCCATGTGAAAGGGTTTAGTGTGAATCTGTACCAATATCGCAGCTCTGGAGGTGAGCTGCTAATGACAGGCCCCTGATGGCTGCCACTGTGGCAAGGAAATCAAAAGTTACTGTGGGCTTTGCCCCTGCGGTGAACCAAGCTTGTACTAGAAACCCGCTCATCGATTTCCCTGCGAGACACACTTGGCAAAATTAGCCGCGCAGCCGCGATTGACTGGGAAGGGTGGAACCTGACTGGCCGGCAGGCATGGCACGATTTAAAATAACTCGTGAACTTCCCTCTGGAAAAAGAGATCTAACTACCGCAGTGACCTCTCCCCTTTGAAACCAGATCTGTCTGCCATTACAAATGAGTCTGTAATCCCGTTTCTCACCATCTGCCCCCCACTCTGTCTCCGCCATCGCTCCTCTCTGCAAACTTTGGGGACACTCTGATTTGAATCACAATCGGAGACCCGAGTGATACATTGCGACACTGCTTTCCTTACTTTAGATGCCTCTGGATGGCCCAGACTGTGCTGAGTGTCATCAAGCTCCTTCCTGTAGGTGACTCCTCGCTGTCAGAGCCCTCCGCACAGCCTGGCTCACCCTATGCTACAGGACCCCAGCTGCTTATTTATCTCTGGTACACACATTAGCAGCAAAACCCCTCTGAGATTAAATAAATCACTTTAGTCTCATCTGCAGGGGCACAATACCTGCCAAGTCACCTCATGACTACTCTGATATAACATGTACTGGGGTGAATCCTGACACGAGGACACATGAGGCCACAGGCATCAACCCCATCTCACCCCTGGCCTTTGCCCAACGGGTGAGCCTACACATGTTCTTAGCTATTCCATCATGTAGCTCAATCTGAGATAACAAGGATTATTCTTATGTTTGGCCTGTGGGAAAATGACTGTTTAGGACCGATGACATTTAAAGCTGGCAAAAATGTTTTCACTGTATTTTATTTTTGCATTCAATATTCTACAAATGCATGCGAGTTTAACCTTGGCACATGCAGAGAAATGTGTTACTTGCATCATGTTACACTGTCACATTCTTGCAGCTATCTTAACATTGACAAAGCTATTGCCTATTGAATATGCTGTTCTGTTTCTTATAGTGGTGTTGGAGCTGTGTCGTTTTGGAAAGTGCACTTTACAAATGTTTCATTTCCCACCTATACAGGGTTACGAAGGAGCTAGAGCCTATCTCGGCAAGCAATGGGTGCAAGGCAGGACACACCCTGGAGGGGACGCCAGTCCATTGAAGGGCAGACAAACACAAATAAGACACAGGCACACACTCACACCTGGGCCAATTACCAGTATGTTTCGGACTGTGGGAAGAAACCGGAGCACCTGGAGGAAACCCATTTCAACATGAGGAGAACATGCAAACTCCACGCAGACAGCACCCTAGGTCTGGAATTGAACCCAAGACCCCAGTGCTTGAAGACAGCAATGCTAACCACTGCACCATGGCACTGCCCTCACTCTTCCTCCTGCTTATAATATCTTATATTTGTCTACAAAAAATCGGAATGCTACTCTACGTGACATCTACAAGAGAATTCAGTTTACATGTCTTAGAAAACTTCTCCTAAATGGTTGTCCTATGAGTGCAGTCTGACCACAAGTTGGTGCTCTTTGCAGCTCTACTTGGCATTGTGAAAAAAGGAGACTGCACTAACAACACAGAAGGTGATGTGTCTCCCTTTTAGATTCCCCTTAGGCGGTGACAACATGAGTTGTTTGTCTGTTCTAAATTGGGTTGTTAATGAAGAAAAATAAATTGCACCTCTACATCAAACGAGAATATTTATACAGAAAATTTCACACTACAATAGATGTCTGCCCAACAGCTCAGAGCTGCAATCATTAAGCATTTAACACAGTGCTACCTTGAATGAGTTTCTTTTCAGATTGCACATGGGGTGTGAGAGGAATGCAATTTGCTGCTTACAGTGGAGAAATTGGGGGGGGGGGTTTAAGAGAAATATATTCTGGTAAGGCATCACGTTCTCTTAATTTGCAGGATTGGTTGTGTTGTATGGAAAGCATGACTGCACAGAAAGAGACCCCTGAGTTTTCCTCTTGGGTTAAACAGGTCTTAATAGTGAGTTTAGTAGGACTCCATGATTTGCAATTAAAAAATGCAAGAAGGTGTAGCATTCAAAAAATGCTAATCACACTTATTAATAGGTCCAGTGTAAATCTGCAAATCCACCTTGAGGATGCCTAGTTTGGATTTTGCACACATTCCTGCAAAATGTTTTATTGACGGGGGGCCTAAACAGGGTTTGATAATTCACTGGTTTTCATTTAAAAAAATTAAAAAAACAACAACTCGTCTTTTGTACATAACCTGGCAGTTTGAACCCTCTTGCTCTGAGAGCAGCCTGCCAGGAGAGAGTGATAAAAGGCTGTTGTGCAACCAGTCTGGAACCCATTTCCAACCCTGTGTTCGGCACACTCATCTGGAAACCTCCTCCACACAGACTATGTTTATTGTTCTTTGTGTCAAACAGACACAGGCTCAGTTCCCTGCGTCCACCCCAATTCCACTTGTTATTTCAGCTCCATTTTGAGCAATTTTCCTATCGCGGCGTTTACACAAACCTAACCTCAAATTGATGTAGGCCACAGCACAAAAAGTGCCTGAGATTTTGGGAGCAGCCTACAGATGAGATCCCAAAGGGAAAGAAATATTGGATTTCTTGCCTTCGCTCAGGGGCAGGATAAAGGCAGACAGGTTGGTTAGCTTGTAGAATAACTGTATCCTGTTGTCCAGTCCATACTGGACATGCCAGCTCTGTGTGTACAAAGTTTTAATATGCAGGAACAAGGTCCTCTGGTCCATAGCAGAAATTTTCTCTCTCACAACACTTGAGCATATTCAGAACATTTAAGTTCCGAATATCAGCTTTCTAAACAAGCATCTGTGTAAGGCCCTTCAGGAAGCAAAAGGCCCAGTGACTAGATAACGCAGTGTTTCTATCTGTCTCTTTATGCTTGGATTTGATCACTCTCTCTCCGGTACAGTCCCAGCTTCCAGCTACAGTAGCATTTCCTCCAAAAAGCTGGTTACTGCTACTCCAAGAGGAGGGGAGGTTTCAAAGCTAGTTGGGCTTCCTAGGACATTCAGTCTCTCCGAGTCGCACTTCATGAAGACCTGTTACATTCACACTCTCCACCTCTTATTATCTGAATCACAGCAGCAATGTGGCATACGCAGTTTGTGTTTGGTTGGGATTAGACCTCTCATGAACCACTTCCTTCAACAGTGCTTAATTCTGCTGTGCCAAATGCCTGGCTCCCCCATTACTGGAAACTATGGAGTCTATTGGCTGTCCTATAGAATTCTGTCCACGTCATGGTCATTCGGTCCTATGAGACTTGTCACACATTTCTTCCATCTCCAAGACGCCCATTTTTATATGACAGGCCTCTGTACAAAGCAGGAACTCAGGTTCCAGTAATCGCAAAAGCTGCACATCCTTCTGAGCTAAAAAACAGGAGTCCAGGAAACAAAAGCACGAAAGCAAGGTGGGGAAAGAGCCCAGCAGGCTGGGTCATCTGTAACGAGACGGGTAACGAGGCGATGCCTGCTGTGCCACTAACTGCAGACCCTGCCCCCGGGCCCGGCACCTTGATCTCGCGGCGGGATTTGGTTTTCAAGTTACCCGGCGGAGTGCAGAGGTGGAAACGGAGCGACTGGCCCGTCGTGTTACAGGCTAATTGCTGGGTCTCGAGCAGAGGCACACACAGGCTCCAGCTCGCAGCCAGGCAAGCCTGCAGACACTGCAGAGCATAGAAACACACCCGCTGGCGGAGGGATCCGACGTCTGGCTTCTCCAGCCTTATGTGACGACAGACTAAATGCAATTTGCATTAGAAAAAAATATGCATTGCAAAAATCAAGATTTTAAGTTACACCCATAACCTGATTATGTGTTGCAAACATCGAGATTTTATGTTGAACCCAAGCCTAGATTTTGCTGCATCTGTGTCAGGCTTTCTCTCACAATGGTAAGGCTGCAGAGTGTCAACATGCAAGTATGATGATAGATGAAGATTTTCATTTAGGATTGATAAGATCCACATCAAGAGTCTATATCAAATCTATATTTTGTAGGAAGCTGCTGTTTTTAGGGACAGTCAGGAAGGTAAATCTGATAACAAGGCCCCTGGTCACAGGCCTTTGGAGACAAAGTCTTGTCACTCAAGTGGTTCTTCAATTGGGAACAGAAAAACTACTGTATATGAAAACCCTTCAGGAGCACAATCTCCTCCAGAGGTGTCTCAAGCTGTAGGATACAAGTCATATGACACGTATAAATGGGGAAATCGAGAACATTTTCACCACCCACTTATGTGAACTTCCCAAGGGAAAGACTATGCAGCCTTCACAAAATCTGGGCCAGGTTACAAACTCTGTTAATTCTCTTCCTGATCAGGCTAGTAATCTACACTCTGCTCAAGTAAGGAGTGCCAAATAGTAATGTTTCTCAATGTGTAACACTGCTTAATCAAGAGGTTTTCAAAGTATGGATTTAGAATGGCTGCATTTTGTTTTCTTTTAAGAAGAAAATAGTGTCCTATTGCAATAAGGAAGAAGGGACACCAGTCATCACTGGCAGCAGATGAATGCCTGGTTAATGAACTCTCAATTAAAACTAACAGTAGGTGGAGTCTTGTCTGGTTTCCAACAAGCGTAGCACAGTAACCCAGGCCACCAACACATACGCACAACCAGACTGCACTGCAACTGTTATAAACTTTTCCTGCCAGCTAGTTTGCACTGACTTTTAAAAGCAGCAGTCAGAAAGACAGCACACCAGTGTGCCTGAAATCAACAGGTACTGCCATCCTGGAGGGGTAATTGCCCACATAACAGGCTTTTACGGTTTAATCTGCTCATATGGCCATTCTTGTTCCAAATACCTGCTGGCAGCTCCTATTAAACGACAGAGGAGACTTCTCCAGCCCTGCAAACAAGGGAGGAATAATTACGGTGCCTTGATTTAGAACTATTCATTTTCTTCAAACCCAACGCACTAAAAGCAATTGCCCCCGCTTTGCATTTTAAAGGCTGGAAGTGGGGTGTGAAATGAGCGCCCAGGCGGAGACGAATGCCCATCGCTCGGGCACGCACCCCCTCGCCCGCCCCCACTCCGCGCGCTCGCCGAAATGCAAATGGACCCGATTAAGACGCTAAACACCGTTAAATGGCCATTTCCATCCTGCGCTTTCAAGACGCCGCGTTCCGTCAGCATGTTCGTTTCCGCTATTAATTAAAAAGGAAGCGCCGCCGCGCAACAAAGCTCTCCATCACGAACGCAGGAGACTTCGGAATTGCAAATGCCGTTCCAGGGGGCATCGGCTAAAGTTTCACTGGGGCGATGAATGACACCCAGAAGTTCTCCGACATGTCACCAAACTTTCTGTCATAACAGAGTTTAAGGAAGCATTGTTCTATATACTAGGTGGCACAGTGGCGCAGTGGCTGGCATTGCTGACCCCCAGCACTGGGGCTCTGGGTTCAATTTTGGACCTGGGGAGCTGTCTGCATGGAGCTCTCCCTGCCCCCCCTGGGTTCCCCTCCCACAGTCCAAAGACATCCTGGTAAGTTAACTGGCCCTGGTGTGCGTGTTCATTTTTGTTTGTCTCTGCCCTGTGATAGGCTGGCATCCTGCCCCGGGTGTATCCTGCCCTGCACTCATCCCTTGCTGGGACAGACTCCGGCTCCCCTGCAAACCTGCACTGGATACAGCTTTTAGCAGATGGATGGATGTTTTACAAACGGTGCGTATACCTGCAATTTTCCTTCCTGTTAGCTGGATGCCTGATCATATAAGGTATTTGATTCTCCTGGGTTTAGTTTTCCCCCTAGAGCTTAACCAGTGCATTGGGAAGTGAGCCTTGGAAAAGTCCTTCTCAAACGTACATCCCAGGCAGGTACGTTGCAAGTGAAAAACATTGTTTCTTTTCTACCCCCTAGTAAAGCATGATGTCGCAATAATCATACACAATACATCTGGGGCATGTCTGTTCTTTAAAAAAAAATAAAAGTTATTGTTGTGGAATACTTGAGCATGGGATACCAGGAACTCAAAACACATGTAACATTGTAACAATTATGAGATCACCAAAAAAGCAAATAACAAAAAGAAGCACATATATATATATACAATCATGCATAAAACATGTTAATTCTGGGTCACTGTCTACAAATGAGTGTTCACCTGTCACTGTTTAATTAGGACTAAATATCATGTAATCCTAATACTTTACTGTGTTTACAATATTGGCTCTGGTATAACATACAAGGAAGTGGAGAACACTGTCACTATAGTATAAATACTGTTCGTTCCAATATTACACTGTGGGCAAGACCTAACTGACTGACAGTGGGCTAAATCATTTCCTGGATTGCAGTGATTAATTGAACAGACTGCAGGATAATTTCCCAAGGGGTCATACTAAAGGCTGCTTTACAGTATTTGTTTTGCTATATACTGTACATATATATGTAAACACACATACATATAAGATAAGGCACAATTCCACAGAAAAATCAATGGAGCTCACCAAAATGTCTGTTTCCAAAAAAGTGCCATTTTTTTTTAGAAAGCTTAACCTGGTTTAGTTTCACAGCAGTGTGACAAATACAGTGCGATGTGTTACACATGGAAGGGAGAGGAGAGAAAAACTTTTCTCTGCTCTTTCCTCTAGGGGTTGCTAGCCTCTGCAGGATGAAGAGTTGTTACTACAGTATGTCAGAACGATCCGCAGCCACAGATCTCTTGAGGAAGGAGTTAACTCCCACCTGCTTCAGTAGCACTTACCCCCTCACACATTCCCCGGAAAGGCAAAAGGCACTGTCACATCATAGCCGCTGGCCTAACCGGACATCCGGACGGAACCCCCACCTCGCCAACAGCACCATAAACACATCATGGCATTGTGAGAGTGGACAGTGAAGGACAAGTCAAACACCAGCCTTCCACCATGAGCATCTTTCATTCCTCTGCAAGCTGGTGAGAAAGGAGGCGGCCGTCCCCGACAGTGCTTGTATGAAATTCTGCATCTTCCTCCCCCCCCCACTGCCCCCGACACCACCACGTCTCAAATTCTGCCATTTCCGTGGGCGCTTTGCAACTTGCAGAAAATAAATAAAAATGCTAATGACACCATGCACTCAGGAGGTAAGTGAATTTCCCTCTCCAGGCGCGGGCCGTTTTGTCTTTTTTTCCACATTATTAGCAAAGTGCTGAGTAATAGAGTTAGAGAATGGCGCGTGCCTCTGTATGGGCAGTCATGACATTCCCTGCACAGGCTCCTGCATTCATTTCTGGACAGGACGATCCCGCCTGGACCTGTACTTTCCCTCGCACCTGGCCTGTAACACTGTGATCGGAGGCAGTCTAGGCCCTGTTTAAGCTAGTTTTCCTCAGTATTAATCCTGAAAGTGTCCTGCTTTTCTTTCTTCATTTTCGGGAAGAAAGTCTAAAGGGCTCCTAAAAGGAGCGTGTTTGCTGTATTTTATAACAGAGCATAATTCTTGGTGTGTCTTTGTCACTGCCAGGAAACTGTTGACCAAACCGTACATATTTTTACACTGATTTATGTTGCAATTTGACCATGCAATCTAATTCATTGATTAAATAGCTATTTCACCTAAGTGGGCACAGGGATCATATTCATATACACTGCGCTTGTTATTTCTCCAATCTTAAATATGTTTTGATTTATTGATCGAGAAGTGTAAATATGTCTTGATTAATTGATCGAGCAGCGTCAGGAGGGCCATGAGGAATAGAAATCAGCCTCTGACTGTATTGAAAGCCGGCTGCGTTATGTTTGCTAGATGTTACAATTGCACGTCTCAGTCAACTCAGTCTAGAAGGCAATGAGGGAATCAATGGATGAGCAGTGATTGTCAGAAGATTGAAATCAACTGTTGGACAACATCTGACCATTGTCATGTCCGATTTTTCTCCGAAACAAAAGGATGCTGTTCTCCCTTATCACAAAAATGCACAGTATGATGCAGGCATCATCGTGCAGGCTCTGACGCAGACTGCAGTGGGCTGACATTTACCTACGAAATACTATGCAATACTCACTGTTTTGGAAGGTAGCTCATCCGTGCGATAGGGCTCTGTTTTTCTGCAATAACGACATGCATGCAACCGCAGTTATAGCTTAAGACTTTTCAAGGTTTCCTTGAAAACGGGATCACACTTTCTGGGGAAGGGGACATCAGCATGGAGCGGTCTTGTCCAAAAGCCACCCATCTCCGGGCCGCCCCATCACCATGTCAGGTGGTGGTGGTCGCCAAGGCAACCCCTAGCACCCAGGGGGCCGCGCCCTCCATTGAAGCTGTGGTCTGCCTGCAACTAGATCCGTGTCACAACAACCACGAGACAATGGGGGCAGTGTTGTCACCACGCAGCTCCCAGGCACAACTCCCAGATGTGAGATAAAAGATACAAGCAGAGGGACAAAGTTATCTGCTCCCTGGATCAGTCAGCAGAGCCCAGGAAACCAGATCCTATTATTAGGACACTGGTGTTTCACAATAGCCCACAGGGGCAGCAGACAGTGGAGGTCTGTTGTGGCCCCCAGGGCTGTCAGGTACAACACGGTGGTAACCCAAGCTCCTCATGTTGCCCATTCCCAGGCTCACCTTCATGTCATGTGTCTACTGGGGCCTGTTTGCCTTTCAGGGCCTACTGTAAGGGATGAGTTCAATAACGAAAACGCAAGGAGGAATTGGCTAAAAGCTTTCCTTCGTGGCCCCCATTTCTAGCTTTTTTTGATATCTGAATAAACCAGAGGCATTCACTGGCGTAAACAGTACGCGTTTTCCTTACCCAAGTCGAAATATCCCTGTTGAAAGAACGCCAAAGAGAAAAAAAGCCAAGATGAATAAAACCAAACTAAGCGTGAAGCCGTGGAGACAGTCTAATTTCAAGTGGGGGTCCTAATAGCAGCTTTTTAAAAAAATAATAAAATGAGTTGTCACAAAAAAAGACTTCAGCATTTTAGCAGAAATGCTTTGCTCAGGACAACAGGGCACTGAAAGCTGGCATTCAGTGTACATCTTCAATTTTCCACTAGCAGGATTCAGATTTTTATGAAAAGTAGCAATTTTTCAAATACCAGTAAATGCCTAGACTGGGTCAAATGTATTTTTATTGGCTATTTATTTTAAACGGTCAAACCTTCCAACATCTCACAAAGCACTACAACTCAGAACACAGATATTTTCTGTCTCTTCCAACAATACAAGCTGAATGTGGCGTCTGGCCTTTTTACTGCTTCCTGCACAATGTTTGGGCTTGGAGCTTTACATTTACACAGAACTGGAAGCTTCCTCCTTGCTTAACAGAAAGCTCTGGTGTTACAGATGAGACCCGCACCTCTGAAGTACGCAGGATCAAAGAGAAACTTTTCTACCACACAGAGCCAAGGGACAGGTGGTATAAAAGAAGCAAAAGTAAAAAAAAAGAAACATCTGCCAGTTAACTGCAGTCGTTCTACCTGACCTACAGAACAACCAATGAGTCACAACAACAAGCTTTTCTCTGATCCATCATTCTCAGTGTGACAGTGTTGGCATCTTTACAGCCTGGTACCCATCTCCTAGCTATCTTGACTCCCCAGCTCTATCACCTTCTGTCTCTCAAAGACGCTAGGGATAACCCAGTCTCTGCTCTCCAGCTGATATCCCCTCTCAAGATTTCTTTCGGAGATGGCCAGTACTGTCACAATCCCTGGCATATTAAAAACGGCTATTCTGCACAAGGAGATAATATGGCCACGAAGCATCATTGAGCACAAAATGGAGCAGGCACAATCACATCCATGTCTGGCAGCCTGGCAGACAATAAATGTAGAGTCCCAATAAATGAAGAGCACCATGGGAAAATTGCACAATGCCACTATTTTTAGGACCTGCTCATTTTAACACGATGCTGCTCTGCGTTACAAGCATTCAACACTCAATTCCCAGTTCTACAGAAGGCCAATGGATTCCACAGAAAGTGGCAAGATCAAAGATGCCAAAAGTGGTCAATGAGAATCACATGTGGCTTCATTCTCATCCATGTCACACTCACAAGCCTTGTGAACGCACAGCCTTTTTGCCCCCGACTTATCAGGTTACGCTCCAGGTTACGCTCCAGACGCTGAGCTGTGTTACCAGAAATCTCCAGCAAGCAAGCCTGGTCAAGCCCACTGATTCAATGTGCAGCTTGAAAGTTAACATCCTAGAGAGCAATGCAATTTCTGCAAGCGGACATGGCACGTGAGCACAGCAATCTGTATGCCGTGGGAATCCCTGTGGTGGTGTAGCTTAACACAGGCCAGGATGCCAGGTGATGTTTAAGTTGAAATTGGCTGCCTGAGAGCCTCTCTGAGGCCTGACCAGACGATGGATATTCATCCCTGGTCCAGACGGATCCTGACAAGCCAATCAATGAGGGTCGATGAGCCACGGCCCATGGCCTTTTGTGGGTCACATTGGGGACAACAGCTGTGCACTACTCATTGATTGGTGCCCACAGAGACCATGCAGGGGAGCAGGCACTGATGGCCTCCTGATGGAGTAATGACCTGGCAGACTTCCGAGGAGAGGCTGGGGAGGGGGGCAGCATTTAACCACTGTGTTAATCAGAGAGGGACATGAGAGCAGACCGGTAAGACCTAAAGCTCTCCATCTCCCATAGTCCACCTCATTCACAAGCAATGGAATAGGCAGGGAAGCACGTCATCTAATTTCAAAAACGTGTGCTGAAGCACTTCATTGTCAAGTCTGTAATCTTTGTAACAAAGACCACAGCCCTCTATTATCAGTCCTGTCACACATTACCAGTAGGGACCAAGACACTGAATTCTCAAATCTATGGTTAGCAAGCTTTAAGGGAAAAAAAATCGATTTTCAGTTCTCCAGGTTAATGATGATAATGGCAAACTCCATTCCCAGCTCATCTTAGCACAAAAACGCTTTGCTCTGCCATTTCATAACAAACAAAGAAATACCATGATTTTTCAGTGCTTTTGTGAGCAAAAACACTCCCATTCTCAGCAGTATTAAAATATTCTGCTCCCAACAGCCTGTCAGTAATGAGCACAAAATGCCCTCTAGTTGCAAAAACAGCACCATTATATACCATCGCTGGCTTTCTTCAGGACAAAAACAATCTCTTCTGAGCATCGTTAAGGCCTAGAACACCCCATTCTCATCACTCTCCAGGATTGCAAAGCTAAAAATAGAGCTTTAGCATCTACAGCATAAAACAACACACTAAAAAAAGGTATTATGTGTTTCAGATCCAGGGAAGATCTTTAAACTCTTTGGCGAAACATTGTCCAACCACCCTGGGACCATAAAATAAGAACAATGGAGAAAATATTTTAACTGTACAGATGGGTAGGGGACCGAGGGGGGAGAAGACACAAAAGAAAAGAAAAACACACAGAACAAATCAAAATGACACTTGATCTGGCAGGAGAGTCACATAAGCAGTTCTCTCACTTCACTCCAGAAATTGCTCTCTCTCCATCCTTCATTCAACACCCCCCTTCCAACGTCTTGATTGGATTTAATCAAGTGCCTCTTCTTGCGAACAAGACAGTCGCTACTAAGGCTCCTTGCTTCAATTTTTCGAAAGCTCTCCCAGTTGGATGAGGGCTGTGAAGCCTGCGCTGGACAGCTCAATCTTCTCAGGCTAATGGCCCACAGCCATGCCAGGGCCAGAGGGATCACAAAAACTCCCTCTGAGGAGCAAGAGTGAAGTGAAGCTGTCAGTACACAGCCGAGGGGAATTGCTGATATTAATCGGGTGGCCCCCTCATAAAAAAAACCTGAATCTGCACTTTTCTGGCATCATTAGTTACAGTGATTTACAGCAGCAAACAGCAGGGCTCAAACACTCAGTGACATCCATATCATGCTTTTTTACCCACGTGTAAATGTGCAGTACAGACGCCTTCCAGAAGGTTTTAAAAGGGTGCAAGGGTGTGACATTCAAATATCTGATGCTGTGTGTGCTTCACGAGAACTGAGTGCTCCTAAACACACAGGCTCGGAGTCTGCTGCCCTACAAGAGGGACTCTCTGATTAATTCATGCATTACTGTGTGGCTGCTTTTCCCAACATCCAAATAGCAATGGCGAGTTAACAAAGCATATTGCGATGAGAAGGATCACTGGGCTCTGTCTCTGTTGCTGGATTCACAGCTCTAGCCAGCATCACCTCCACTGCCCCCCTCTTATTTCCTACCAGCCGTTAGGCCTCCTCTTGGGTTAATTGGGCACGTCGTTACAGGCCATCTTCACGCTACAGGGCCACGCGGCCTTATGGTCATGTTAACCCAGCCAAAAACATCTCAATTTAGATTCCAATGAGGCAGAACTTCCTTGCTGTACATATTAAAAAGCAGGCTAGTGCTATTCCAAGAATGTAATGAAGGAAAGCAGCACATACATAAAAAGATAATGAAGAGTCTTAGCACTGCAAAAGCAGCTCGCTTGCAGACAAGGGCACCCCCTGCTATTCAGACCTACAGTAGGCACCCGGGGAGTTAGGGGACCCTACTGGGAAAAAAAACTTCAAATGATCTTAAAGATCCCGAAGCAACATGGAAAAAAAAAGAAACAAAAGCATGGTAACAGGGAATGTCTTTGATGTGATTAAATAACAGCTCTGAAAACAGGATTCCGAATAAACACTATCATTCCACGTATCACACACACTGCAAAAAAAGTGTGTGCCTTCTCTGAGTGTCGGCTCAGACTGGGATAGCACGCTCTTCTTACCAGGAAGCGGTTCCCGTGCTGAAACCAGGACGCCTTTTCTGCCTCAGAGCGAACCTTGACCCTCAAACAGATCTGGAAATAGTCACCTCGGGGGAATTGTGGCTCATGGGGTACCCTCATTTTCAAAAATGCGGCCAGACTCCAGTTCCAGATGCGTCTCTCCTCTTCCCTCCCATCACGCGTCACGTGAAGACGGCTCAGGGAGACAGAAACCTGCACACAGACCTGCTGCCAGGCCTCCCTGGCGGAACTTAACCCTTCGCAAGACAGGCAGTGCCAGTGCCGCCCCCAGCTACAGTATGCCCTTGAGCAAGGCCATTCAGCCCAACCGGGCCGGCAGAAGCCCTGCTGCTTAAATGGGTCTGCGGGCTTCCATTGGGACATTAGGGCTTGGCAGAAATGAACAAGAGTCTGCGCCGGGTGTGATGAGATCACAACACATGGAAGTTCTAAATCCGTAAAAATATAGCGTTTGCAGACTGTGACAGAAGAAATCCTTTCAGTGGCCCAGACTAAAGACGGGACTCCTGCCTCCCGTCCATTGAGCTTGTCCAACATTAACATAAAAGCATAAGTAAAGAATGATCAACTCTTATAGGTATTGCAGAATGTGGAGTTAGTGAAATTGGTGTTAACATTTCATTTTCAGAATCCTGCTAAGTGTGGTGAAGCAAGCGCAGCAGGGGTGGAATTTTTTCATTAATTAATTATGTACTGGTTTATTTGAGGAATAGGTGGAATAAAATTTAGAACAAGACATTTCCCCTTCCCAATGCACCTATCCCTGGTCACCACTCTTTTTAGGGAATTAAAGCTCGGAAAGAGGTGGCATGTCTAGGAGAAACACAATCATAGAACTCTCCTGTTACTGGTGAGATAACTAATGTACAGGACTTGATTGGACTGTATTTAAACCACCTCTCTTTTGTTATGAAGGAAAAATAAGTGTGTGCAAAAACTGTAAAATACTGATGTACGAGAATTTTCTTTTTAAATATACAGCTTTGAATAAAAACAATCCAGATTTTATTCCAGTTCATGTGAAATATCAAAAACAGAATTCACTAGATCAAACTGTTAATACGTACAGTATTAAGCTATTGTAAATGCGTGTGGTTATCCATTTACAGCTATGAAAATACAATGCACATCTACAGATGTATGTAGATGTCACAACTTGTGTATGGATTTTGAGATAAATATACTGATGCAGACTACACTTACTTGATGTTTCAGGTGTAGCACTGAATTCTACAGTGGAGAATGCCTTCTGAGTTGTATTCATTTTAATGAATTACTCTCTGCTTCCCTGCGTAAGGCCTTCCATCCTGTTTTCTGAGGGGGTGTGACAGTAAGAGAGAGCCACACGCAGATGGGGAGGGGGTCGGAGGCAGAGTGCTGTTTGTTTGACAGGGAAGGTAAACTCACCCTGCTCTAATGAGGCGCAGATCGAAGGAACAGAGGAGGGAGATTAGAGATGAGCGTTCTATTGATTTTTAATTGACTGGAGTGGAGTGGCAGGGCGAGGGGAATGTGGCCCGCGAGATTATGAAATGAGCTGGAGCTGTCAATCATCGCGTCTTACCCGAGGAGGGGGTGGGGACCCCCAGCCGGTTTTCGGGGGTAGGGGGCGGGGAGCAGTATAGAGAAAAGAAGCCCGCGCCAAATTGAGGCGGCATGAGGCCGTCCTGCGCTCAACTCCAAACTGCTGTGGTGCGCAGCCTTCAGAGGAATGCCTCTCTTTGGGGCTTTGCCTTTTTTTCTCTTCCCAAAAGCAGGAGATTCCAATGCGGCCAAGTAGGATGGCGACCTTTGACCCCCCTCCCCAATGCTTGCAAAACAGCACCCATCTGTGAAAAGAGAGTGGGGGTTGGGGGGGGGGATGGGACAAAAGGGGCTCCAGATGAGGGAAATGAGGAGGAGGGGTGGGGTGGGGGGGGGTTACTCCTCTCTTCTTCCTCTCAGATTCTTCCCCGCTTCTCCTCCATCTGGTCAGATTCCGCCTCATTCTCCCTCTCGTCTCCCTCTCCTGACAAACCCCTCTCCCTCCCCCCCCCCCCCCCCGTGCTCCCCCTTTCCCTCACGCCCGGCCTCTCTGGAGCCCTGCTCCTGAGGGAAAGCACAAGCCTTTGATCCGGGCTTGCTTTCAGAGAGGTTGAGGACTCCTGAAACGGGAAGTGCTCTCCAATTAGTCTGGGTTAAATATTTCAGAGCGTATGTGAGGCTTTTTTTTGCTCTCTTTCATTTGTTTTTTTCCATACAGCACAGCTTTAAGCCTGCTCCCAGGTTGACAAGAGAGAAGATTACAGAAACCTGCACAAAACCCACTGCTTGTGTATATTTTTATATGCAGGCTTGAGTGCACTGACAGTCCAGTCTAAAGCACATAAAACACATACAGGAAACTGCAGAACACACTAAATCAAACCTCCTGATCCTGAATTAAGCCAACACAATGGATGGATGAATAAAAATGGGAAGTCAAGTGAATCAGCTGGTAAATGCTTCCATCCAGAACACAGAAGTTGGAGATCACAAGTTTAATTCAAGGATGGAGCCATATGCTCTCTCCTCAGCTTGCTGTATAGCAGCACATGGTTTTAGTCAGATCCAATGGACACTGCGGCCATACTGACATATGAACCCAGGAGACAAGAAACAAAAAAAAATCAAAGTTGTTTGCCTATTGCAATGTTTTACTGAGTAAGCATTTATATTACACTCAGTCTGCATTTCAAAAGGACAAAATACTCTAATCAAAATCAATACATCAGGAGTGCTGTGTGAAACCTAGGACACATGTTACCAGAACTGTATTGTCAACTGATAGTCCCACACTATGAAGCAGGGAGCGAAGCATCATGGGTATCAACCAATTCAGCCAGCTAAAACAGAGTGGTGACAACGTGTAGCTGCGGATACGGCGGGCAGCTACATACATACAAAATAATTCATAGTTTTAACATTAGCCCAGATTTTACACATTTTCCTTAGTATCGTTTAGGTTTGCATTGACAACAGCTTGCATATATGTTTGGGTTGTGTTCCACACAAACATTTGTCTTCTTTAAATAATGAAAACGTTTGTAGTTCGGCCTGGAGCACTGTACTGCTCCTCCCCATTGGGCACAATAGCAATGCACAGATACAGGGGGATTGGTCAAAGTAAGAGTCAGATGAAGGCACTGCTGCCTGAGCTGCAAGTCTGTCAAAAACCAATCAGTGGTGCCCTGTTCGCTGACTGTTACCCTGCCCCATTTGTTAAAGTCCTGGGTGAGATTGTGCTGGGCGAGCAGCTTCCCCAGTGGGGTCCATTGTGGACCTGGTAAACTGTGGCAATCGGGGGGCGCGGGGGTTCAAGCCAAACAGAATAACACAACCCCCAGAGTCTCGACCCCACACAATCAATTTGCTTCTTAACATCAGTCAGGAAACTCAATCGTTTTTTTTTTTCCCCGCGGAGTTGCTCTCTGCTGGGCTGAACAGGGGGGTGGACGAGGGTGGTGGTGGTCAGGTGGGGGAGTGTGTTGCGGTCTCTTTCCCCGTCATGGCTTCAGTTTCACAAAGTGCGTCTGCAGAAGAGCAGCACCGTCAATCAACCTGTCAGAGAACCCCCCCCCCCCCAGCCGGTCAGCCCCCAGCACCACACCCTGTCTCCCTGCACTGAGAAATGGAGCTCTGGCAGTAGGCCCCAGTATCAGCACCCACACTCTATAGGCTTAAAGGCATAAAGTACGAATATCGGAGCTCCATTATCTTCCAAAAATTCTCAGTGAGCAAAAATAATTGCATCTCTATTTATCTTAGCTTGCTTGTTTCTTGCTAGGTTTGGCCCTTTATATTTAAATACCAGCACTCGAAAAAAAGGTGTGGCGAACTGGGCAAAGCTGTCTGCCTCCATAACGCAGATATAACTGAGCAAACGGTAAAATTCAAAACGTTTGATTTGAAGAAATTTCATACTGTACCTTCATTCATAATGACACCCTGCACTTTTTGATACAGGACATTCAAATGCCTGTGAGATGGAAATCAGGTTGTGGGAATAAAAAGATGGGGCTGCATGAACAAACTGAATCATCGGCCAGGTGAGGTGTGGACAATTCTGGGTGTTGCACACACGCGCTAGAAATCTGTGTGAAACCAGAAATTCTAGGCATGCTAATTCTTGTTCTTAGAGGCGTAGAAATGCTGCTGACACAGAAAAGAAAAGCAGAAGCAGAAGAAAAAAAATCTCAGTAACACAAAAAGGCAATGCGCGTGTACTACATTGTATGGGAAAGGTAGGAAAAAAAATACCCCCCTCTCCAAGAATCTTGCTTTACGGCTCTTAATAGAATCTTGGGGGACTGCGGAGAAGCACACCATCTGAATTATTTAATTTACCCAAACTGTTGCTCCCTTATTAATTTTTAATATTTCCTTTTGATGTGTGTTAATGAGGTTTGCAAGCGCTGCGGTTTTTAAAAACGCGTCTTTTTCTCTCTCTCTCCTTTCCTCCCCACTCTCATCTAATGTGGAATTAGCTAATTAAAATAAAAGAGTAGTGGGGGGGGGGGAGGCTAGGCTAATCAAAGAGATTCAGTCGAGGGCCCTGTTCTGGCAGACCGACAGCTATTTGGAAGGTAGAAGGTTAACGTGACAGGGGTGTGTGTGTGTGCATGTGCAGATCTGTGTGTTTTCATCCATCTGTTAGCATCCGTGCATGCGCTGTATTTCAAAATGTATGGGTCTGGCCTGTTCGCCGGCTGCCCCAGTAGTGATGTGAAAGACATCTGCAGGAACAACAGAGCTACACTGTGTAATCAGCTCATCTCTGCATTCAGGTTGTCGCAATGTTTTCCAAACCCCAGCACCCCAGCCAGCACCAGAACCGTCTTCTTTTTCATTTTCTTTATCTGCTCACTTTTTAACTGGTTGTGAGCCCTTGCATTTGCTCTGACTAAACAGAAGAGACCGCTACTACCTGTACCCTAATTTAATTGTTTTTTGCACTGTGGTCGGATTAAGCTGATGATGTTGAGATAGCAAAAAAAAACTTTTTTCAGGCCTGACGTAATCAAGTCAGTTTGTGTGACTGCCTACATGTTCTCATACAAATTATTTTGTTTACAACATTAAGGCGTCTTTGTCTTATTTATTGTTTGCTTTATATATATATAATAGTGTTTGTTAGTGGTATTTATATATTACTGCCTGTCTCATTTTATTGAACGGGTAATACAGAGGAAGACTAATCTTGTTAAAACAGAAAAACCCGAACTGCTGTTGCCAGATAACTGTTGTCTTACTGTGTAAGACAGTACTGTTAAGGACCTAAACTCATACAGTACTTAAAGCTTTAGATTGAGTTGTGCATACAGTGAATAGAAATAAACTTTGGAAAAATTAAGAACTAGAGCCACTTTCTCAATGTCTGTAAAAAACTGCCATGGACAGAACTGCAGAAAATCAAAGGCTGCATCACAAACTATACAACGTGGCTGTTTTTCTGCATATAATAATCCATAACACGGACTTCCACTACTTGCTGAATGTTTTTGAGAGCATCTTTCAGACCTTGCCTTTTTATCTGGCATATATAAAAAAAAAGGTTTGTGCCACTGTTCTTACTCTAGTTACACAACCCCAAGAAACCCAAACGAGAGCCCACACGTTGTTTATTTTCCAGCAGCTGAGATCTCAGAATGACACGCTGCACTCAAATACTTCCGATACCAGTGAGAACCTGGAGATCCTGACCGCTGATACAAACACCCTGAATGGAAGAGCAATCAGACGGTGTTCCTCAGGTGGAGGTATTCTGGTGTTCCAGCAGAATACATTTTGGATTTTGGATGCGCTTTCTGAAAATGGTGGAACTGAAACTAGCATTACCACTGGAAATAAGAGGAGGTATAAGGTATAAGAAAAGTAATCCTGAAGGGAGAGGGAAATGTCAAAGATGAAGGAGTTAAATCAGGCAGTATTTTTGTTCTTCAGGCAGAATGGAAGACAGAAATAGAGAGAGACAGAGGGAACTGCTTCTGAAAGCCGGGGCAACAGCAGCGGGCCTGCCAGCACAGGTTAAATGCATTCATTTGCTGTACTTCGTTAATGGCTGTATTGATTGGTCTCAGTGGCCAGTCTAACGAGCCAGTAATCTTGATGAGGGTGGAAGGTTGAACTGAATGAAGAGGCTGGGTTTTCACTGTGCTGGGGTGGGGGGTTACTCCGGAGCCGACAGCTAATGATGGGCCGCTCCGAGAGCAGCTGCAGGCTCAATTACTGTCTTGTTTGGTACTGTGATGGATCCCCCCCCACCACACACACACACACTCCACCTTCCTACCTCCCCCACCCCCATCAGCAGACGCAGGGGCCGTCCACGCGAGCCGCGGGCTTCACCGCCTCCCCCAGGCCTCGCCGCGCAACCCAGGGTTCAGAACATTTCGGAGCTCCGGAGAGCACGGAGAGCGGGTCTGTCCGTCCAGAGTGTCAGGCTGAGCAGAACGAGCCACACAGGCAGCAGAGCCTGACACCCGACAAGCAGGCAGAGGAAGACAGGGAGCTAGGCCGGTGGAGGACCCGTGGGGGGAGAAAGCACTCTCTCGTACGCCGTGATGATAAATACTGATGGCACGAGCGCGACCGTCTTCTGTGAACACATGGCGCTGGGAGAGGTTTAGATGAGACAGAAACATCAGTTTGATCTATTCTGCTAGGACTTAACAACATATTCACATAAGAGAGGTCACCAGCAAGAGCAGGCCATTTGTCCCTCCCAGGTCGTTTGGCTGCTAGCAGTTAATTATTCGGAGGAAGTCTTTCAGTAATTTATTCAAAGATACCAGTTTATCAGCTTCGGCCACATTGCTGGGTGAGTTTGCTCCAGACCCCCACAACTCTTTGTGTAAAACAAAAATGCCCACCATCTTAGTTTTTAATGCTGATCCTGTAGTTTTCACTTGGGTCCTCTTGTTTGTGTCTCCCTGTTGATTCTGGCGAAAAGAAAATTCTGAAGATGCTTGGCCGAGCATGCAGATGCAGAAAAAAGGGCACTAAACGTATAGTCCGCCACGAAGGTCCAGTCACATTATGAAACGCATCATTTAAACCTGCACTGCTTCGGTGAGCTAATCTAAAAGTAATGTGGGAAGATGAAGCCATCACCGGCAGCACGCATTTCAAGACAGCGGTTTAAAGGAGGTGGCAAAAGTATGCACTATATTCTTTATAGGTTCCAGTTATTCAGCAGTCTGGAGCTGTTTAGTGAATTCCCAGCAAGTCTGCTGCTTGTGGTCTGGTGTCAAAGTGCAGACACCTCTGTCAAGACATCGCACAGCATGAAATGAATGCGCTGGAATAAACTCACCCATGATACACTGTTACATCTCAGACGAACAGGCAATTGTTTGTTTTTTAATTCGTACTATTTCAGCGTAGGTGCAGCTGAAGACGAGAAAAGCTCGTTAACAAGCCAAATGAGAACCTGAAAGAAACGGATCCAGGTTTTTTCAAACATTCAAGGAAAAAACGATGGGGCCAGTTCAATTTTCAGACAAACAGATTTTATATCACCGTCGATGTAAAGGTGCAGAACAAAGCTGCAGGAGGCCCAAAATAGGTTTTCTTTGGGTTTTGTTTTTCGCCATTGTGAATTTGCAAAACTGTGAATTTACAAAAGCAGAGCTCTGCTGGAGCTACACAAAAGGCAGTGGGCATTTCAATTTCACACAAATCTGAGGTGTGGATAAAAACTGCGAGGAGCATCTAAAGGCCAAGATCAAAAACACAACAGTGGTTGAATGGAAGAACAAAATAAACAGCAGCCGTTCTCACCTATGAATGCAACTCTATTTGAATTTCTTTAAATCTGGTAATACTTAGCAGTGCAAGTGTTTACTTCTGGTATACATTAAGAAACCTGGGGAAGTTAATCAGACACCACGTCAGCATTCAATCCATTTATAAAGGTTTTGACAGGTTTAATGTGTTTTGAGTTATCAATAAGGGATACGTTGATAGTGAATGACTGGTCTGAATTTGCTGGATCAGTGGGGTTCTGCTTCTATTTAATGAAAGTCTTAGGCAAATAATCTTCCTACTGAATCTCAACCTACCCTGCAGTGTTCTGAATTTACCTACACATTTCATCCATGGAATATTTCAAAAGCCTAACACTTTGCATTCAAATGTAGCTTACGGTGTTGCTAACGTCTTTTCACTTCTTCATTTAAACTTCAGCATTTCCATTGATAGTCTCTGTGCTACAAACTTACAGCTGAATGTGATGCACCATAATCGTACATTTACTGTATGCAGCCCCCTTAATGCATGTGTGACAGAACACGGTTTAATAATTCTGACAGCAAAATCTTAGCTCGTAAGTTTTAAATCTGGATAAAAATGAAAATATATGCTATACTGTAGATATTAAAAAGCAAGTTTCTGAAAGTGGTTCAGTGCATTATAATGTATGATGCAACTATATGGTGCATCAGATCAAAATGAAGCTTATAAACAGGGGGTTGCAGATTCTAATCTTGGTTGTGTCATTCATACTGTAGATAAATAAATAATTGTCCATCGTCTAGCTGCATCTAAAGCTCAGCTTTAAACATTCCGGTGTTTTATGTAATAAGAAACAATTAATTTTAAAGCCTGCATTAGATAATTCTCCTACATCAGTGCAAAATTCCAGATACAAATTGCCATTACAAACTCACCAATTAAAATAATTATGTATAACTTTTTGCCAGTTTCATACTAAAAATATCATCTGATTGTCCAAGAGCTGAATGCTGACTGATGTCTGCATCCCATAGTTAAAAGGATCAGAAATATACATGTAGAGGGTGAATAGTTTTGTCAGCATGCTGCCCGATATCTTCCAAAGAAGGATACTGAAAACTCTTCTAAAGAGAAATGGAAACCTTTGCAAAGCTTATAGCCCCTGAGTGCTGTGCTCTTGAACTTGAAAGTGGAAAAGATGCATGCTGCATTATGCATTAGCCCTATTGCTGTGGTTGTCCCAACAACTGCAGTACTAATAATATCTACCACAGAATTAACTTCGATCAATGCATGTTCACGGATAGAGTTCCAGTCAGGAACCTCTCCAATGGCAAATGATGCACAGCATATCATTACAAATGAAGTCAAAGACACTTCACTGATAGGGAGATGGAACACTCTATCACAAAAGCCATAGAAAGTAGAGGACCTATTATCGGAGAAAAAGGATAACCTTTTTATAACCCTTATTACTTAATACAGAGTATTTTATACTAATACTCATAATACAGAATATTTTATGATTTATAAAAAAGAAATCCTGCAAAGGACTGGTGTCCAATCAAGGGAGCAGCTCTGCCTTGAGCCCTGTGCTTCTGATCTTAGATCCTTACCAGGAATAAGCAGCTATTTGATAATGGCTGTATAAGGAAGAGTTTTGCTTTAACCTGCCTGGCTAGACGTGTGCTATCCAGGCCAGCTCACCTGAGCGAGGTGACCCAGGAGTTTCATTCAGCAGACAATGCCTGATGTCTCCTATGTTATACTCAGATGCATGTGGACCGGTTCTCACTGTTTGTTGCTTTAAAGCTTGCAGGCATGACACTTTGAAATAGCAATTCATGTCTGTTACGTACATCACCTAGTCTACACATGCAATGCAAAAAACAAAAGTAACTAGATAATGGATATGAATGGAAAATGATAAAGTGATTGCATAAGTATTCAAAGCATTTGCTGTGGCAGACCTAAATTAATTTAAGTGCACAAAATTACCTTAACGAGCCACACAATTAGTTGAGTGGCCTCTGACTGTGTGCAATAATAGTGGTTCTCGTGATTTTACAATTAGGCCCTGGCTCCTCCGTGACCCTGTGTTGGATATAGTGATTAGAAAATGGATAGATGGATAATTTCAGAATAAAACACCCATTTTCATGAGGTTCCTTGGTCAGGCAGTAAATTTTGAGGAAAAACTCAACCAGCTAGACTAGACAGCTTTCAGAGAACACAGGGATACTGTACAGTCATTCAGAAGCTCAGGTCAGAAAGATATCTGTGAGCACAGTCTACTCAATAATCAGAAACCAGAAGGTGACACCCAGACAATGCCTGGATCAGACCATCCATAAAATTGAGCAGCCAGCCAAGGAAGCTGGTGAGGGATGCCACTTTAAAGCCAATGACAACTTTGAAAGAGCTATAGAGTTCAATGGCTGAGATGAGAAGATGTGCAGCAGTCAAGAACATCCTGGGCAGTCAGCTTGTACAGCATGAAAAAAAACATCTCATATCTTGCATGGAGTTTGGAACATAGCACCTAAGTGATCTGACAAAAAATGTGGCAAAAGGTGTGATCAGATGAGGGCAGATTGGCCATTTCTGGTTTAAATGCCAAACGTTACATTTAGCGCAGACCCAACACAGCACATTTTCCAGTCAGCCCCATTGCTAGAGTCAAGCATGGTGGTGGCAACAGAGGAAGGTATACATTACTTGAAGAAAACCTGTTTTGCTACAGACTTAAAACAGGGGCAAAAATGGCCCAGTCAGAGTCCTGACTTGAATCCAATTGAGAATCCATGGAAAGACTTAAAAACGTCTGACCATAAGGGATTCCCAGTAAATCTGCCAAGACAAATGGACAAAACCTGCATTAAGCCAGCATGCAAAGCTGGTATAGACTTACCCAAAAGGTGTTTTCAGCAGATACTGAGATCACAGGTCTGAATACTTACTGTAAGCAATCAACATACATTTTATTTTGTTTCTATTTTGCCTTTGCCAGCATTTACTGTATATACAGTACTGTGTATACACAGGTATCATGTAATTTCACATAGGAAGGGTCTGAATATTTTTGCAAAGCAATATATCTGAAAGAGGGAGGAGGCGACAAGTGAAGTCAGGGGCTTGCCCTCCTGAAGTTTCACTGTGAACTCCATTTAGTGCACAACATTCCTCAAAGAGAATATCTACAAGTAGATGTAATGAGACACAGAGCTGCTTCCTGTATTTTCTCTGGAGTTAGCTTCTGAGCTCTCTGATCGGAGAGATATTTCTTTGGTTAAGGGGGTCATTTGCTTCCCAAATTGTGTTCTGATGATCTTCTTAGCCCTTGGCATTAAGACCTGCCTGGGTGCGTTGCTTTGAGATTTGACTCACTGCAATGAATCAAGCTTGATTCAGCTCTCCTTTCATTGACGTGACACATGAGACTTTCTACAATTTTGTACTCTCTCCACTGCTGGCATGCCGCCAAGGATTTCCAAGCCTTATCAGCAATCGAAAATGCGTGTGAAATTAAATTTAACCTTTTTATAGGGGGTAGAAGTTGGAAACTGAGATGTTGTTACCGCTTTTTTGCTGGATTTTCCCTGTTTTTTTTTTCCCCACCTATCTCTTGTCAAACCAATCACACTGTCAAACGAAGCATGCCTCTCTCTTTTAAGGAGCAAAATGGAGTACCTCAAGAAACTAAATCATCACACAGTCGTGAGACCATGAGGGAAATCATGTCTGCACCCGACTACTACAGTTACCAATCTCCATTCTGACCATCTTCTGCTGAACTGGAAAAAAAATATTTCCCGCATTTCAAATTACACAACAAGTCTTGGGGAGGATGAACGCATATAAATCAAAACTGTTTGTTTTAAAGAATTTCTCCAACTTCTGAACTATTAAAATAGCATTAGTGAGCAGGCAAGTCCAAAATGTCAAAATATTAGTACTTTACTATTACTCTATTACTAGATCCAGATGAAAAAAAGCTTTACAGGTGAAGTACAATTGCCATAAGTATGAAGGATATACAAGAATTTGACTAAGAAGAGAAAACTCTGTACTTCCGATTTACTAGGAGGAAAAAGTTATTGACATTGTGGCGCATTTGTCCTTGGTCAGAAAAACTTTCAACAAAGTTATGACTTCAAGTGGATCCCACTGTTAAGATTGAAGGAAAAAAAAAACACAGACTCCTTGAGGGTGGGCTGTACTCAAAGAAAACAAAACACAAAAAGTCATCAATTGTTGTGCGCGTGTCCCCTTCAGCATTTTAAACATGTGGCCGCACACCGGCGCAGGCGTAACGCGTTCGCCAATTTATTCCTCCCAGCACCTCGCTCCTAACGTGGAACCTGCGGTCATCTGTGGGAACGCTCCTCTCCTCTCTCCCTCTCCTTCGCACTCCGCTGTCTCCCCCTCTCTCTCCCCTTTCAAAAGCTGCGAGTCGATAATGTATTCTGGGTTGCCTCTCCCTGCTGCCTCCCAGCGCCTGTGGCAAAGCACGGATCAGACATGGAGATCTATCGGACCTCTCCTGGCAGCTCTGGCAAACTGACTCTCTCGGGGTCTCGGCGCTCTGTGTTATGTAAACACCCAGCTCGCGCTGTCAAAGAATAAAAAACACTCATTTCCACATCAAAGGCCCCGCTATAGTCCTCGCTAGGAAAGTGGCATGTTAAGTGTTGTGTAGGTTAAACTTGCCGATGAGAGAGAGATATTGAAAGGATTTCTTATTCTTTAAAAAAAAAACTTGCTTTATTTAAAAGATTTTTTTTGTTAAAAGGCTGATGAGTTGCTCAGCTATCTCGGGTTCAACTCCCAGATGAGCCTCTTGAGTCACAAGTTGGTGACCTTCAGGAAGTTGCCTGACCTTCCTTTCTCTCTCTCCATTTTTTTTTATTTCTGCAGTAGCTCCTCAGTCGTCATAGGAACGTCCTAGGTTTGCAGGCGACTTGCCGGCTTTCTGAAAGCTGAACGTGGGACAGGTAGTTTGCCTGTAGAGGCCTATTTTTTAAGAAAGATGAAAAGGTAACAGTGTAGATTCACCCAGAAAAAAGAAAGATTAGGAAGCTGGAAGGGGGGGGGGGCAGATGGGAATGAGGTGAGAAGGGATAACAAGCAGGCAAGTGTCGAATTCTCACAAACAGGAGGTGGGGAGGGGAGCTATATCATATCGATAAGCAAAGGATAGCCGTCAGAAGCTTAAAATCACTGCTTGCAAGATCGATACGGCATTACCTTGGTGCTCTACTGCCGAGAACAAGGCTGTAAACTCATTCAGGTCTTCATCCCAGCTCAGCATAAAAGATGTACAGAACACTAGTGTTCAAAAAAATCTAACTAATATGCCCAGCTTGGCTGGATTATGGAATCAAGTGATTCTCCATTCTCTGCACAGGTACTTTTCCACTGGGA
The DNA here is from genome assembly GCF_055471065.1 of Atractosteus spatula. Lineage (NCBI taxonomy): Eukaryota > Metazoa > Chordata > Actinopteri > Semionotiformes > Lepisosteidae > Atractosteus > Atractosteus spatula. The sequence continues at coordinate 8,639,658 of NC_142733.1, read as the reverse complement.
GACCTGTCCCTTCCCCAGCCTCAGTCTCATGCAGCAGCCTTACCATGGTAAATTTGTACTTTTCCAGTTCACTCTCATCACGTCTGTACCATGTGTTTGCTTGGCACTGCCATGGTTTACACAATGTGTAGCAGGCCTTATCATATTATTATTCTAATTAGCAGTTTACTTTGCTGTACTCTAGTTTGCCAAGGTATCCAGCAGAACAGCTTCATGAAGCTGGCAAACTGGGTTTGTCCCAGTTACATTTGTAGGGAAAAACTAAGAAGCAGAATACTGTTTTGTGCTTTCTCATGAGACCACAAGTGTGATTTTCGAAAGAAAAGGTCTTACAGCTTTGTACAGATCACACCCACTGACAAACTCCTATCATGGAGCAGCTAGGAGTTTGACCCATTAGATCAAACTGACCCCCAAAAAAACCACACAGGACCTACAGCACTTTATGAAGGACCTTCTTAAAAAGTGTCTGAATATTTACATAAAAATCGAACCGGATTTTTTCCACTAAGAAGTGATGGGAGCACTGAAAGCCTGTGTTGCAGCTGAGGGCAGAATCAATCCCTTGTTTTCAGAATATCCTGTGTGGATCGTCAGTTCCCCGCGAGGTGGGTGGAGAGGAGCAAGGTGCGACGCTCACAGAGGCCGTGAAACGTGACGGACTGGCAGTCCTGGAGGAAGGACAGAGAGTCGGGGTGGTGGCGAGGGGCGGGGGGCCGATGGTGTCTCTCGGATTTGCACTCTCGTGCGGCGCAGGCAGCAGCCAGGCAGACAGGTCCAATCTGGTTCCGTGAATCGAGACGGATTGATGGAGTGGTGGAACGCCGGTGCCCAGGGCGAGGGGCATCAGAGAGTGGCACACCTGGGGGGGTCAACCACGAGAGTGGCAGGGCTCAGGGGCTGGAGCCGGCTCTCTCTGTCTGAGTGAGCAGGTGTAGCTGTCAATCCGCCAGACGCAGGGAGAGGGCTGAGCTCTCCCGACAGCGGAAGAGATTGAAGCCCTGTAGTGTATAACCGCTTCTTGATTTGACTCCTGGTGCATTAAGGCAGATCACTGCCATACGTGAGATCTGGAGCGTAGCTCTCATGGCTCTAACAGACGGCTGTCGAAAAGGATGAGTCTCATATATCTCCATTTGTAGAGTCAGCGGCTCATTAGAAACACCTAGGTGTAATTAAATTTGTTACTCCTGATACTGGCTCTGTGTTTTATTTTATTGTTTGGCCAGAGGAAAAGGTAACAGAATAGGACAGACACAAAATATGGCATCACCAAATTAATCCCATGGGCTGTTTCTCAGAACTCTTCCGACCTATTTCTGTACTGACTCCTGCCACACAGAGATGACCTTTTTAGCCTGAACTGCAACATTTCTGATGTTCAAAAGACCCTGTTGTTTCTACTTAAAACTACTGTTTTAGAACACAAATTAAGAAGGCTTTTCTTTTCTCCTGATAACAATGGAAAGACAAAAGGCACCGAAATCGAAAGTGTTGTGGCATTTCATTTTCTCAAGAAAATCTAACTTTTGTTTTATTGTGGTCTAAAGGAATTTGGATAGAATACATAATAGATAAAGAAGAATAATAAGGATCCTAACAATATGTTGTACTCCTAACTCAAACTCTTCCTACTTGTTCACCCCAGGGATGGGCCAATGGATTTTAGGCCAACGGCACATCTCCAGAGATGCAGCGAGAGTGGGCAATGAGAGGCAGCATCCCGTGGGCTTGACCTCTGATTGACAGCACAGAGCACTCAAAGTCTCAGTCAATCACAGAGCAGAAAGCAGATAGAAGCGGGAGAGAAAAAGTGTCAAGTACATACTGGTTAACCCTTGACCCCAGGCAGCACAGGGGACTGGAGCCTCTGGCTTAACCGCAGGGCAGGTGGATGAGATGCAGGTCATGACTGGTGCTCTTCTGCTCAGGTCCTCACCTCCTTAACCAGGGCTGCATAGTTCAGGAAGTGTTCACATGAAAATCACACAGTCAGCACACCCTGATGCCTTCTAGTGCAGTATGAACACAGACAGAACATTCATAGAGATTTCATCATGCAAACGTCAGTCAACTAGCAGTCACAAAAAAAAAACAACCTAGGAGGGAGTGGAAAAATTACACTCTGACGAACGCCAGGCCCTTTTACGTTTTGCTCTCCCTCTGCCTGGATAGCGATTGGCTATCCTGGGCACCCAAGATGGCTAACCCAGGAAGCCTCGGTTACCTCACATGGATAACCCCGATTCCAGACCCTTGAAGGCAAGACATTAGCCCTGGACTTTGCAGTAACTGCTCATGATTAATGCTGGTACGATGAAAATGGTGGTACGATTGTAACTAATGTACCATCAACGCATACCCTGGAGAAGGGACAACTTTTGGGCCTGGGATCCCCAGAGGTTTATTCTCTCCCACTGGGAGTTTTCCTTTCTTCCCTGCCCACATGGTCTACTGCTGTTATATTGTTAACTGCTATAGAAATCTTTAAAGCGCTATGTGACAAAGTGTTGTGACTGTCATTGGCTGCCCGGACCAGTTGCCCAGACCTGCTGCCCAAACTGTTGCCCGGACCTGCTGCCTAACCCGCTGCCTGACTCCCTGCCCAACTCGCTCCCCGGACCTGCTTGCCCGGATCTGCTGCTCGACCTGCTGCCCGGACCAGCTACCCGAACTGCTACCCGACTCGCTGCCCGGACCTGCTGCCTGGACCTGCTGCTTGACCTGCTGCTTGACCTGCTGCCTGACCTGCTGCCCGACCTGCTGCCCGACTCCAGGCCACAAATTCCCTGGGCCTCTACTACCTCTGGTTTTCATTCTAACGAAACTCAAATATATTTGAATCTGATTTTTTTTTTTACTGACCTACATTGTTGAAAACACTGAAAGTTTAGTTTTCTTCTCAAAAGTTTAAATGACTAATGACATAAAATACTTAACTATGATTAGGAACTAACACACAATCATAAAACCTAAAATAATCATACTGTTGGGTCAATCAAGGGTTTAGTTCCCCCAGACTGGAACTGGGAACTCCTTCCCTAAGCAAACACAGTAAAAGTTCCAGTTTGTGCACAGCAGATCACAAAGATTTCACTGACCGTAACATTAACTGAAATACACTGAAACCATTTAAAATTCAATGTGTTTCTGCGAGTCCATCAAAAACATTGGGGTTCCAAAATAATCAAATATGTAGCAAAAAAGTATATTACAAAAATGCAAATGGACCACAAGACTGAAACAATGTGTGTGTTTAGAAGCAAGTACAGATTAATGGAAACAGTGTAGCGAACAGCATGGAGCAATTCCCTGATATGATCTATTAAGCAATTTGCGGAAAAAAAGAGTTCTAATCTAGCCTGAATTATTTCACATCATTAGTTTGGTAGATGAGACTGGGAGGCTTCATCTTTCATATGCAAAGAATTATTTCAAACAGCACAATCCATAGGAACATAAGCCAAGACTCAATTCTTGTTTCATTTTCATTAGGAACCTCCCAGAGCACATTCTGTCAAACATGCAGAACAGCCAGAGGTTCATATAACGTGTCACCATGCATATTGTATCACGAATCTCTGAGACATTTAGTCACGAAAAACATGGGTAAGCCATACAAAATAATTAGAAGAACTGATTGAGATCAGTAATTTGTTGAGAAAAAAAGTATTTAATGATTTAATAACTGACAGTAAAGAAGCCAAGTTCCCAAGGTTGGATAAAATGTTATTACAAATGCTCTTTAAATACAACCTAACAGAGGAAATGTCTTCCACTGACAGAACTCCATGCCTAAAAGTTAATCATAGGATATGCAGCATAATAGAATACAAATCGAAGTGAAAAGTTTGGAAAAAATTGGATGTATACTGTGCCCGAAACTAGATTGCCAAAATGGTCTGTGCAATCAGGCTCGACTTATAAACTGCGCTCAAAGAAATAACATTTTCGAAGGTCTACATTTCAAATGCCAGTCTCTTCCTGCTATTTCGTTTTCTCGGCCCCTTTGAAAAGCAGTGGACAGACAGCACTGGGAAATGAAACCCTCTATGCATAATATCCAGCCAAGTCAGAAAAGAAGCACTTACAGCTTGACTGATACAGTGGATTTAGATGGCATTCGAACCCCTGAGCTCCATGGCAACTCTGCGCAAAGAAAGTGCATGGCGTCGGAATGGAAAGTTTTACAGCCAGGCAGAGAGGGGGCTGTAATTTTCAATTCAATATCCTAATAGCAGCCACACTGCTTTTAATACATATTTCATTTGGATTCCCTGTGGCATGTCAGAGAGAGCTCTGTTTTGCTATGAAAGGGCTTCAAAAGAGAAGTCTTTAATATTCCTGGAACTGGGGCCTTTCTTAAGCATATCTAAAGACCCTCAGTGTTAAAAGCCAAGCGCGTCTTTTGAAAACGAACACCAGTTAACCAGCAGGGAGCTGTGTATTAACCAATGAAAGTCATGACCAGGACCACGGGACTCAGACACACCACCACTGATGGGGAAAATGACTGAAATACAACAACAGCCAACTAATACAAATCAGAAATAATCACTTCATTTCTGGACAGCACATCTGCACTCTGAACACTTGACACAGGAGAGCAAGAAAAATGTTATTTTGACAAGATTTGAATTTATACTTGACCAGTAATGGAGAGCTTCCAATTTTATTTGAAGTTTTACACTGATGTCAATTCAGGCGTAGAAAGCAAGCAGTCAAAGTGAGGTATGATGGGAAAAGCCTATAGGGAGAAAAGCATTCTAGAAAATCTTACTTTTTAAGAACCAGCAATTGTTTGTCCTGTTATATATGTAAAACAGAATCCGAAGTCCGAAAACAAGACACAATCTTGCTCAGCTTCTGAGATCTGAGATGATCAGGCTTCAAGTTATTTGATCTGTACAACCCTTGTTGTACAGTACAAGAGCAACACCTACAGCTCCTGGTCACGGATTCTTGTTTTGAATTTAAAATTTAATTACGACTGCCAGCAGGACAGAAGCCAGGCAAAAGCCTCTGTGTCTGTCTTTATTTCTCTAACCTTCCTTGTCTGCTGTGAGCCCCCATTGCAGATATGCTTAGGGACTGTCCACCATCTTATTGGCAGCAAGTTCAGACATCTTCCAGAGAGTCACTTCTTCAGAAGGAGTCCTGTGACCTCAATGAGGGTAACCCCACAGGAAGCCAACAAGGGGAACCCCTTCTGATTTTGTGAGAACAAGACTTTAGGTGTGATTGGGCGAAGGGTGGGGGTGTTTGTGGAGTTTCTCCATCAATAACAATTCTTGAGTATCAACAACGCTCTTGAGTGAATGTACCGCACAAGAAAAAAGGAAATGAAGAGCTCAGATTTGGCTTATGGGACTGCTGCAACAATACCGTGTCTAGCTCGTGTGGTAAGCGAGAGTCAGAAAGAAAAAAAAACTAAAACTAGAAAAAGAAAACTAAACGTGCTACCTTCTTCTTGGTAGGCCTAACCTTTTTTCCCTCACTGCTGCCAGTTTCCCACTTTAATTATCATCTCTACATCTCTCACACTCGGATAGATCTGACACGCGTAATCACGCGTGGCCAATTAGAGTAACCCAAGATGCTGAGCTATCGCCCGCATGGGATTGTCACCAACACCAGGGTTCACACAAGAACTGAAATGGGTCTTATATCTCTATTTATCTGTGCACCACCACAGAGAAGCAGCTCAGTCTCCAGGATTGGACTACATCCATGCAAATACACCTGATAAAGAGAAAGGTCGTTCTTAATAGAAAGCTGAGCACTGGGGGGGTTAATAAAGAGAGCTTTTTGCATTTTAAAAACTACTGCACCCTCTATATTTCATTCCCCATTGCTTAAACAGAGACTTCAGCAGAGCAGCATACATTACAATAATCACACTTGACAAGCACTCCTAAGGGCAGAGGTACCTGTCCAGAATATACATGTACAACAAATATTGAATATTTTGCTAGATGTACTGTATAGACACACAAAACATACTATATGTAGGTGTTTTTTGGTCCAATGAGCCAAATGTCTAATAAATGCTTGTAACTTTTGGATAAGTACAGTATTTGTATTGCATTTTACACCAGGAAAGGTGCATGATGCACAAAATAATGTTACAGAATATTTAAATTGTTAGTACGGTGCTTCAACTGGTAATTTGTGAAAAGGAAATACAAAATGTATTTATTGTATTTATACATATTTATCTAACTAAGTTTAATCAATACGTATATTGTATATTTACACTGCATAATTACTCTGAAACATGAAAATGCATTGTGTATAAAAAAATCAATATAGATACACTTAGAAAATAACTCATCAAAACAATTCCTGCACTAAACTGTGCTACAGGAGCATGGCTTCCAATACTATGTACTGATGTACATATTGCTTACTGATTTAAATGAGAACGCCTATGAATACAGCACTGCACTCTCCTTCTAAATCTCTTTAAAACAGTCACATTGACTGTGTCAGTGCATGTTCCTTGCAACATCCTGTGAGGTTATTAGACCCCTATGCCCCAGAATCAAAACACAGCTCGGGAAGCAACAAGCTTGTGTTTTGTTGAGGAATAAAGAGAGTAAAAAGCCAATTCAGGCCATTTCCGCCTCCTTTTCTTGAGCACTGTTTATTGGCAGCCAGCTCTGAGGTAAACACGTTCTCCTCCCGCCCTGAATCATCAGTTCTTTACACATTCTCAGACACATATTTACAGATCTGTTGCCAGCGATAACAGCCAGAGCTCCAGGTTTACAGCAAATGTTAAAAGAGGCCTGTTGCATGTTTACCTCCAGCGATTTGTAAACACAAAAGCAGCACGCGAGCACTCCCAAGCTAGAAGTCAATGGCTCGTGTGGAAACAAGGGTGTTGCGATCACAGCAGAAGCCTCCCAGTTAAAAGCCTTTATTAAAACCTGGTTAAAACAGACAAACATATCGAGGACCACAGGACTCTGACAAAAACAAAATGTCTGGCCTCGACTGAGCGGATCAATGTGAGTCTTTGAGATTTGCAAAACATTTCATATTCACACTGACTATTCATGAGGCTGAAGGTGTTAACACATTTAAATTTGGTTAACGAGATTAATTTATTTTAAGGTTCTGGAACAGGTTTCAATGATTCTTTGTGAAGGCTGGCTGCCAGCACACAAGTCACAGGATGGCCTTTACCTTCTGTGTCTTATGCGATTTGATGAATAGCAATGACATTTTTCCTGCTTAGAAGAAAAAGAAAAGTGCAACAATTCATTGTTGTTTTCATCCCAGGCATCCATTAGCTGCTGTGATTTTTTTTGCATCATAAAAGTAATATAAATCTAAACAAACTGGACAAACAAATTCTGTTTTCGTCTCGGCTCCCTTCTGAGCCATTGCAGTGCCATGTGGTGTGTGACAAAACAACACTGAAATGGTATCTGTGATCTTCGCTTCCAGTGTGCACATGTTGCTTTAGCTGGGGCTCTATCTCAAGATCTTCCAGCACTTTTCATTCCTGCTGATTAATGTGCAGTAAGCTTCTGTTGCTCCCATTTAAAATATTCCAGATTTGCCCCGACCTAAGGCCAAGAGTAAAGCCCACACCTAAGACCTAGTGTGTGTGAGCAGCTCAGTCCTCTATCTTGGCTCACACTTTTAATAGCGGTAGGCCTTGCAGTTACTCAGGATGGACCCTGTGTGTTGCCCTTTTCCATGTCCCTTAGAAGCAATAGACCACAGCACTTCCCTTACTCAATCCTAACCTCAAGACCACACTGCTAGCTCTTCCCTCACACCTACATCCTTTCTCTTCTAACATGTAGGGCACCATCTCCCTCCCAGCTTACTCTGTCAACCTCTGTCTTAATATCTATAAAACAGGTGCAATTACTCAACCAATAAAGATGCTCATTCCATGATTAGCTCTGTGATCCAGTTGTTGGTGTGAGCCTGGGTCACGGCACTAGCCAACTGTGACTGAGATTCCCCAATTGGATATACACAGTTGGCTGATCTTTGCCAGGGGAAGCATTGGGATTAGTTGGACAGGTCTCTACTGGTTCCCAGCAAAACAGCAACTGCTGTCACTTCAGGTTTGCAGTGACATCACTGGGAGACATGCCACTGTTTTGATCAGCAGCAACTCTCCTGTTACAGAGTGTGCAGTGCGGTTATAGGGTGAATAATTTGATGGGTGGATGGAGGAGAGTGTTTGTTCATTCTCCTTCTGCCAGTGCAGAAGCACAGACGGAACGTGATGTCATGAAACAACTGATGATTCCAAATTGCGCAAATGTAAAACTAAAAATATGAAAAATTGTTTCAAAAAAGAGACTTCCCACCCTTAGCTCCAAATACCAGGGCCGAATGTCATTGCTCCCAGCTGCCTCATCTTTAACTGCATTCACACACATCCCTACCTGTGATCTCACCAGGAATTTCCATACAGAACAGATGGACAGATCCCCCAGTCCCTGGACTGACGGACTCTGTCTGCGCAGTGCTGGTCTCCTACGTTTCTCCTCAACATATTACAAATTGCTGCAGAAAAATGGTGCAGGTTCCCATAACTCTCAAAAGTCAAAGAGACCGTGTGATAACATTGGAAAAGCAAATCTTTAGTAATTCAACTGCGGTCCTAGAAGAGTGATGGTTCTGAATCAATCTAGACAAACCTGGGTATCATCAGTCACTAAAGTGAAACTGGTCCCCATAGAAAACAGAACCTAAAAATCCTTAAAGACAGTTTGTCTAAATAAGGAATAAAAAACCCAGTTCAGTATTCTGAGAGCTGGTTTTGTGGAAATGAAACTCCTTGCTGCTCAAATGTAATGTATTTACTGCTACAGCTCCTAAATAACCAGGTTATAGGAAATGTGTCCTTTCTGGAGACTCATGTCAAAACGCTTTAACAGTTTCTGATTTTCAGAAGCAGGAAACAGAAGCCCAAAAAGGAAGAGTGTAGTTTTGTTCCACACCATACCACCAGATGAACCGGAGTGATCAAACAGGGGAGTGTCCTTCATTTCTAATAACTCTTCTGTGCTTACAACGGTGTTTAGCTAAGGGGCAGCAGACAGTTACTCATGATAGCATGGTAAGGAGGCCACTGTGTCTTTTCTAACCTTCTGTCACAGCCTTCTGTAATTAACAGCCAAAGGCCTGTTCTTCCAATGTGCCAGCCTCTTGCCTTGTGGACGTGACAGCGTGAGGCCTGCAGAGGACTACATTCCTGCGGAGAAGCCCCATCTGCAGTGGGAGAGCCCATCTCCCTGGATTCTTGTCAAGGAACAATACAGCCCAAAGGCCCGATGACTCACTCCGTCTGCTGCCTGCGGTGCCCTTTCGTACTCTGCCAGTCTCCTGTAATTTGTTTTTTGCATGAAGATAAATCCATCTTCCAGCCTCTTAAAACATATTCAGCTAAACGTGTGCATTCCAGAAACTAAAAATGAACTAAACAAAGAAATCCAGCGAGCTGCTATTACAGTCTTGGCTGGAACAGAAGGGGGGTTGGGGGGAGGGATACAGAATTTCTGACTTTTCTTCAAATGTCGCTCTCAGTGAGGTCCTTCTCAAGCATGAGGGGAAATGTGGGGCATTTCTGAAGATCCCCCCTGACCACCGGCTGGGGAACACATCCACTACTGTATGGAGGTCGGCTGATGCAAATTTGATACGAGAGAAGTGTGGGACACAGACAGCAGGAAACAAAACATTTCAGCGCATTATCGTTACAACAGTTTGTTGTTCAATTCCAGACCTGGGGCGCTATCTGAGTAGATTGTGCACGTTCTCCCCATGTTTGCATGGGTTTCCTCTGGGTGCTCTGGTTTCCTCCCAGTCCAAAAACGTGCTGGTAGTTTAGCTAGCTGGCACCTGGGAAAACTGGCCCTGGTGTGAGTGTGGCTGTACCCTGTGATGGACTGGTGTCCTATCTAGGGTGAATCCTGCCTTCTGCCCAATATTTCCCAGATCTTATGTGACCCTGAATTGGATAAACACTTATTGAAGTGATGTGGTGGTGATGGTTTTGTTCAAGCTTTTTCACGTCTCTTGCCTCGCTCAATTACCTGAAGATCCCCATTTTTAGATGGCTTTCAGAAAGCCTGCAGTTGCCGTGACCCCAACAGCCTTTGGATTTACGGGGCAGCCTGAGGGCGAAGGGGGAGCCGCAGGGAGCAGAGGCTGCCTGTTGTCCGCCTGACGATTAATCACCCTCTTGCTAATGACGCTAATAATAACAAAGTCTCACCTGCCGTGAGGAGAACTTGGCATTGTGAAAGCTGTGGCTCAGTGGGGCCTCTGACACTGCAAACACTACCCAGGTACCATGGAAACTACGCTCTGTCTGCACACTCACAATTCACAGAAGTGACTGCTGTCACCGCTGCTAGCAGCCGCTGTTGTCCCACACTGACTAATGGCGTGTCAGAATACTTCCAAAAACTTTGTTTGGTAACGAGGTTTTCAAACTCCAGAGCACGGGATCAATTTCAGGCCAGGTTTCCTGCAGACATTGGATAATTAAGCTAGGAGCTGAGCGACACTTTACTTTATTTGCAAAATGTAAAAGAACCTGCTAATTGCCCAAGACACTGCCTTCAGCTGGGCACGCTCAGTGGTAGCTCGCTCCAATCCAGAGAGCTGAGATTTCATTTGTACTCCGACACTTTGTTCAGCTTGTCTTTTTTTGTGCGTGTGTCACTCCAATGACATTTTTGCTGCCTTAGGTTTCATAAGCTCTTGCTCCTGTGAAATCAGATGCCAAATTGGTTGGGGTGGGGGAGTGAGGGGGGGGGTTTGTGGGCATGTGCAGACCTTTCCAGCTTTTCCCAATTATTTAGTTCATTCAAAACCCAGTTGTGTGCCAAAAAAAAAAAAACAGACCTGACCAAATGATTTACACCTTACGCCAACTGTTCAAGTAATTCGCCAATTAATCTCTATATGAAAGGAAGCTATGTCTGCGAAATGAGAAAAAAAACTTTAGAAATACATTGTAAGGAGTGGAGACGGGCCCAGCAGAAGTGAGTTTCACAGCAGAAAGTTTTACAGACTAGCACAGGAAATGGGGGCTAGTTGTGTCATGAAGGTGATGAAAACGAAGGCTGCTTTTTTAAAAATATACTTCATTATTTTACACTTCCACAGTCAGTCCAGAATTCTGTGGCCTTATGTTCCTTTGAAATGAACTGACGTTCTGGAGACAGTGTGGTGGGACAGAGCGCCTGGGTTTGAGTCCAGAATTAGGGCTCTTCGGCTACTCTATCCCACACTGCCCTGCACTGACAGGCTAAAGGAACTGAATCTTTTTAGTCTTGAACTAAGATTACAAGAGGACCTGATACAAGTATTGAAAACTCTCAAAGGCACTGACAAACTCAACACAGTGGATGTCCACAGACCGAACAGTGAAACTCAAACCATAAGAAACAAGTGGAAACTATGTGGAAGTGCTTTTAAAACCGAGAACGGGGGGAACTTCTTTTCTTAAGGTTCTGTGGACGTCTGGAAGAAGCAAACCCCACCATGTTACTGACGTTGATACCCTGGCTGGATAAGATCCTCAGATCAATTAACCACTAACTCCTCCTCTCATTTGTAACCTTTCTTATGGTCTTCCCTTTCAAGATATGCCAGGAAAGGTTAATCAGGTTACCTGGTGTCTCTAAATTGTCCTTGAGTGTGTGTGCCCCAAGATGGACTGCTGTACAGTCTGGGGTGCAGGCACCCTATACTTTCAGAAAAGGCTCCAGAAAGCTTTGATCTTTCCCAGAAATGTGGCTTTGTAATAATGTGCTGGCCGGGTTACAGGCAGTACAGCCAGTGTGACTTAAAGACAGCTTGCAAGTAATGCAGCTCCTCATGTCTAAGCATGAATCCACCCTTTTAAAAATAGTTATTCCATTTTACTCACAATGATTCATGTGTATTTACACCACTAATACTGAATTTCTGTGTCTCATAGAATTCCCTATATTCTCTCATCGTTTTGCTCAAATGTTTTTCCTAAAATAAAACTCAGCGAAAGCCCAGTATAGAAGTGTGGTTGGGTGGTTGTATATAAAATTTAATTTAAACCTACTATAACTTATTTAACAGAAGAAATTTCCATGACAAATTCTGCAAAAGGTCTGTAGGATATATAATGATTGAAGTATTTACATATATGACTTACAAAAGGTTTTATGGGGAAAAAAAGATGGGAAGCAAAAAATGTCAGGGCTGATTTTTAAAATTAGCTGCAGGTTATCACCACAAGACCATAAAAAAGTCATACCACATTACCTACTCCACAAAAGCATTAACGGGTGACCCTGAAACGTCAAATCAAAACCGAGAAGTTTGAGGTAGTGGTCAAACGGACTAAAATAGGGACATTTTGCAGGGTCGCAGCAGATGAGGAGATGGAGCATGAAGCTGCTGTTCAGTCTGGCTCACCACTTGCTAGCCACATACCGCGCTGTGCGGGGTTCCCGCGGAGCCTGGGGAGGAAATACATGGGCGCACTGTCCACGCGGAGACCCGGAGAGGAACACGCCGCGCGCCGTTTTCGTGGAGACAGAGAGACGCGCGCGGCTCCAAGGGCAGCAAGCTGGAGTCAGGCGAGCCTGACTGACAGACACGTCATTTAAGTGAAAGTACATCAGACATACAAGTGAAGTGGTATAACATATCAAAGAGCTGTATGAAGGAAATGTAGACAGGTTTGCGGAGGGTAAGGCTTGGGAGGATGAATTTCAAACGAGTGAGCCTGCTGCTATTTTATGATGATATTGCTGGTGTGCGATGTCAGGGGAGGGAAGCAAGGAGCCCATAAAAATATTTGCATCATCAAGTTCCACCTCTGCAATAATGGATGGATTGATAGTCACTCAGGGAAAGAAAATACATCACTTTGTATTTGTTATACAAACCTAAAAACAAAATTTTTAGATGTAAAGAGATTTATTTTTGAATCTCTCAAGTGTAGATTTAACTTTTTTCTGGTCCTTCACTTCTATGAAATGATTAACCACACAAGACTGTGATTTCAACAGCTATTGAACAGCACAGCTATAGCTATTCCCTTTTCTGCCTTTTACAGATGCTATGAAAATAGATCGAGTTTCAACAAATTCTCTGAACACCAATCACGATTCAGGGGGATAAGAAGCCTACACCACTGCGGTTCAACAGACACATGCACCCTAAGAGCTGAGACACAGGAACAGTTCTGCCACTGCCTTTGACGATGCTGGGTACTGTACAATACTGATGGCAAAACCAAAATAATTACACCTCCCATAGCCCCTGCCTACTGCTCTTTGAGCTTATACAGCCTGGCACTCACACACACAAGTACAAATGACATATTTATCCCTTAATTATATCTTCCTGACAGATACAAAATAGCTTCGCCGGTATGCTTCATTTCCTGGAGAAAAGAGCAAAAGCTGGAGCTGCCTTGTACATTGTATTATCTTGTACTTAAGATCTAAAAATAGCTCCAGGGGAGAAAAAAAGGTTGTGCTCATGCAAAATGTAAGAGATTTACTAGGTCATTCTCCCTGTCCTCCGCATTGCCACCTACTGTATTTTATCCAGCCTCCTGCTATCTACTAACAGCACTTTGCTTGCTGGGCCACACTGCTTACCCACGTGCTACAGCCAAGCCAAACCGCCAAACCTTGGGTTTAATCTCTCAGTCATAAACAGGCTCCCTGTGCTGCCGTTCTTTACCTGCTGGTTCAGAAACTGCTACTGTTTCAGCCTACAAAGCTTGCCAAGTTCCCTGCGTCTGACCAGTGGACTCTACCCCTCCTCCACCACCTAAAGCTCTGCTCATACCCAGAGCTGGACAGCCAGTGCCCTGAAGGTCGTGTAAGTAAAGTAAGCTCCCCGATGGCTGAAGACCAACAGACCCTGCTACTTTAAACCAATTGAGTCAATAACTGATTCAATTAAGTCATTAAGAGCAAGTGGAATACAAACCAGAAGAGGCTACAGGTACTCCAGGACTGGGGAGTTTAGATCACTGCTGTAAGAGTGTAACCGTGCCTCCAAGTACGTTAGCCCTGAATTTGAGGCCTTTTCCTGACTTCTGGGCTACAGCAACACTGCCCTGATTGTCAACAACTCCCCAAAACAAATTGGCAGTAACTTATCGCCATATCACATTCCTCTCCTGCCAGCCCAGTCCAGCCTGTTCCCAGACATCTGCCGAAGAGGCGGTCTCGTAAATGGTGCTGTTTAACCCACCAGGGGCCGTGACCAATCGATTGTGTCGCTGGGAGAGCCAGGCCAGGCTTGACTGCTCCCTCTGTCCCACGGAGGGAGGCTCACAGAAGCGAGGGGGTTGTGAGTTTATCTGGAGGACAAGCAGTTTTCACCAGCCCAGTGAGGGGCTAAGAGATTCCTTCTCCTGAATCGCACACCCCTTCTGTGCTGCCTTTAAGGTTTGCCAGAGTTCAATTTCACCCCCTTTGCTTCTTCTCCATTTATTTCAGTAAATAAATGAACGTCCAACAAGTAGAATGATGCAAACTAAATCTGCACCATTTTTCATCTCAGCCTGAATAGAGGGAGCTCCGAACTGGGCCAAGGGGGTGGGCATTGTACATAAAACTCTTAAAAAGTAGCAGGACCAATGTGTGTGAGTTTTTTTTAAACAGCACTTCAGGGGAAGTGAGGTGGGCACTGGTGCACATCACTTCTAAAGAGGAAAATAGATTCTGAAACAGCAATGCAACAGTAAAATAAGAACTTCAGAAATCCATTTAATGCTCATGAGGGGTAATTCTAAAACATTTCACTAAAAAATGCTTTTCTTGGTCAGCAACCCACTCAACCATTTTTAAAAAATTGACTGTTTATCTGCTTCACATTTAATCCACATTTATACCGTAGAGGAATTTTCATTTTTTTCTTTGCACAGCAGAGATAATTCCTGTTGGGTTTAAAATACCACCATACCAGTTACTTTCACAACCTACATAATATGAACACCGGCAGTCAATTTTACTACTCCTGTACACATAAGCACCACTGTGCAAAACTCCTTAGACTTTTTGCATTGTTCTACAATGTTTTCTCTTGGTTTTTCCTTCTTTATGCAGAAACACAATTCTATTGTGTGTCAAATTTCTACTGACACTGCAGTTGTTTTTTTAAAAGGTAATAATTAATCCAGACAGAAGTGTATTCTGTAGTACAAAAAGCAGGCTTTTGGCCTTATGGATGTGTACAAAGGAATAACTGCTGTTAACGATGAAGAACACCCAACAAGAATGAGTCAGCCACAATAGGAAAATGTGATGGATTGGCTACAACAAAGCTAGATATCGGCAGCTCATGTATAGTTCCCCACAAGCCGCTGTTCTTGGAAGTTTTCAATCTTCTGATCAATATGAATTAAACGTTTGCAAAATTGGGTTCCTTGCACTCAAACTAAGCAATTTTTAAAGCAGCCAAAGCTGTCACAATAGTAGAAGACACTAGTGGAGGTTGTGAGTAAATCCACATACTGTACCTTCTGAAAGTCTAAAGACGTGCAGCAGTGTACACAGTACAAAACAAGCAGAATTACACTGGACAAGAAGTCTCAATCTGTCCCCCTTCACTGTATTACCTCTCTGCCTTTCTCACAAACAGAAATTCAGGCAGGACCTGCGTTTAATATATCTCAAAAAAAGGTCTCACAGGATCCTGCCAACCCCATTCAGAGAGAACTGTTGAAATGAAACTCCCTGATAAACCCCCAAGCACTCTTTCTTTGACCATTGCTTGTGTGAAAACACTCAGGGTTTTTTAGGGAGGGGGATAGGAGGGTAGGGAGTCAACCGCTTGCATTTCAAAACAAGTGTTGTGAAAAAAGATTGGGACACCCAGAAAGAAGTAAAAATGTGTTTTGTTTGAAAGATACACTATGATATACTATGGGTACGCTAAGGTACACTAAATCTAAGCATCAGTTTGGAATACACTCAATTTTATGATTATGGAAAAGCTCTTCTTCTGAAACTGCATTTCCTTCCTTTTTTATATAAAGAAACCTGTTAGACTTACTAGCTTTTAAAAACAGTGTTAGGAGAAGTGAAAACAACAAGGCAGTGTCTACGAAACACAAGCTGCCCCCAGGTCAGCTCAGGTCTTGTTCAAATTAAAATCAAACATGCACAAGGTTAGATTATTTTCCACACAGGTGAAAGGCTCTTCAGTCTTTGCACAAATACTGAAGACTTGTATTGTGTTTTGCAGCTTTCAAGTAGTACTATATATTTATAAAGGTAAAATAAGATCACTAGTTTTTTGTAAATAACATATTATGAGGAAAAATCCAATACAGTCCCAATGATTCTCTAGTTCCTAGTTTCTCTAGCTGGTTTTAATCAGAAGAGTCACCCCTGTGTGTGCAAACCTTATCTATTACCACAGCTCAGCAGGCAATAAAAGACATGGGTCAAAGACAAGACTTTGTAGCATTTCTGAGTGGAAAATGTGGTGCTACTTTTATCTCAAGTTTCATTCTCCAATTGTTGTTTGGTCATAACAGTGCTTGTGATGGATGAAGGAGAGCAGGGTCACTCCAAATCTGACCAGAACCCACCATGACCATAAACTCAAATATGACTCCTCCACAACCATTAGCCTGTAATCCCACGACAGGACCTGTGCCAGACGGTGGAGTGGCTTTTGTGGTTTTATTCAAAAGCATCACTAAGTTGCTTGAATGCTTTAATTAACAGTTCAGGATCTGCAAAACAAGACTTTGACAAAGGAACCAAGCAATCTGAACATCCTTCACATCTCTAGCAAGCTTCCTCTGCCCCTCCTTCATTCTCTATGTCAGTGGTTGGGAATGTGTGAACAATATAGTGACCAGCTTGGTGTTCATCAGGGCAGATCAGGTTTTCTGATTCATAATTGCATTCAGGCAGGTACAGTACATTAGCTTTCTCTCCAACACACTGTGAAGCAGGATCAAAAACAGAAAAAATGCTCTTTGCTAAGCACAGCCTCAAATGGACAAATATTTTAACGGGCAAGCATTTGTCCTTGTTTTTTTAATAAAAATGGAACAGATAATTGTTTTTGTAAGCTCGTCTTGACACAGCATCATAATGTAAAGACTTAACATTTTTTAGACATGATCCACCCTCTGTTTGTCAAAATATACAGTTCAAGAATAAATAAATCGGGAAGCTTCCCAGTTTAACCCTGAAGATGCCTGAAATTCTGTGCTCACATTGAATTTGAAAAATATTTTAAGAGAAGTTCGCCACAACATTCGCATTATGAACTTTTGCTTACTACAGTACGTTGAGACCAGCAGTGAGTTGTAGTACACGCTGGTGCTGAAGATATGGAAACTGACTTTCGTGCAAAGTATTGCTTTAGTGTAACATTGGACTAAATTTGTTTCACAGTCAAATCTTTCAGGAAACTTCTGAAACTCTCTGTTAACTTTTTAAAAATAAATACGTTTAAAAGCCGGACTACTATCCCAGACTACTATCCAAGACTACCACAGGTAGCCCTAAGCCAGAAGCCTTTTCATGACGGTGACTAATGGTATTGAGTGAGATTCACGCTGGCACGAGTTATTAAAATCATGCTGGCGAGCTTTATTAAATTTCAGATTTTTGCAACAGAAGTGTTTTATAGCTTTAATGTACTGCTATCATATAGCACTACTTTTTCTTTCACTCTTACTTAAAAAGAAATTCTATCTTTTGGATTGCTAAACAGAGTCTTACAGGTGCCAAAGAAAAGATTTCAAATGGGGGCTGGAGATATATATTTATTAAGCCCAATAAAACCCACTAACACCAAGGATTATGATATGAAATAACTATATGTATTATAATGAGTAACTATATCACTATATTTAATTTATACATGATAAATTAAATTTACAAGCAGTAAGTACTGGTGGCTTCCAAGCAAGCTGCATTGCTATTGAAATACTATAGTAAGGCAACAAGGGTATAGAACAGACGTTATATGAAAATAAAATAAGGTAGAAGAATTATGTGTATCTTCACCGACATGAAAACAATAATGTATAAACTAATGCCACTGTGTTGAAATCCAACAAGACAATGAGGCAGGTAGATTTTTTTATAGAATGGGATTGTTGAATAAGCTTCTTTTTGTCTTCAGTAACAATCCCTGACACTGGATTCATTTATGCTCAATAAATTGGCTTCAACCACTGAATTTAAAAGGTATGTAAGATTTTCAGTTAGAGTGTGTCTGCTTACAGTCAAGAACACTTAACGAGATCCCTTACAAAAATAAACTGCAGTACCATTGTACTCAGAGTACAACTGCGTCAAAGACTGAAAAATGCACCAAGAGAAATTTGAAATATTTCAAAACAACATTTACATTTAGCAAACCACCACAAGACAAACCGTGATTTGTCGTATACTTGAAAACAGTGTATATTGTACATACAGCGTACAAAAAAGCAAACTATTCTAATGCCTGAAGTACACAGAAAAATCCATATTAAAAATTCAACATTTTGCTGCATCTGTGATACATTTTGACAGATACCCGTTTCAAAACTTTTGACCGTGCTCTGTTTCAAATTATGTTTCAATTCACTAATAGCCACCAGAGGGCAGAAAAGATTCCTGGAAACAATTGCTCTTATAGTAATCAATATCACACCAGTTATCAGTCTGAGTATTGTAGTCAGGGAAGATGAATAATGCAGAAGCCTGTTTACAGATGTGAACTGCATTGTCACAAGGTTTATAAATACCAAGTCTGGGGTTAATTGGCAGCAGCTGTTGTTTGAAGTTTGTGCAACATTTACAGTTTCACAATGGAACACGTTTTGGTGATTTAATCCTCTTGTGAATGGTTAAAAATTGATCAGCTATTGGGTCGGTACGAAATTTGAGAAAAAGCACACAAATAAAACACAACGTGAAAAAAACCTAATTATAAATATTGAGCCCATTATAGAAATCCAAGATCTTCTTTATCGGGTTGTTGTTTTCCTTTCTCTGATCAAATATGTTCCTAATTTGTGGAAGTTAGATAGTGGCAAATTTTGTTTTTAAATTTCAGAGGATCGTTATTCATTCCAATTAACTCTTTAGTCCTCTTACCATTTTCAGCTTAACATGAAGCCAAATAAAATTTTGCAGTACAGTTATCAGGCACAAATTATCTACTATGTTGTATTCTTATCTTACATTACCTTAAGTTTTAAATAAGAATTTGGCCAAATTAGAGTAGATTAGACTAGGCAAAATACATTTAATTACTTACTTTAAGTTCAATTTTTTTTTAATTAGTTATTTTCCAAAACAGCCTCAGAGTATAGTGGCTACTGACCTTTCAACTCTTAAACTGTTTCTAACTCCAGTGTTTTATAAAAAAAAAAACCTTCTCAACAGCAGGCGTAGAAGATTTGTTCTGCTTGGCCGCTCCCCTGCTTTGTGGGTGTAACCCCTGAGGTGGCTGGCTGTCAGCGCTGGATACGGAAGGAAAATCAAAGAGGCTGGACAACAATAAAAGTTCCCTGAGACCCAGCCACGGATTTTCCCAAGGAGCATTTGCATATACTGTGTCAGAATCATGGTGCCGTACCCCAGGGAGTCAGACAAATGTTTCATCCTTTTTTGTGTGCACCAGGGATTTCACCAAGAGGACACACACCACAAGATACATGAAGAAATTCATCAGCTGCTGCTGTAAACTAGGGTTTATTGAAAGACTAAAGAAGCACAAACCTGTCATGTCTAATTTCTTCAATAATTTCAGAGAACATCAGCAGAAAATCAGTCTAGAATGTCAAGCAAGGAAGGGAGAAGAAACCGATACAGATAAAAAATGGCTGTTCTCTTTCACCTCCTCATTATGACACTTCTTTCCCTAAAGAGAAAAATCTGATAAGAACCACATAACTTGAATTAAACACCCATGAATTGTATTACAGATTTTCTTTTTTTAAGTAAAAGGGTACTTTTCTCTTTTGCGAAAGAAATGGTACTAATAATACATCGGAGTAAAAGGCTTTGTGATTTTCAAAACCATTCTTAACGCTTTTTAAAAAGTTCACATTGAATGGTAAAAAAGAAAAGACTGTTTTTCACAATGGTTCCAGTTCTCGGAGCCTGATTACACAACGTTCAATTCTCAGCAGCCAATTTCCTTCTCCCTGTACAGATTTCCACAAATAGGGCCGCACAAAATGTTAGAACCATTAATCTGGCTGTCTAAATTGGTCACATTTACCCAGAAATTAACTTTGTCCCATGGATTTTCATCAGAGTTTCCTCATACCATACAGTATGTGCAACCAAAGAACAACCTGAATTAAAGTGGGAAAAGTCACACGTACTCCCATTATCCTAACTAGATTTTGACGTTAAAAACATTTAACACTAAAAAACACAAATTGGCAAACGGATCGGAAATCACCCTGGAAAGGGTCTATTCATTCTCGACTTCTGCCACTAAAGCTTTGCACGGCAATCGAAAGAAACGGCTCTAAAGTGTGAAAATTGGTCCCTTTTATAAATTTATGGGCAGAAGCCTGTCCACTTTATCCAACGGTACGAAATGTAATAAACTGCAACAGAGCTTGGTTTCTGTCAAGCATGTCGAATATAAAAAAAGGCCTTTTCAGTGTCCAGAGTCCCTGTTGTAAATGTAAGCTGTTCACAACAGTAATGAGGCAAAAGTTCCGGAGACAGTCTCATTCAAAGTGAGAGGAAGAGGTGGTTTTTCAACAGAGCACCCAGTGACATCAAAAAGAATGTGAGGAATATTGCATTGGGCCTGATGTGTAACCGTAATCAGAGCCCTGACATGCTATGGATTAGATTCCACAAGTTGTTGAAAGCGGTCTCGAATAATGTTAATCCGTTCAGTCATTAATAATTCATGCAGATCCTGCAAAGGGAGAGAGAGAGAGAGAGGCTGCAAATTGTGATGATGAACATGTTGCTAAAGATCCTCAATTGGATTGAGCCATGGATGATACAATCTCGGTCCTGATGCCTCAGAGCAGTCAACACACATGGCCTGTCTCTGCTACCATGGCAGCCAGTCCGCACTTCTCTTCCACATGCTGTCTCTCATTTCCAAGTTTCATTTCCCCAGTCCTCACAGAACTGCTGGGCCCACATCATGCAGCTTGGTCAACCGCAGCTTTCATGACATCTTCATAGCGATGGTTAGAGTCCTCTGCGCTCCATACGGTTAACAAAATGACAGATTGGGAAAAGGCCACAGATAATTAACACACTTATCAAAGATGCAAAAAAACATAGACCCCCAATTTGCAGTGCTGGTGCCCCTGCCCATCTATCAATCTCTGCAGATGGAAAAACACACTTTACTATCAGGATTCTAAAAGGGCAGAAATAATGATAAGGAATCTGCCTCACAAGCCCTTGTAAAAGATGCTGCTGCTGCTTTTGAAAAAAAAATGATATAAAAGTAGGGTTTCAAGTGACTACATCATCTGTAACCTTCACTCTTGCGGTTGATGATTTTTCACATGCCCATTTATTAAACCCACATAATGGGTCCCGTGATGTATTCTGAATCTCCTAAAAAAACACAAAAGCACTCTGGACGGGCCCTAATGAAATGGAGGGGCTGTTGCAGCAACAGAATATTCCACTGACAGCTGTGTGCTTCCAATGAAAGGTTAACAATCTGTTTTGAAGGGGAAGCAATTTTAGCCACAGAGACGTGGGAATTCTCCAGAGGCATCTGTTCCACCTCTGTTTCAGCTGAGTGCCCCTGCTTCTCAGCCACCAGCTTTCCCACTGACCCGCGCGGCAGGGAGAGGCGAGTCAGGCAACACGGTCCAGGCCAAGCTGAAACTGGACAGTCGGACGCGGCCCACTGACCGCAGGAAGGATTCTTGCAGGGGAGGGCAAGAATTCTCTAGGGATGCCGGGGGTGACTAGTGAGCTCTGATCAGCTTACAGGGGCTTGCAAACTCCTGAGCCATAATCCTCCTGACAAAGGCAAGAGATATTCACAATCCAGACCCTGGCAGGGTTTGTCATGAACCTTAGGGTAGCGAGAACGCTGACAGGCCTGCCACCTTTTCGAAACTGGGGGGATACTGTCAAGAACAAAACACAATATATGGACCAAAACAGTACATAACAACCACTCCCAATTCCTAAACAAAATCACAAATCACATTGCACTGCTGAAACAAATACACGAAGGACATGTGGGAAGTTAAGAGCGCACCTATTTAAAACTGAAAATAAGAGACTTCTTCACAGAGAGAATCATGTGCTTAACACTTTTCCCTGCCCTAGTGTTAAAATTGATGCCCAGGCTGGGATTCTACAAGAAACACATACTGCACATGAATTTCCCGAATCGATAACACTTCTTAGCAGCCAAATTAGCAAGATGGCCCAAATGGCTTCATCTCGTTTCCATCCATCCGTCTTCTGACTTCTTCTTCCAGTTCGGGGCTGCGGGGGACCCGGAGCCAAGCCCAGCAAGCAAAGGACATAAGGGGCTAGGGGTACACCCTGGACGGGATGCCAGTCCGTCACAGGACACTCACAGACACAAACTCACAGGGCCAGTTTTCCCAGAAACCAATTAACCTACCAGTACGTTTTTGAGCTGTGGGAGGAAACCAGAGCATCCGGAGGAAACTCACGCGAGCACAAACCACACATAATGCTTTTACAGTATAAGCTAGGACATGCAAGTTGAAGTACTGTATATGTCTGAGAAATGACAAGTCTGACTCTCAGAGGTCTGTATGTAAGTAGGAAGGCAGTGGCTCTTACGCAGTCTGATGTTCCTGGAGCTGAGACAGAACTTTAGATCAGCTTCATTCCTCATGGAAACAAATTTCCCACAACATCGTTTGACTGGAACCCGCAGTGGATCTGCCTAGTTATGCTGCAACATCCTTCAATCTCATGGTTTAAAAGCGCATCGAGTTCCAGCTCAGGAAGATAAAAATTAGGGAGTGAGGGCTGCCAACAGCCATAAAACAGAGCCAACCCTAGAAAAACCAATGCAATAATTTTATTAAACCTTTCGCTCAAAAAAAACCATAAGCTAACCTTGGTACTGTTGTCAAAAACAGGCAGGGGGACAGCGAGAGCAGACAAATTCTTTCAAACGCTCACCCTCTTAGTTCCCAGCTACTCTGACGTCTTTAACAAAATTAACATTAATTGAATCTTTGGATATTACCGTCAAGAGAGCCCTTCACAAAGGTTACATTAATATGAGGACCTGTTCCAATGCCACTGGGAGGCGATAATTATTTTATAGAACGACAGACAGCATAGAGAATGAAGGCTATGGCCTGCCTTAAACAATTCTACACTTGACCCTGATTTGATTATGTTATCACAAGAGAATATTATATTCATGCAATCAGGATACTGGGCTCTATTAAACTGCGTATTAATCTAGATGTGAGATATACCCCAGAGAGATTAATTGCTGCCACATTAACATAACTAAATATAACAAAGTGCATTAGGCTGAATATTCTCATATGGCACACGGAAATCTCAATATATACATATAAACATTTATTTGGTTGATGGAGGTCCTGTCGCGACCCTGGACTGACCAAAACTACTTTGTACTTTTTAAATGAATCACAGATCGATGGTAGCAAAACAGAAGCACCCAGCACAACATAATACCATGTTTTAGAATGAGGATTTTCAGCATTCTGCATTTCAGGTTAGAAAAAAGTATTTTCAAAGGCAGACGTAGGATAACTACCTCAAGAGTGTTAGCAGCAGCTGAGCAAAAAGGACATAAAGAGATTTATAAACGATAACCCTTAACTGAGCAAGACTCAGCATGGCAGCACAGAATTACTCAAACACCTTCCAAGACTGGTGGAATCAGGAGAGAGTTAAGTTCTTGCCACTAATTGGGCACTTAACGAACTGGTGGTATGAGTGAGAGCTGCTCTATCCCAGAGGCTGGCAATAAAGTGTAATAGAATGTATTGTTTCCAATGCCAGTGAAATAAAAAGGAAATGGCCTCAGAACAGTCTTGGAGATAGCAGTTGCCTGGACTTTAAAAGCCAAGGACACAATTAATAGCACATGGCTGAGCCAAAATGAGGATATAAGGAGGAGGAATACTTTTCAAAAAGCAGTTCAGCTAAGTTGGCTAATACTCCAGAAGCAGACTGAGGACGAAAGGGTGTACATTACCAGACAAATGTCTTTCATTATAGGAGAAAGGACTTCTGAGAGATGGCTCACCTCTATGCAAATAAACATGCTGAAGACTTTGAGGTTTGTGGATTAAAGTTGGTCAAAATAAGAAACACAGTGGTGTGTGCTGAGAAGGGGAATTTTATCTTCCACCTCTCCAAGCATATTTCCTTCATATTTGAAGCTCTTGGCATTCAAGCAGCCCCGACTCCTCCTCAGTGTCACATTACAGCTTGCTGCAAACGTCCCCTATTAGCCTCAATCTGTGCGCTGATACCCACACGCTGCAATCAGCCAGTGCAGTAAAAACTCGAAGAGGGCACAGGACGCCAACAGACACACACTGGGAGACTAAACTGGACCCACCCAACACGACAGACTCCAAACCGCAAACTTGAAAACAAACGAGGGGGCAAGATTAGCCAAATCCCTTCCAATCCACACTCTTGGAACCAACGTTCCAGGAAAGAGAAAGCCCACTCATTAAAAAAATTCAAAACCGCCCACTGTCCTCCTGTTCATGGACTCCCTGCTACAGTGCTGTGCAGAACACGTCTGGTTTCTCTTAGAGCCAAGTAGATGTTATGCTATGGGGTATTCTAAACTTATTGCTGTGAAAGACCCAAATTAAATGCTGACAGTTTCCTGAAGTAAGCCAAAACAGTTGGACCAAACACAATTCATTTGGAAAGGAATGCTCTCCAATTCAAAGTTAAACCAAATAACTTGGGGTGTTTCGATTTTGTTTGCTTTGTTGCACGAATGTCGTCAGTTGCCGGGGCAATGCCCATCACGCAGCACAGGTGAGTTTGTACAACGCTCATTACAATGACAAAGGAATCTCTCTCAGGCTTGATAGGGGCTTGCTTTGATTCTCACTCAATGTCTCTCCAGCTTCTTGGGAAGGTGTGAGGGATATCTCGCTGCTGCTGGATTTAATGGAGCAAAACAAAAACCGAAATGCCGGCCACATAATGGGCTCTTTTCCTAAAGTAATTGCCACCACTCTGGCTACAATTCAATACAATCCTTTCTCTTCCGAAAAAGCAAAAACATCCGGCCCAGTGTGAAAACAGATCCCAAAAAAGCTCCTGTTGAGATCCTTTAGTGTGTATCTCAAGTGACGTTTCCGATGCCTTAAAACTTCAATGTTTTGTCTTCTTTGGCAAACAAAAGAAACGTGTTAAGTTAAAGTAGTAGTAAACATTCTAGAAAAACAGCTGTGTGTATTTTGGTGATTAATATCTGTAGAGTACTTTATACAAACCAGGCATATACACACTGGAGAGTATCAACTCGAAGGGCCCCTGTTCCGCTAAAATGATCCTCCTTTAATACCACAAACCTCTCTCAAACATCTCAGCTTCCTGTGCTTCAAATTTGGTAACCCAGCCTACCAACAGTATCCATGCTTCAGTCTCCCCTCCCTCCCCTCTTTCCCTCTCTCCCGTCTTTCCACAGATCAATTACTGGAATTGTTAAAGGGTTTCTGAGAAGCACACCCCCGTCCTGTCCTGTGCCCCCCCTGCTTCCCCCCTCCTCCCCCGTAATGACACATCGATCCGGAGAGATCAGAATGGCAGGGAACAGTTACACAGAGCACGCATCACTTCACGAAAACTTCATACGCGTCTCGGCGGCTGCCACCTTCGGAGCACACGACACCAGGACAAAGTTAGAGGGAGGCAGGGCGCAGCAATTATCACAGCGCAGACTGCAGTGGACAGATAAATAAAATACTTTTCACTCGTGCAGCACAAAAGGATGGGCTTTATTGTGTTTATCTGGCCGCTGCCAGTGACAAACCAGGAACGACCACAGAGCAGTATCACTCCACCAAGTAGAATGAAAGCTAATCTACAAAACAGCAATAAAACAAGAAAGTGATGCAAACTTTCTTTTTAAACTACCTTTCTGCCTGTATAATTGATCCAAACCGCTGTGTGGGATACTCTTTACTTCAGATGGACAGGGCCCTGCCCCAGGCCTGAGCTTGATAATGAGGCCTGCCACCAATTCACACAGAGTTTGTTTAAACTTCTCACAGAATAAACAACAGTGGAAGAAGGGTCTCTAATTCCCTTGCTTGGCACAGTCTCAGGGAGTCACGCCACTTGCCAGCAGTGACTTGGTGACTGGCACTCCCCTACAGGGGGTTCAGGGTTGCCCAGGGGTGCCCAGGGTTCAGGTTCAGCAGGGCTTGCTCTCAGGATTCCAGCAACCGGCCCGCGCGCCTGCCGAGAGCTGCGCCACTCCTCCAGCCGCAGATACGAAGCTGGCAAGAGACGGTCGCGACCGGACGGTGCGCCGGAGGAGCGTAGCTACTGTACGTACGGACTCTCTTTGCCGCCGCAGAAACAAGTCTTAAAAAGCAGCTGGCAATTCCAATCGCGTGAGCAGCCGATAAAAAAAATCTGTCAAATCAAAATGCAAAAAGAAAAAAAAAAGCCTGATTTAGGGTCTTTCAGGGCCATAAATAAATATTTGACCCCACCAGCCAGTCACTCTTACCGTAGGACTAGTGACTTGACCAAAATCAGTTTCTTCTGTACATAACCCCCTGCTCTGTGGATTCACAGACCGCTGCTCCATACTCCTGTTCAGCTGTTCACATTTGTAAAAAGACATACGTGCAATGTCAATATAGATAATATGGCACAAAAAAATTTAAAAAATGAAACTGTCAAATGTTTTATCAAACGCACTTATCTACACTTAAACTGCCGCTCTAACGGACAAGACTAGTGACGTCTTACATAACTGCCTTGCGTTCTCCTCTTTTAAAATTGTTTCATCACCCTTTGCTTTTCCTCCGACGCCCCTGTCGGAATAACACTTTTTTTTTTTTAAGGGGGGCAAGAGCGATGTGCGGTGAAACGCCTTAAAGGGACGAGCACGGCAGAGAAAATGCAAGCTGTTGTTTTTGCTGAAAGCACCGTCCAATAAAACACTAATTGGTCACAGCGCCTGTCTCCTCTAGACAAAGAAAAGGGATCCCCCAGACAGGGTCTCTTCTTACCGAGAGTGTCGGCATTGTCTCCTGATCTCTGGAAATACGGCAATACGAGTGGGAGGCAAACCTACAAGAAGCTGTGATGAAAACAGCACAAGGGAAACACACGTTTGGCTGATATTAACAAACCACAGTGCTTATTTATAGAACTCCTTCTTTAAAACAGTAGGCATCATCACCTGTGTTCGTCATACTGTGTTAAGTTGAGTAGCCTTACTTATGCATTTCAATACATTCAGAAACATTTTTTCTGTGCAAATGTTGGGTTGTTGCATCTCTAAACTAATTGTTTTTTACAATATTTTTAACTGCCTACACAGCACCCCACATCCCAGTCTTTTTAGCACAGCTACCTGCTCTTGCTACAGTGACTTATCTCCTACAAACAATAATCATTAATCAACTAAATTCACATTATAAGAATATAAAATGCCACTTTCAAATGCAAAAGCCTTGCCTCATTAAAATAATCAGACCAGATGCAGACAATGCATCTAGCATCTCAAAACATCTAGCAAAACATCTAGCCCAAGAGGGGTCAGGCTGACAGCATCCTGTCACAGTTGTTCAGCATGTAAGGAGAGGATGCATAAAGGGACAAAGCACAACTCTATTGTATTTGGGTAAGGCTCTTTTTAATATTGCAGGATTCTGAGCAAATCTGTTTCCTGCTTTCAGAGTTTACACTAAAATGCTATCACACACTCAGACGCAAAGTGCCATGGAGTTCAGGGTGTTTCTACTGGTCCAGCGCTCAACACTAGTCTTCTTATCCAATGTCACCCAGCCTCCAGCCCTGAGAGTGTGCTGGCAGGGGCAAACTCAAACACAAAGGCACGCTCTGTGCCCAGACTTTCTCTCCCTCTCTCTGTGATCCCCTTGTCTTCAAACATTGGGGTGTGTGGGTCACTACGGGTAAACAGAAATATGGGCATTCACCCCTCACCTCCCCACCCCTACCCTGGGCACCTCCTTTGTTCCAAACAAACAAAAAAACAGCCTAATTTGCCATGATATATTGAGGTCCTCTCTCGGCTGGCCACAAAAGCGAATGGGTGAAGGGTCCACCTCCTATCTCCCCATCAGCCGCTCAAAGGCTAATCAGATTAAAAAAAGATTCCCAAAGAACGAGCTCTCCCCAGGCCCCCCCCCTTCTCTCTTTGAGTCTCTCACACAAAAACTAGGGACACAAAAAAAAAACCTCCTAGCAGCTCTCTCCTCAACCTCCTATGACCTCATCGCTGCTGTCATTGTCAGCGTCGTCAGGGCAACGGGCCTTCACTTGAGTGGCAGTTGGCACTGTGGATTGTTGACCCCACTTTGCAAAGGAACATGCCCCCAAGCCCGCTTCAGGAGCACAGAAGACAGCCACCCCAACAGAGCTCGGCTCAAAGGAGAGGGAGACAGGGCAAGGCATTCTGGGAGCTCCTCTGAACCTTGCACGTGCCCACTCGGCAATGACAGGTGCCAGCCTACTCCCCTCTGCCCCCCCCCCTCCCGTCTCCACAAGTGCAGTCTTCCCTCTGCGCACCTCTGGAGTTCACACTGAGCACTTTTTCCGCCAGCTTGGCCAAATGCTGCCATGGCTGGGGAAGTTGACGTGTCCTAACTTGTACTTCCCTTCTTTTCAAAATAATTATTTCACTCAGAAAGCATTTCTCATTCGTATGTCTGGGAAGGGGGGACTTTCGGGTGGAGGGCTGAGGCATGAATAATGAAAGATTCAATAATAATAAAGAAAAATCAAAGGGCAGAACTTCTTTACAGGATTTACAGTTTCAAGTAACTTGAAAAACAATGATTCTGCCCTTAGTAGAAATGTTCATTGACAATAAACTGGTAAGCTGTTTTATTTAGAAATGAAATGTTGGGATTTAGCATTGTTGCCTTGCGGAGCCGAGGCCCTGTGTTCAGCTCCTGGGGTGCTATCCGAGTGGAGTTTGTGCGTTCTCCCCATGTCTGCATGGGTCTCCTCTGGGGTTTCCAGTTTCTTCCATCAATCCAAAGACTTGCTGGAAGGTTAACTGACTTGTAGGAAAACTGGCCCCGGTGTGAGTGTGCGCACACGTGAGACCCTGTATCCTGTGACGGGCTGGCGTCCCATCCAGGGTGTACCCTGCCTTGCGCCCGTCGCTTGCTGGGGTCGGCACCGGCTCCCCCCCACGCCCCCGCGACTCTGTATCGGATAAGCGGATTAGAAAGCGGACAGAGGTACAGTTTCAGATTTGGAGAGTCTAATTTTGGATGAAGAACATAAAAGATATAGACAAAGGTCTGTAAAACTTAGTGCTGGGAGCTTCTGAATTATGGAAAATAAGGCTCATACTGTTAAAAAGTACTCGTGAGTAAACAGCTGATATGCATATTTTGGAACTTCTAGTCTATAGCAGGAAGGCATCAGTAGAGCAAATATAAAAGCATCCTGCTGTGAGCAAATACTCTGCTACCTGTAACACAAATACATTATTTACAAATCACCTTTGGGTTTTTTGGCTTTTGCTGTGGTCATTTTCATTATTGAGCCATTGTATTTTTGTCCATATATACAGCATATATTCTTGCAGCTGTCCATTTCTTGAGGCTTAATTACGAAGCAGCTCTGTCTCTTCCTGCTGTTGCACTTGCTGAATGTACCCGGTGCCGTCGCAGCGTATGATGGATTTGCTCATAACAGTGTCGTTCTTTTATGCTTTGAAAGATGCCTTCTGTTTTCGCACGCTGGTTTTCTGTTCACTTGCTTATTATGCCATTTCGCTGCTCAAAGCTGGTTTCAGGTTGCTCTGGAGCTGCTGTGTATTCTATGTGGTGTGATTGACGCCATGTTTGGGCCCAAACTGTCATATTTCTGCCGCCCACCCGCCCTCCCTTCAATCATGTAAACAAGACATTCCATCTGTGGAGAAGATCCTTTTTAATGCCGTCTAAAACAAATAAATAAATCATATCCTGAGAGAAAGCAGTGTGTGAGGCTGCGTCCAATATGATCTGACACACCAGAATACACGCACACAGCAAGGTGTGTTTTAGTTTAGAGGTGTCATTTGTAAACGCTTTTAGAGCTACAAAATTGCTTCACTGTGCCATAAAAAATCTCTTAATGACTAGGAGCTTTTATCCGATTAATCACCTGGGGCATTTTAATCGATGGAGGTGTCTGTGTTTTATTAAATATGATAAACACTAACTCAGTCAGCACTTTCTCCAAACACCTCGAAGTGGAATTTTATTAGCTTCCTTATTTAGCGAAACATTGTCTGTCTTTGTCCTGGACAGCTTTACCCTTCACAACCATGCAGCTGTTAAATCATTTGCATTTTTGGATTAACATTTATCTCCCAGAAAGTGGGAGTGTAAGTCATCACTTTTGCAGCTCCTCCAGCTCAAATTTTCATTTTTATTTCTCCTGTTCACTGGCATTCTGAAATGGGGCTCTCATTTGCCATACAGCCCTGGAGACAGCAACGTGGAACAGTGTTTAGGGTTCTAGTATTGCAGCTGTGATACTTCAAATCCCAAATGAGACACTATTGTTTGTGCCCATCTGTATAAATGGGTGTAAATATTAGTTGCTTTGGATAAAAGCAACAGACAGATAAATTAGTAATCCGAGAACAATGGGACATGGGGTGTAGAGAAGACAATTTCACGTTACACTCACCGTAATATTGTTCAGAAGTGCATTAACAGCAGCTCACATAGTTAACTGCAGTTTAAGGAGACGCTCTTGTGGAATGAGCAACAACTGCAAGTAATCTAGATAACTAAACCCCCAAGAGTCATTTAGAAAGCATACGACGGTGTGTTAATTAAAGCAATGAATTAATACATACACGATACCTCTTTACCCCATTTTACTAACACTCATTGAGGCTCGATAGCATAAAAGAGCTGGTGCCTCCAGTTCTTGACAACTATCTAAGCAAAAAGGTGTCAATTCCCACTTCCTAATCTTCAATCCAAGTGAAAAGGTGTTAGAATTCCCACTTCCTAACCTGCAATCCAAATCTTCAATCCAAATGAAATATGCAACTAAGGGGAAAAGGTTTCCATTGCATGATCAAGCAAGACTAATAAAGGGTTCACATAGTATTAACATTAAATTAAATATTTGTACTTAATCATGTTAAATGATGTAACATGATTTAATAATTTTTCCAACAATGTGCACTCTGAAGAGCAACTATAACTTGAAATATGAGCCTGCCATTTCGGATGTTTTGGACACTCTGCCTAAAATGACTCGACCAATTCATATATCACATATTCGGGCTTTCATTCAAGCTCATTTCTGAATTCCACAAATTACTGATGAACCAATGTAACAGCCTGTTTCCAATGTGTATAGTGCTGATGATTTAAACCAGGATTTGACTAATGCGCTTTACAGCTGAGGAAAGTGCTCCACTGGGTCAGTTACCCAATTAAACAATTTAGCGCTCAGGGGGACAGAAAGACAGGAGACCCGTGACCTTTGCAAAATACCAGTTTGCCTCAAACCGTCACACCTTCTCTCTCTTCAGACAAAAGTAGGCAGACTCATCTACAGTACCTCATCTTATCTGTCAGCTGTTCTGCAAAACAGGGAAGAGATTATGAACTGTGTTGTTGTTTTTTTAGGACTTTATTGATTCAAATCAATCACCAAAGTCTGCCACAATGATGGTTTCAAACTTTTATGAGATAATTCACAAAGGAGCAAGGTAGAAAAAAACACACAGGAAAAACCTATAAAGCAGAGGATGCCATTCAGCCCATCAACCTATTATCATCCAGTCGTTAGCAGCTTATTGATTCAACAACCTCATTAGGCCCCTTCTTGACAGATTCAAGTGAATCAGCATCTGCGATGTGGCTTACTAATTTGTTCCACACTGCACTTGCTCTCTGGACTGATGATGTGCTGGAATCCATCAAGCAATGGACTGACCACAGAAGGAAGAAAAAGCTTGTTATAGCCATTAAACGTGAACTCAACAGCTTGCAAAACCTTAATTGCAACTTAACTGTTAATTCCATGCCAGTGAACATAGAAAGCAGGGGACTGGATATGGGGTAAAAGTTGTTCCACTCCTGATTTATTCTGGGACATGAAATTCCAGTCTGGAAAAAAATACAACAAGCTTTTTTTTTTAATAGTTTTTTATTAAGTGAACATAATAGATGTTTTAAAGCTTGAAATGTTTAAACCAGCCTTCATTATGCTGTATTCTGTATTAAAAGGGATCAACCTGTTCCCACTGGGGATAAACTGTAGTTTGCCTACAATCATTTTAAGGACTTCTTCTTTTAGATCTGCTCTTTTATGGTAGGAACACTTAATGAGATGTAAGCTAACCTGCAGCAGTTCAGTGATGAGAATGATGTGCAGAAAGAACCTCTTTGACAAATATCTGATTATTCTCATTCAGTTTAATAAGGGGACTGAGAAACAATTGACAGCTAAAAGACACTTTGATTTTCCTGTTTAGACAAATTGTTGCTACTAATTCACCGGGTATTTCACTGGAGCAATTTAGGAGAAAGAAGGTGTTTCCTTAAGGGTACAACAGTCTCACCTGGGTTTTGAACCCACAACATCCAACATCCAGAGTCCAGAACCCTGCCCACTGCTCCTGGACATCTTTACTGTCTCAGTACTATCAGACTATCTTTTAAACTGCCATCAGTGTTATGCTTTTCATCTGATCAAGTCCAATAAATGAAACTCGGAACAAATGGCTGAAAGGCTCTCTTCCCTCCCTGTTCTGTCGCTTTTTCCCTGTTAACAAAAATAACGTTCATGACCTCAGCCGGTGTCATGATAAACTCCTCCCAGAAAATCCCAAAGAAACAGCACAGAATCAATTTCCTGTGGCCTTACCAGGTAGCAGACCAGCGGCACATGTGTACATGCGGTGACGACAGCTCAGAGCTGAAAATAGGAAGGACACCATTATACAGAGAGTGGGTGTACGTCTAGAACAAATTACCAAGCCTTTATGTGAACACTGGTTTATTAGGATACTAGGTCCCTAGATGATAATGCTTCCAGGAAAAAAGAGATCACTGAAATAAGGCTATATCTGTGTGGGAGGCAAGGCTGCAAGAACTGGGAGTTTGTTTTAATCTTTGATGAAAT
This sequence comes from Atractosteus spatula, assembly GCF_055471065.1. Lineage (NCBI taxonomy): Eukaryota > Metazoa > Chordata > Actinopteri > Semionotiformes > Lepisosteidae > Atractosteus > Atractosteus spatula. The sequence continues at coordinate 8,606,338 of NC_142733.1, read as the reverse complement.
GGAAGAGCTAGCAAAGGAACGGAGTGAGCCACATGTACTAGACTGAACGAGCATCTAGGGACAGATGTTTTTTTCTCTCGTTTGTTACCCTATTTTATGATTTCATGCTTTTAATTAAGCTCCCCCCCACCACCACCACCACTGCCCTGGTGTTATTTTGTAAGGGGGGAAGCAGGACGCAATGTAAAGATGATCCACTTTTGCTTTCATTTAAATTGAAAAAAAATTAATAAATAAATAAAGAAAATATGTTCCTTAGTCTTCCCTGTCAGACAGCAGGTATTAATGCACAGTAAGATTCCAGGAAGAGCTAGTAAGGGCTTTGGTAGTCCACAAAGGATAGGCCGCAGGGAATATAATTGCAATAGGTGAGAGAGATGGCTACTTCAACGACTCCTCTAAATCTTCAGTCATAAAACCTGCTGAGCACAGAGGAACAGAGGGAGCCCTTTTATTGGGGTTAATGAACACTTTTTTCTTGTTCTTATCCTTGGAAAAAACATTGGGTGTTTTGCAGCAGTTCAGAGAGACAGCCTAACACCCTAACAGAACTCTGCAGCTAGCGTCCAACTGCAGTGCAAGTTGCCCACACTGTTGATGCAGTGCTTTCGTCAAAGAAAAGACTGATTGCATACAAATAAGCTACTGCATACCCAGTTGATCTATGTGGAGACTATGTGGAAGTGGATTTAATTCCAAGAACAGGAGGCGCTTCATTACGCAAATGGTTGTGGGAGTATGGAACAAGCTTCACAGCCATGCCAAACAAAATCCTGGCTACTTTCAAGAAATGACAGGTTGAGATCCTGAGATCTGTTTGCTACTCACTACTAAACAGGCGACATGGGCCCAATGGCATCCTCTCGTTTATAAACCTTCGTATATTCTTATGATAACCAATGCTACCTGCATTGACAAAAAATACCAGACCAAAGTTGAGCATCATGAAAGAGATTATTCAAAGTTTATAGCAGACATGAATAAATCAATCACTCACTGATTCCCAACTGCCACATCTGACACAGTCTTTCTGCGTGTACTATGAACTATTGATTAATAAATCACACGCCACAGCAGTTTAAGCAAAAGAAAGTACTGAACTAAACTGGAAAATGCTGCACAAGTGACAAGACACGTGCTCAAGAATTTACAAGGCGGAGGCACGTGTGATCTGTATTAATGAAGATGGTTTGATATCAAGGGCGCCGTGAGACAATTTTTGCATCATGCTGTAATGGAGATTCCGAAATCAATATTTTTCCTTCTAATACAAAACCAACCCCTGATATTCAGTTATGAAACACAAGGCTGTCTTGTTTTTTCAGCTGACACTGTTCTGTACAGTGCCCTCTCTGTTTTATTCCTGGATCAAAAATGAAAAAGACACTAATGTCATTAGCAAACTGACTTGAAGGGATTATGTTGAAATTAAAGCCTTGTAATCCCAGTAGAACTCAACATGCACGATTTCTGGCTCCTCTGCAGGATTAGGTGGAATTCGTACTTCATAGATGATAGAGTGCATGCATGCGCTTGCATTACATGAGAATGAATTTAAAATGAGGGTTTCGTGAATGACAGATCACTATCCATTGGCTGAGGACTGGGAGAAGGGAAAAACCATCTCTTTCTGGGCTTTGGAGTTGCAAGCTCGAGCATGGAACTGAGCAGCAGACAATCTTTATATTATTTTAACTCCTAATCCATCAATGCTGTTTTACTCAAAGTAAGAATCAGAAAACACCCAGCACCTGGCACTGATCGAAAAGGGAGGACGTGCACCTGATGAAGCCCTGTAGTAGCTAAGACTCCTGTGCTGCGCTGCGCTCCTGAATCTCCACCTCCAGGGGTGAGACTGCTTTGCTGACCTGGGCTCTTTCTTTTGCCCAGAGCTGTCGATACGCTGCTCAAATGAGAAGGCCGACGAAGCGAGAGCATTGATTTTGTTTTTTTCGGGTGCCTGGCGAAACCTTGAAAAACATAGCCAGCCTTGAACCTGACAGCCCGCGTGATGGCCGGTCCATTGACATCTCGTTAGCGGGCCCCTCCCCCATACCAACTCCCAAACCAGTCTGTACCCACAATCCCTCTGCAGTCAGTCACCGAGCAAGAGAACAGCAGGCCTGTGTCCTACAGAACCTACCAGAAACCGGTAGAAGATTTCAACCACGTCTACAGAACAAGATCTGAAAAAAGGCTGAACAACCTTCCTGAAGGTTACACGAAGAAATGGGCTTTGCCTTTTTTTCCTCTTTATCAACAGCTGTCAACAAGTTGTTTCACTTTGAGGATATAATACCCTTTTATAATATCCTTCATTTCCTAATACTCCACGAAAGGACATGTTTAAAATTGTTGCAAGCAAACAGATTTCTTGCAGAAAAATCTGTTACACTTTAAAACTGCTGTTGACAGACAGAGTTGAAAAGTTTAATCTGATTCAACATTAATCTGAGGCCCACAGGGCAGACTATGTCAATACAAACAGGCTCATAATCTCTGGCATTGACAGTAGCACTGATTCGGGTCAATAAAGCACAAAACTCCAATTGTTCAAACCAGAGAAAATTCTCTAAACCTACCCTCACAAACACCGTTACATAAACAATGAGGCTCAAGTTTCTTTCTACCTTCAGAGATCAGTTTTTTTTCAGTTCACATCAGTTTTGTATTGTTTATGAATTTGAACTGACAGGTCCACTTACTTTGTTGAAGTTAGCTTCTCTATACTTTGAAAAGCTCGCCCAAGAGCGTGGTATAATATTATTACCATTATTCCATCATCGCTATGTGAGGACTGTCAACTCTGAGCGCTACAGCACATCTGCACCAACTCTTCCTATCTACATTAGTTTAAATACTGTAAGTCTGCTGTTTCACTCCTGAACTCTGTCATGTGAGCTCTGTGTCATTGTCTGTGGCTCTTTCTGCAAAGAATGCTCTTTGACATGTTAATGAAGTATTAACAGCTTCACAGAAGTGAAACAAAGAAGAAAATTGCAGCCGAGTGTCAATGCAATGCAGGCTAAACATCTTTAAACTTTGACGATGGACTGCTCTGCTTCATGCCACACCAATGTGCCTCCCCTACACGCTTCCTGACTGATGCACACTCCCAGGCAGTCCCCCGCGAGATCCATAGACAAACCAGAAGAGAGATTCACCCTCAACACACATATTCAATTATGAGTTATAGAGTTTGACATTAAATGACAGAAAAATAGAGGTGATATGAAACTACTACTTTAAATGGAAATGATCTCCAGGTTTCCTTCAGAGCAGTGTCCATATTATTTTATTCTGCTGTCTGTTGTCAATCGCTACTCCTCTCTGTGCAATGTGGGCTAAACATCACACCTGAAGGAGCTTCCAACAACTGGAACAATTTTTCTTCTTACTTACAAGTTTCTTCTTTTGACTTCTCAGTGTGGAGTTAACCTGCATGTCCTGCACAGCTCTCACTGTGATGCTGTTGCCCGCTCACAACTTTAATGAATGTAGCCGCAATTCTGTCCTTCCATTCCGATAAGCTGCACATCCGAATTACCACTGCAATATTCAGAAAACTCTTTCGGCAGGTGGAAATATCATTACTATATTTGTCAACTCTCAGTGATTGAATCACTATGGTATTTTTAGGGGGCAGAACAGTAGTGCCCTGGGAGTAGGCCCTCCCCCACAACCCTGAATTAAGAACATGTTAGAAAATGTATAGATGCTATTTATTGACCATACTCCTGTTTTATAACCGCTGAGCATTTGCCTTGAATTAAGGTTCAGTGCACAGGTGGTGTATGATACATACAAGATTATGTATAAAAAATAAAGTTAAATCTAGGCTTTTATAAGCCTAGATGTCCATAATCTGGCAGTGCGAAATAAATGAGCATTGTAAGACCTAGACCAGCGCATACACTGCTTTTTGAAATATTGTGTTGCAGCGGTTAGTGAGTACAGTGCTGTTTTCCTGCAGTCATCCCTGAGAGCCATTAGGGTCAGATTTCAAACCGCCAGGCCAAACAGGAGAGGATGTGCCAAGCTGGTTTGTAACGCTTGTACGGGGCCGTCACCAGCACACTCGCGCCCCCAGGTCCGTGGCAAAGCCCTTTCCTTCCAACACGCCATTCCGAAACGGAGCCGGAGCACGGTACACCCCCAGCAGAGCCTGGGCAGGACGGGAGCCTCCGGCACGGTCCGCGCCAGCTCCAGCTACCAGCCCCATCCCTGGGGCCCGTGGCGAAGCCGAGACGCACAAACAGGGGGGGCGGGGGTGAAAACATTCACTGCGGACTGTATTTTGCAGTGCCCTTGAAGTCCCTGCAGTGAGTCATTGTTTTTTGTACAATAAAATGAGAGAAGCCCTTTTTTTTCTTCCAGGAGAAACACGGTACACCAGGCCAGTCTCGTAATTGCAGGAACTTGGAAATCGTTCCAAAACGACATTTTTTAAAACTCGCCAGCGACTGGACACAATTAAAGCTGCAGCTCTTAATGCTTCTCCTGGGAGGCAGCTAATGCACTCCTAATCGCTGTGAGCTGTGCCTGGAGTGGCGAGCAGGGGTATTAAAACACATTGCTGTCCAAAATGGACAAGGCTACAAGCAGCTCTCAAAGGGAAGGGCAGCTGATGGCAGCAGCCCGGGTCACCGTGAGCATGAAATCCAGTCCCTTCAGCACAGCAAACAGCTCCGGAGTCAATTTCAGGATTGACACCCTGATCGCTGAGCCACGCAAGCCGACTTTCTGAGAGCACTCAGTCCACAGCCTCCAACAGAGTCAGCGGAGCTGCTCTCAGCTCCTGTACTGGAGCTGAGCACTACGACCACAAGCTGCTCAGACAAACCCTCTGTCATCCCCAGTCCAGCTTTAAAACGACTGAGTTACTGAAAGACACCGTCCACTACAGGACATATAGAGTGTACCGTCTAGCAAACAAAGACTCAAGGGCTACCTTGTCACTAGTTACTCTGGATTTGGAAATTTACCACGCTCATTTTGGCAATTTTCTTGAGAATAATTTGTAACTTAATCCTTTCTTGTATCAAGACATCATATAAGCATGGAGTTTGTTTACCGTATATACCAATTAGACATAAAACTGAAAAGATTTATGAGGTGTACAAGACAACTTCAAATTTTAATTTCAATAATTAATCCATGAAAGGGTTAAACACTGACCTCTTGAATACTCTATGTAGTACAGCACTCTTAACACTGAGCTACTGAACATGGCGCAGTCCGGCACTATCAACACTGAGCTACTGAACACGCTGCAGTCCTGCACTCTTAACACTGAGCTACTGAACACACTGCAGTCCGGCAGTCTTAACACTGAGCTACAGACCACACTGCAGTCCAGCTGTCTTAACACTGAGCTACTGAACACACTGCAGTCCGGCAGTCTTAACACTGAGCTACTGAACACACTACATTTCAGACGCCATATTTTCCACTTTTAAGGGGTTACAAAATGTGTATTTTTGCTTCACAACTCATTTGCTCCACTCGCTTTTCCCAGATTTGACACTATGGGGACTTCTTACTTACATTCTATATTAAGGCTGAATTCTCAGTATTATTGGCCAATAATTCATTCCAGTTTTGTTCCCTAGTTTTCACGCACACAGGGGACAATGTTTCACCCAAGCTCACACGCACACTAGGTGAACTCCAAACCCTTCTATCTATTTTTACACTTGACAAGAGTGGAACAGCCTCTAAGGTCCAACTAGCACAGGAAGCAGTTGGCTAAGACCTTGTTTAAAGCAAATCATGCAGGATGAGTGAATGGTAAAGAAATACCAAAAATCATAAAGCTGCCCTTCGAAAAGCAGCCACAATCCAAATTCAATTCCCAAATGCAACTGACTTGTTTGATTTGGATTGAGAAACTTGCTCCTTTCAGCTGTTTTGGTGCCTTCATGAGTATGCGATTGTTGTGAACTTGATCTCTCACCAAAGCACACAGAGGTAAAAACAGCCAACACGGACAAAAGCTGTGTCTTGTACAAGTTGCTAGAAAGAAGCAACGTTCCCCTGTAATAGTACACAGACCCTTTACATACGAGTTCTTATAAAGCCTAATCAAGCAATGAACGTTACTTCCCAAAACATCCTCACATATACGAGTTTTAAAGCAATAGTCATTGTAAAGGTTTGACTGGAGACCGAATACTGAAATTAAATAAATAAGCAGGTGCTCACTCAACTGAACTGAGGCAAGACAATAAGCAGAGATACATGGTGCTGTTTGCTTTCTTCCGATACTGTTCAAGGTATTCTACTTTACTTTAAATTAAATGAAGTCAAGAGACTTGCTCCATATTAAAACAGCAGATATACTTATTTTCTCAACATTCTGGAATAGCAGAAATCAATTATTAATACTCAGCAACATGTTACACTACACCCAGTCACTGCCATAGAACAACACATAAAATCCTGACCCCCAGCCCCTCCTGCTATCCCGCCCTTTTCCAGCCCCAGGAGCCTTTGATACGAGCGCTCTCCCCAATCCCTCGGCCCTCCAGAGTCCCTGGGACATCTACAATGCTAAACAGCCGCTCTCACTGCCTCGCCTTTGTACCCTGCTTACAATCCACCCCTCCTCTCCCCCCACCAGCACTAACACTCGTACAGTATGCAGAAAGGAGGCTGGAGAAAGAAGGATGAATTATTTATAAAGGCCTGTCTTTCAGAATTAAACCGTGGAAGCTGAAAGTCTCACACAGTACAATATAAACAGAGGAGCTTGAAGTTCTGAGGTAGACAGGGGGAGAGAGGTAGATGTAGACAGACACAGGAGGCAGCTGAGGAAAGAGGTATCTGTAAGATGTGCTGCGCTGTGCACAGGTTCGACTGCATAGGGGCTATTATATTTGAAATGCTAAAGGACCCTAACCCCATTCCGGCTCTTTAATGGGATCTGTTCCATATTTAGTTTGACCCAGACGCTACCCTTGCCTCCTGTGCATAACAAAAAAAACTTTCACGTATGTTTCGGTGAAATTCTTTCTTCCGCCTGGCTTCACCCCTTGTGGTTAGGAAAGTTTGCCCTAAAATTAACTTTGCAACCACTCAACATTTCTCTTTTCAAAGCTAGACTAGAGCAGGTGTGTTTCTTCCTAGGAGGCTTTTTTTTTTAATAAAACAGATTTACCCCTTGGAAGAATGTTCTCTGCTACTGAAGTCTGTTCACCTCTTGTATCTGCATTCAGAGTCTTATAGGAAAGGAGGTGTCTACAACTTTATTTCTCTTCACACTGAGGGAGTCTGCCCTCCATTTTTACTGTAAGCTTAGTTTCTTCTCACTATTAAACATTGACAGTGTTGCATTTATACAATCCTGCATCTTACATGTAGTTTTTCAGCTGACATTTTTTTAAAAAATCTTTATTACACAAAATACTGTGAAGGTCCATAAGTAAGAAAGCTGCTGCTGCATGTTACTTAGAGTCACCGACATTTGTCGGAGCGAAAAGCAAATTAAAAATTTTGGATCTGGGCTACAAAAATAAGGCAGGGACCATCCAGGCAAACAGACTTTGATGTGATTGGATCTCAAGAACAGTACAGCTGGAAGCAAACCAACAACTGAATACCCATTTGGTTCAGAGATGGCATACAGTCAGCTGAAGCCTGAACTGCAAAAACGAAAAGAAAACAATCACTGATTTTTAAAACATTCTGCAAGAATAAAATATCAAAGTTAAACAAAATTGTTAAAGACGCATACATGATGACATTGTAATTCTATTATAGGCTTTGTTGATACTAGCATAAATGGCATATAACAATGTATTCGGCCAAAGACTTACACAATACAATGGATTCAAAGAGTATGGGACTCTCTATCTCTTCTTTTACATGAAGACAAGAGCAAGCTTACAAACAAGACAAGGCCATTCAGTTTGTGTTGGCTGACTGGTGATTGATTCAAAATCAAATCCTGCTATTTCCTAAGTCCCAAAGGAAATAATTTCCAATTGTAAGGCTGGGTACGTATAACCCTTAGCATAAAGAACCACTTCCTATTGTTCATCTCAAATACTCCTGAACCTGATTTCTACATGTACTCCTCAAGTCCTCGTTTCATCACTCAGCTTGAAGACATTCTTTGGGATGGCTTTGTCAATACTCTGCCCCCCAGACGTTTCATGACCAGACACAAAGTTCAATCAACTTGTTTTCCCACCACCTTTTCTTACATAAATGCAAAAAAAATGACAAAATCCCCACATTTACATAAAAAAAAACCCAAAACGAAGTAGGTAAGTCAGGTTGAAATGCGTAGTCATATTGGGTTTTTAGGTGAAAAAAGGTTTTTTGAGTGTGATAAACTAGATGCTGTGAGCAAAAGCAGATTGTCAGCACTCTAGCACAGCAACGTGGGGATTTGCCACTGTGAAATATACGCAGCTCATAATTATTTTCTGCAATACCTTAAGGCACTCCATTAAAATTGGAACTTTAATCTCTTACAGAATCATAGAGATATGCCTGGATAAAAAAGGGGAAACATTTACAGATAATTTTATAAAGGCTTACACTAATGAGAGCAGAAAAACCAACGAACGGCAGTTTTAAAAAAGGAAACAAAAGGCGCAGGAACTGGGGTCTAGAATCGGAACAGAGTGAAATTCTGAAAAGGGCTTTTTTTGCTCTTTCTGAGCTACAAAAATAAGGGAATGAATGAGGTGATTCTGCAGTTCAGCGGGGAATAAAATCCCAAGCTTAGTTTAAAACGGTCACCGCAGGGCCCGGCTCAATTCAAATGTCATTTTGAGGGAAATGGGAGGGGGGGTGGTTGAAGACATACAGAATAAACTAAAAGCATCCTTGGAATGCCAGCCGGTGAAAAGCAGCCCATTAGGCAGTCCGTGTGAGCCCTGGTAAGGTGGCAGTCAGAGCTGAGGCCATCTGTGAGGCCAGTAACTGTGGAGACAGACAGGGCGGGTGCAGGATGGACAGGGAGCCTACTTAGATATGCATTAAATAAAAATGATTTCTGCAGCCAGCAGGTCCTCGGAGAGCCAAACACTTCGCACGGGGGGAAGAGAGGAAGATGGATTGCTGCTGAGGGGGGGTGGAAAAAAAAAAGTAAAACCAGAAATCGACAACCGAAACAAGTCTCGAGCTGGAAGTTTCAAGGAGAGGCACTGCTCTGGCCCCCGTGGACAAGGGTGCCTCTACTCCAGGGGTAAATGACCACCGGAAAGCGTCTTAAACACGGTTTGGGGGAAATGTTGCACTGTGAATAGTATCACTTCAATTTCCCTGCTTTTACTGATGCTTCGGGACCAGTCCGTGCGTAACTGAAGATTTATGTAGTAAAGGACCTGGCAGGCCCACAGTCTTGAAATGAAACCTTCTTTGGAGTCAGGACTTTTAATCCTACTCCACACCAGGTTGCCAGGCCATTGAAATGAATTTATGTTCAGCGAAGCCCAGAAATGCTTCTTGTTTTCATTTTGAGCCTGCCAAGTTCACATTACTTGGTAGCACAGGCAAATTTGCTCCCACTTCCCAGAAGCAGGTGATCTACTCAAACACAACTGCACGGTGAGCTTAGTTTCTCAAAGTAATTCCGCTGCTAGACAAGCTCATTCTGCATGTAACTCATCCTCATTTCTTTAACATTTTGAGGCCCTGCTAGGAAATTCTTACATTCATTTTCAGAGGTCTTACAAATAATACATAAACATGCACTGGCACATAAAAATCCTAGTAATTCAATTTGACTTTGAGTTTGCGTTTAGCTATTTATTCGTAAACTGGTTTCATGTTCCATTCTTTTACTCTAGAGTGACAAATTCAAACTTTCTTAAAACATTTTGAGGTGGCACACACCATGAAAAGTGATATATAAAATTGTATTTTGTTCTGTCACTTTGTTATTGCTCTTTTTTGCTACCCTCCCAGAGTGAGATGCTGACGGCTTCTGCTGGGAGGAGAGACTGTGAAATAAATGCTCTTTGTCAATCCCAACTTTCCACCCTAGTGAAACCCTACCAAAGTAAACAGTTCACACAAACACTTCGACATGCTCTTCGACTGCTTATACCATGCGAGCCTGACTTCACCGTACTCTGCTTTACTTTACTGTGTTTTGACCAGGGTAGGGCCTGTCTTGTAAGTAGTAGCTTATTGATCCAAAGATCTCTTCTTGCCATTATTTGAAGGAAACCAAGTTTTCAACCCACGACTCTTGGGGTAAAGAATGCCTTCAGTTCCGGGTGTTAAATTCACTTCTAGACAGTGTCCAGTCATGTCCTCTGGTTGGAAGCTCACTGTTCATTCTGATGAAGTCTGCTGACTTGGCTTTGTCAACGACTTTGAGGATTTTGAATAGTATATCAGTGTCCTTGTAGTCTTCTCTACTTGAGACTAAAAAAGTTTGGTTCTGGTGTAGCTCGGCAAAAAAAAAGTAAAGGCACAAGGAACTGAGGAGACCCGCATTCCTAATAAGGGCCCCCACACATGAGAGAGCACTCTATATCGCTCTTGTCTGAATACGCATTGCCAGTTCAAGTCAGCCAAACCTGGACGCAATCTGGAGGCCGCAGCTACAAATCTCATTTTTACACAAACCCGGACCGAGAGCTAGGAATTCCAGCGTTCAAGAACAGACGAGCACACATATGGGAGAGAGTAATTCGGACTGAAGCGAAATACTTGACCTCAGGGCAGTGCGGATTTTGGAAAGGCGGCGTTCCGAGTGCTCCCCGATGGTCCGGGGAAGGCGGTAATTGGGTCTGTGGTGGGGTAATGGGGCGCCTCGACTAGCTGCATTTGTTCGCTGCAGACACGTTCCCACAGGCCATCAACGCGTCTGCAAACACGCAGATCAAACTGCATGAGGAGAGATCATGTGCTACCACAGAACACTGGCATCATTTCACAATTCTGTGTGAAGCGGCTGCCTGATTTCAGACGGGACTGCGCAGATCAAAAGGACGGACCAGCTATTTAAAAGCCGGTGGTTAGAGGGAGGGAGAGAGGAACAGCAATACGGGATTATGCTCATTAAGGGATTCGCCTGTTTTCTGCGGGGTACTGACGTTCCTTACCATTACAGGCTCTACAGCAGATGACACAGAGTCTCACTACTGTGCATTTCTGTTTATGTCAGAAGAATGGGCTTGCCTTCGGAATTTCAGCCTTTAGATTCAATTCAGCATAAACTCATTAACTACAAGACAGGTTCGATGGTTTTTACTCAGGGGTTCAAAAGACCCTTTATTCTGTAGTATAGAAAAAGACGCACAAGTTCCATCGCTCTGCATCCTCTCTTTATATTTTAAACAGCAACCTATAAAACGGTTGCCAAGTGAATCCTCCCAGTTAGTGATCAGCTCATTTAAATTTGGTATTTTTGATCAGTTTATACAAGGGGGTGTGCAAACGAATGGAGTCTAATACAATGCCAATATCTAATACAATGCTGCATTTTCTGACAAGCACTGCAAACAAAACAATAATCAGTCTTGTTTAAGGAGCTTTTGTGAGGGAAATATACAAGCTTGTTTCCTCATCAAGATGCCTGCAGTCTATTTGAGAAATAAGTAAATTTAATTTCTGACAGACGCAGGTGGAAACAGGTGAGTGGGTCAGGGGTCAACACCTTGCTGGACAAGGGTGAGTGGAAGAACAAGGAACGGTCAAGACACTCGTTTTTCCTCATTCCTTTCATCGGTGGAATTATTGCAGCCTCTCTCTCTAACCAGCTTCAGAATGATTTCCATGTTTACTCACCAAGTAATCCTGGTAACAGAAACATAACTGCATCCCAAAACTCAACATTCACGGGAGCCAGATCGCTCACCATTGTACCCAAAGGTGGGACGCATTTTACATTGTGTCTGGAAACTGTAATGATTCCGCCCTCCAGGCACCCGAGGTAAGAATGCTTATAAGTAAGTCTGTCGCTTGGCTCAGAGATTCCTGGATTTTTTAGCTGTGCTGAAAGTGCTTCTGGCTTGGATGACTGATCCTAGTTCAATGTCCACTTGCTGCCCTCAGTGCAAATGTAAAGGACAAGAAAAAAAACATCAGAATGTGCTGATCTGTTGTACAGTTCGTGTATACTGTATATGTATGGTCTGTGGATCCACTATTATCATAAAATGTGCTCTGCACCCTGCATTGGCCAAATGCTGGGCAAGTGGACGGAACAACCGAGGGCTGTGTCTTGTTTATTTGAAAAAAAATCTCCGTGAAGGCACACAGAGAGATTAATTACTACGGCAGTAACACTAACAAAACAACAACAAAACTTCCCCCCCAGAGAGTTAACGCTGTCCAGGCACAGACCAAGGAACCAGGAGAAGCACTCAGACACTGCAAAAAGAACATTTGATGCAATTACCTCCTGCGAGTGCTTTTAGCTGCCAAGGAAATCACCCTCCTCCTGCCCTCAGCTTCCTAATGCCAGGTTGTTATTTTGCGAGAAGGATCTCGCCCAGGTCTGAGTGATGCAGAACTCAGACGTGCATTACCATATAATGCATGTGGGTGGGTAACACTGAATCTGGGATCACTTCAACACTGACGAGTGTTCTTCATTTTGGTTTATCCCAGTCATTGGAAAAATGTACTTTACTACCACCTATTGTTTTGCATATACATATACAGGTACTTGTTTATTTGCAAAGTGCATCCAGTAATAACCTATAATAGGGCTGTGGCTCCTGTTTTCCATGCTTCCTGAAACACAAGCAGGGGTCTTTTGATTCTCCATATATACCCCTGTTTTCAAGAACACAGTGTATCCTGTGCATCTATTGTCCTGCGTCCGATATATGTGTCCGTTTCTATATTTAAGGGGTATTAACCACTGGACCACAGGCATTCCTATAAGGGGTGGGGGGCGTGGGGGTTTGTCTAGGGAGGAACAATGAAAGCACTAGGTGAGGCAGTCCGGACGAGGGCAAGCTTTAGAGCACAGCTAATCAACAGATGGAGGACTGATCATTAAAGTTGCATGTCTCGCCGAATGTATTCCGTTTGTTAAAAGTGGGTCACATAAAAAAATGTAATTCACCTGGGGAATGTTTTCTCTGCTTGTAAGAATGACCAAGACACCTCATAGAGTTCTTTTAATGATTATTGTACTAAGAAGAGCTTAGAAATCAGAGCACACTGCACTCTATAAGGAATGTACATAATAAAATTAGATTAATTGTGTCAGAAATAGCTTAAAACATAAGAGCATTTGCCATGACATCTCTCTTTAAAATAAATAATGTAAATGCAATAACACCAGTTATACCTGATGTACAGACATCAATATAATCTACTGTATACCAGTCCTCCCTCTCATTCTGCAGGGAATAGCTTTAACACACCAGCCTCCTGTGAATGCAATGACGCAGACACAGCAATCTCATTGTGGCACTCAGCTCTCATGGGGCCTGCACGTTAAAAAGTATACACAGTTTCAAGTTGCCTCTGAGAGACCTCTTCTGCACTTGTGGCAGAAGGGATTATTCTACCAGTCTACCAACGTTTTGCTTTGTATTGTACTGTAATGTACTGTATACATAAACCACAATGAAGCACAGCCCATGCACAGAGTTTGTCCCTTGAGGATCTGTCAGCCTACACCAATCCTTTCATGATGAAGCACTTCTCAGCTCAAGCCTTTAAAATCAATCCTAATTTTTCAATTCCTAAGAAACGGTAACTGCAATATTAAAAAAAAATGAAATAGATTCCAATCTTTTGACAATTCACCTTTGGCTGCTGAAAGGTGAAGCAACACAAAGCAAAAGGCCAGAGAAATTGTAGAAAACTGGATCTCTGTGGCCCTGCAGGGCACGTTTTTTATCCTAAACAGCGTGGCTGTCACGGGTGAGACTTCATAAGCTAAATAAATTTCCCTCCATTGATCTGCCCCCATCAATAAAGCACCGTCCGAATCTGAGATCCTGAAACAAAAGTCACACGAGCGTCCAGGCGAGAGGCTTCAGCTGTCTCCCTCAACCAGCTCTGACTGCCACCCCAGCGCTGTCATTGCGGCAGCAACGGGGAAATCGCCATAGCAACCCCCACCTGGGAGCAGTTGTTAACATGAAGTCTGAGAGCTCTCCATGGAACAGAGTGTTCTCAACAGGTTGGGGAAGGAGAGAAAAAAATACAGCCCTCAAACTGAAAAGGGTTCTTCTCAAAAACAGTTTTCTTATCAGCTTCTCATTGTTCAACCATCTCACCTCCTGGGAACTCAGAAAAGGCTCCACATCAGACAGCCGTTTATGACATTTCAGGTTTCAGGCACACTGTACCAACATAGCAGAAGGAAAAAAAATTACTGTCTAACCGAATCAAAAAAAGGTACAACATATGAAGTACAGTATGTTGGAAGTGGTGGTATACAGTATGTAAAAGCTTGCAGCATATGAAATCTGAAATATCAAACAATTAACAAGAATTTTTTCTCTCTATTTCAGGTGGTAACCCAAGGGGACATATTGATGCCACCCGTTCTCATATTAAAGAACCTGCGCTTGCAGGTCACAACCTCAAAAGCTAATTCCAAAAGACCCGTATCGATCAAGGAGAGAGCTGCACTCTCACACAAGGGGTGCCTTCAGAGAAGACATGAACCTGACGACGGGACCTTCCTTCAACCTAAACATCACGGCACTTGCATTTCCATTCAGTCACAAGCTGTTTTTTTCCTACCTAATCCTTAATTACTTAAGCGATCGTCAAGAGCAGGGTTAATTAAAAAATTAAGGGTCATCAGAGTGAATTAAGTACATGCTGGATCGAAGAGTTGAGGTTACGTAACCCCCCCGCTTTAAGGTCCCCCCCCCAAGTATTTCCATCACAGGTCAATAAGCAGCAAGCAAAAGCAGAGGGGAGCTGGGAGGCTTTTCAACGTTTTTAGTCTTGGCCAGGCAGTGAAAGAGATCACTGTAACAGTGACATCTGGGGAAGACCTCGACTTTATTCCATTGCACTTTTTTGGATGTTTACCATGAAAATGACCGTGGCAAAAAGAGAAAAAAAAAACAGATACCAAAGAATACAAAATGAGAATTCCAGCCAGGGCAACGACTCCAGCAGGCGGGACGCGTGCGGTTCCAGTCCGGCTTTGGCTCAGGAACGCAAAGCAAATACGCCCTCCCTCTCGCCTGCCTTTTTTCTCCCCACCTGCACGGATGAAACGTGAGGATTAGACAGCACCCCCTCTTGCCTCGTTTATTCGAGGACGACAGGCGCGGGGAGTCTCCGACGGCCACTCATCTAGTCCTTTGCCTTCGATATTAATTAGAAAATTAAGCAGGTGTTCGTCCTGGGAGAGAGCGGGCCTTATTAAGAGGCAGTGTGTCGCAGGCGCAGGAGTCGTATTCCCACTGCTAATCCCATCGGCGACGAGGAGTGTGGTGTCTCCTGCCATTGGGGAAGATGCGACAGTAATTGACAGGAAGGTGACAGCTGTGCTAAGAAGCGGGCTAAATTAAACCCAAATAAGGAGGATATGATTTTTTATTAATACTCTGGATGCTCCCTCAGTTTGACTCCAGCGAATCTGCGGGCGACAGAAAGAATCTACAGGTACCGCGGAGGATTTTCCGTAAATATTTAGCAGTCAATCTTTTTTTTATTTTTGCTACAGGTACTTGCATCATCATTTCCTTTGTGCTGCACTGTGAATTCAGTGCTCGTAGCCAGCAAAGAAATTTTGGAGGGATATTGTTGTAATCCTCATAAAATAAATTATATTTATCCTACCTATTTTGTGGTTATTCCCTTTCAAGTGGAACTGATACAGCGGCATTCTCCAACTCCGAACTGGTCGCACAACTTCCATTTAAGTTTTTAAAAGCCCATAATCCTGTTTCTCATGGTCGTACAACCAATATACTGTATAGTTTTCAGGTACATTAAGTTAATACAGTTTACACAGACACTGAGATGGTGATTTTTCTTGCTGTAACGTAAATGTAATATTTTTAGCAACACTCACAATGAGCAAATATTTTCAAGGTGGTTTATTAACCTTGCACTAAAAGCCAGTACAATCTATAAATTGCAAAGGGAATAACTGTCAGGCATCAGTGTTTAAGCGCCTGAAACATTACAATACCTAGGCACGCTATACTGCTTAAACCCATCCCTGAGTTACTCAGAAAAAATTCTCTCCATAAGCAAAACAAGAGAGGAATCTCATCACTTATGTACCAGGAAGCAAAACATGGGCAAGGTAAAGACTTCTGTAATAGGAAGGCGTACCAGCTCCTACTGTAAGACAGTGCGTATGTATGACCTGCACCTTGTCGGGGTAGCTGCTTCTGCTGCTCTATCAATTAATTATTTGTGGTTTTACAGATCAACTACAAGCAAACCCAGAGAGACAGAAAGTGAATTCTAGCAAAAAGCCAGCTGGGCAGCAACCGAAACCACCTGCATGCTGAGCTTCTAAAAACATGATTAAGATGGTGGTTCACACTAATTTTCCTTCTTTCCACAATTAACTTCCTTTTACAGGATATATGCTGCATGTGTATATATGCCAAAACCTGGATTTACCAGTTTTACACTTCCTTACATCATTGAACTTTCCTTCTATACAAAATTGACAAGTCCCTACGAATTTGGGAAAGGTGGCGTGCTTGGAAAGGTGTGGATATAAAAGGGCATTGAAAATTACAACAAGGACGCTTTACAGAGCAAGCACTGTGTTGTGAAGTAAAAGAACACAGGATCGCTAAAAGAAT
This sequence comes from Atractosteus spatula, assembly GCF_055471065.1. Classification (NCBI taxonomy): domain Eukaryota; kingdom Metazoa; phylum Chordata; class Actinopteri; order Semionotiformes; family Lepisosteidae; genus Atractosteus; species Atractosteus spatula. The sequence goes on along the minus strand of NC_142733.1, from coordinate 8,589,614 downwards.
ATAATTAATATCCATCAACAAGGATTATTATGTTGAGTTCAGACTGACCTCAATAAACCTCTGAGAGCATGCAATTCCCAAGGGCAGTGCTGTTATAAAAATAAATAAGTCTAACTTTGGCATCAATGGTTTAAGTTTATAAATGGCTCCCTAACAACCCTGTTACTATAATAAAAACCTCAGCACTAACAGTGGGAGCGGGACAGAGGAGAGTCAATAAGATATTATCTGTCTTTTTATATCACATCATGACCAGCCAAAGCGCTTCTCTGGGCTCAGTTAACCCCATCCAATTAAAAGGTTCGAGTCTCTTGGAGAAATCCGAGACACTGCCAGTCGACAGCCCAATCTCCCGACGAGACTGGGCCGTGAAACCCACAGCTCCGTTAGTGCGTCACCGAACGAGAACCTAGGTGGACGCCATGCAAACCTTCAAAAACCAACAGGAGGCCAAAACCGCGACCGAACAGGAGACTGAAACCCGCTTCATGTCAATTTGTTCCAGAAACCTAATGCCCTGAAACATCGTCTAGCCGATTTTCATTTGCGCAGGCAATTTATTTTTATTCATAAACAGTTAAAACAGTCTTTCACACACAAAAGCTTTATAAAAGCCTTATCGACTTCACCTTGTATTAGTGCTGGCAAAAGAGCGAGTAAGGGTTTGCTGACTGCTTGTTTTTTTTCTTGTTAATGTTGAAATATTACCTTATCAACTCCCCCTCTGGACTGTTCCTAGTCTTACCAGCATTAAAAGGATCAGTAATTATTTTGGAACATCCACATTAAAAGTAATTGTTATTTAGTATTGCCAGTAATACCAAAAATGACCAGAATTAATCAAAACATTATGGATTGGAATCAAAACCCCCGACTGAACGGTTTTGTATTGCCGTTTTCTTCATTCGCATTTTTCAGTGGTTTTCACAAAGTAGTAAACCAGGTCTGGAGGAATAACTGGGTACATCGATTTTGAATTAAATGAGTCAGATGTAAAAGAATGTCGAAGCACTCAACACATTTCAATGTCTTCTACTGTAATCACCATCCACGGATGTACTGCTTCTTCTTCACAACTGGCTGTAGACACATTTGTGCAGAATGCATCTCCTCTCACACGTGTATAAAAGCTAAATTTAATCATATTATTAACATTTTATTCAATTAAATACTGCTCTCATTTATATGGTTTATGATGCCAGATTAGTTTTAATCAATATAGTTAACCTGACAAAGTCCATCAAAGTGTTCTTGGACTAAGTGTCTAGAATAAGCCCAAACTATAGCTGCTTGCTTGAATATTTTTATTCAAGTGCATGTGCAATATTTATATGGACTGTAATAGCAGCCATGTGGTTTCAGCCATGAATTGTTAACTCCTTTAAACTGGTCATTTTTAAATGTCCATAAAAATTAAATTTAGAGAAACCAGATTCTTCCAAGTCTAATATGACTTGCCTGTGCCTGTAACAGAGCACAAAATTCCACAATCTTCAGTTAACTCTTTCATTAAGTGAAAACTTATTTTGCTCAGTTTTGTGTAGACAAAAACTGAGTAAAAGTACAAAATAAAATAAGATATTATACACATACGTTACTGTAAACTGTATACATCAGATATATTTTACAGACATTTAGCAAAAACCATTCAGGTAAACAGACAATCATTATCCTCAATTATGTCCAGATTTTCCGGCTGTAAAAAACAAAAAGAGAAAATTTGCTGGCATCGGTTTTCTTTTGTGTGGTTTTCTTTTTCTGGATAGACTGACACAGAAACCCACTACTAATTGAGTGATTTTAATTGACTGGCACATTCATTACACTCACCTGTGATTGTCCCATACTGTATCAGCAGCTTCTTAAGATGGACAACTGAGCTGCAATAACACAGGATCGTGTTTATTTTATCATCTGTAATATTAACATCACATTACAGGCATAAAATAAAGATAATTAATCATTAAAGACAACTGAGATGTGCGGTGAAATTGAAAGCAACACAAGAATATAATTTAGCACTGTAAATAACATGCCTACATCCTCAAATATCCAGAAACTTTATGGCAATTACAACCAAATAAGATCACCAAAGACAATACTGCGTTAAAATGTTTAAAAACATTTAAGGTTACAGGTGTCTTGTCAAAGATATATTGTATGATGAAGGATTGGGTCCCTTTTATCTACATTAGGTCAAAAAAGTTTGACCTAAATCATCTTTAAAGTTAGACCCAAGTAAGCAAACGCATGTCCAAGACTATGTATCTGACAAGGTCACTGCGCTTGATTCTGACTTCCAGGTTTTACTTAAACCAGATCCTCAGTTTCTTCTAGAGAATCTCCACGGGATTCTTCATCTGAAAACTCAAGCACCGTGAACAGAATCATTCTGGAGAGTAAAACTGCCCGAAAGAGTAACACGTTGTTGTCATAAACAGTGGGTTAAGTTCAATCTGTTCTGTATTTTGAATTATTACAAGCTAGTTCCTGATCAGTTTCTTTAATCACTTTTTTAAACTGCACAATGCGTTGGATTGTTCTGGCTCCTTTACTTGAATGAGCATCGATTCTGTTCAGCAAATGGTGATGAGGTAACTTGCCCACTGCCCTTCCCCAGGCTCTGCTAAAAACAATGTCTTATTAAGGGTTATCCTTCATTATACCTCTTGGTTTTTGGATCAGAACTAAAAATCACATTCACATATATTTAGCAAGTCTTCATTAACAACGTTTTCTTACGTTACAAAGCAGGTGCTTACAGTACATTGCTGCATACATTACAGGTGCTTACATTACAAAGCAGGTAGTCTCTGATGTTAATAAACTGACTGCAAACATCATACAAAATACAGAGCTAGCACGAAACAATTATATTCATGTTCTATACTGCTCTGTGCACTTCAATTAAGAACTACAGAAGACCTCAAATCCATCTTTTCTATCCGAAACTAAAATAAGCTCCTGTATGTGTTACAGGCACTAAACAGACGATGTCATCATGAGGGCGCAGACCAGTGACAAGGTCAGCTCTAATTCAGACTCTTATTGCCTAAATCCCTGTTTGGATTTCATCTTCAAGTCTGTTGTCTATACATTACTGCAGTGAAGTCAATCTTGTTGCTGCCGTATAGCACGCTGAAATGAAAAGCTCATCCCATTGTGTCCCAGCGGTGGTTCCAACTGCAGAGTAAAAAAGTTCAGCTGGGCCATTTGAGTGAGATTAAAAGGCTCAGATAAACCTAAAACACTGGGAAGTCCACTACTTAAAGAAAATGCCATTAAAGCAAACCATATGCACCCCAGCTAATTTAGGTGGAGATCACATTATCCACCAGACAGGATGGCCAGAAATACCAGCATAAGGAACTGCAGTTTAAAGGCCAACGTTAGAGCCAAGCCTTTTATTAATAGGATAATGGATTAGGAATTTAAGAGATACAGAGTATGAATTAATCAAAAATAGCCCTTAGGAGAGGGGATTACCGGGGGTTAAGGACTGGATTTCGATGACAACACAGCTGGCTCATTAACCCGGAGCCCGATTTCCAGTGCTACATCTTTTCATCATTGTTAACGAGAGGTTTAGAAACAAGCTCCACATGGTAAAAGGAAGAGAAGCCTCCAACCCCTGAGACCCTCACATTTGCACCGAATCAAGCCTGGAATAGAAGGGGTTACGAGTGGGGCTGCAAATTTAGTCGAAACAGATCTTCAGGACTGAAAATGCAACGCGTGCACTAGGATACTAACAGACTGTGTTGCGTGGGAATGCTTTTCAAGACTCGCATGCGCGGCAGTTTAAAAGTGGAAAGAAAAGTGCACAACTCCATGGACAGCTTTTCCTAAAGTAAACCTCATTAGGATACTTATTTTCCTGGAGCAATTTAAAAAGAAAAGCGTTTATTTTGGAAACATCAGGTGGCAATCAGCAAGTTATCTGAAAGTAATTAAACACCACTGCCTGTTTGCGTCCGGCCGTTGAAAGATTTTTAGGTCCTTTGAGAAACTTGCCGTTTCCCAGCTCACGGCTAACTTGTCTCGGGTTTCTAAACAGTCAAACCATGACATGGACAACAACAGCTCAAAGACTTACTCATCTAAAAAGGCTGGATCTGGACATTCGAGCAAATATTGAGATATGGTCGAGAAGCGATGTGGAATCAGGCATTGTGGATGCTGATTACTTGGGAAATATTTTGATTGAAATTTTGGAAACATCGGATGGTTTAAATCACACTCCCCACATGATAAAAACACTGGCTTCCCTGGGTGGAAAAACCTTTGATTTTAGTCCACCCATCCGCTGATGAGCTGTATGAGAACAAGGACTGGTGCAATGTACCCTGTTAACTTTTCTTCACCAAACCCGCAAGGGGACAGCGGCCAGATTTCAACCTCCAGATCAGGTGAACCTTCTGTGCTTATTGGCAAAGCGTGCGCAGATGGTGTCACGGAACAACATTCATGTCAGAAAGGGCACATGTGAGCAGGAATTGTCTAAAACCACAGGGTGGGCATTGAGGCTCCAACCTCTACCAGCTCCTAACTCTCCCCCACCACGATCCATGCAAGCAGACTCACGCAGGCCCCTCTGCAGCACCCGTCCTGCCACCACTGACTGGTTCACCCATTTTATTTTTTATTTTTCTCCCTCCTTTCGTCTTTCATTTCCACTCCAAGCGCCTTAGCCGGCGAACCATTTCCATAATCTCCATTAACCACTTCAAATGGGCCCTTTAAGAGTGCTCCAATTTGCATAATCCCATTAACTCCTCGGTTATTGCAATGCCTTTACTACAATCCTCTGCTCAGAAGCTCAGAAAGGGGGCAGAAAAAAAAAGCAGGGCGGGTCCGAGGCGCCGTGAAAGAAAGAAAAGAGGGAGAAGAAAAAAATCTCTCATAAAAAATTGAAAAAAAAATCAGAGTATATTTGTGTGTGAAGTGAAGGCTGCTGAAGCTCACTTCCTGGTTTACAGAGTTAAATGGCAATGATGGAGGAGGACAGAAGCCAAGGTATGATTTTCACAATCACCTGCATTTAAACAGGGTTTATTTATTTATGGTGTAAATTACCTCAATTACTCAAGAACTGCCCCGCTAACGAGAGCCGGTCTTCACACAGACCTCTACCATGCCCTCAAACAATTTTTGCGAAGATTTTGACGGAGAGCTGCGCAAAAGTAGGTCAGATCCACGCCGCAAAAAAGCAACGTTAAAAATGTACAATGTATATTCAGTCAGCGTATTTGATTTTCATTTTGGGGGCACAGTGAGACTTAATGGAGCGGGGGTTTTTTTTCCCATATGGGGCACCGCGTTTTAAAGAAAATAAAAGTACCTTTTGATGAAAAATGGAAAACTCACCAAAAATTGTGAATATGATGAAAACTTGGGGCCAAAGAGGGAAAATTGATCCGAGACAGGAGACAGACAAAAAAAAAAGCCATTTATTTTTTTTTCTTATTGTATCCATTTTCATGGTAAAATCACTTTAATTCAATTCATATTACTTACATGAGAATGCAGTGGGGAAAAAAGACACATATGGAACCCTTTTTTTCTGGAGAAGGCTAATTATAGTATTTTGTGGATGTCTACATAGAGCTTGGTCTTTTCACTCAGATTTCTCGCCATTCTGAGTGAATGGAGATTCAATTCACGAGGATTATTCACCACACATAGAAAAAACTACGGAGCAGGTTCATGCCCACTTCTTTAGAACTGCATGGATAGGTACAAGCTCTGTGCTTTATACTGAACAGAAGAAAAATCTTTGCCCATGTTGACTATGTTTTATCGCAAACCTAAAGAAAAATTCTCACCGATTCTTTTGCTGGCCCAAGCTCAAGAGCAAATTTATTTTTTTGAAGATTTTGTACGTCTTGGAAAAAAAACAACAATTGCGACAGCAAATAGAAAAAATACTTTCTTTCAGTAAATGTTTTTCAATCTCATATTATCGCCATTAGCATTATTATTTTTCATTTTAAAAGGCTTCCCACCCAAACATTCAAGGAATGTTTTCGGAATGTTTATTGGAAAGAACATTGCTCAGATTTGATAATCTCTCTTTTTCCTACATTGCTAAAATGGAGCAGTGCTACCACGTCCAATTCTTTAGAGTTACATGGATAAAGACAAGCTCTTTATACTGGACGGAAGTTAAATCATTGGCCTATGTTGACGATTTTATCGCAAACCTGGAGAAAAATGCATCACGATCAATCACATTGTCGAGGAAAAAACATAAGTACCAGCTAAGCGGTCCTAAAGTACATTACAGATAACCAATATAGTGATCGCATTCCCCAAGATAAGTGCCCTTCTCAGTTTTAGTGATCATGGAATTTTTTCTCAGATGCAATACGTAATCCAATACGATATACTGCTGTATGGGTTTCCTGTAGTATCTTTTCTGGAAAATGACCTAAGTTGCCCTACATTAAAGCCTAAGATGCAAAGTACAAAGTTTTATCATGTATCAATTTTTGTAAGACCATCTGATACAAACCCAAATGCAAGTTTATATATATACTGTATATACGCATGCATGAGTATAAGGTCAACAAGATTTTAAAAAAAAGAACGGAATGGAGTATTTAAGAACAATTTCATATACAAAAGAGAAAACCTATATAAACTCACTGCAATTAAAGCTGTTGGTTCAAGGGAGGAAGAGTACATAGACTTACCCCAGACGATGAGTGGAATAGTCACAAAGATGCAAAGGCTATAGATAAGAACAGGAGTGGAACACACATCAAGCAAATGCATAGAGGAAGAAACCTTGCATGATTACTGCACTTAGTACTTCAAGAATAGGACTTATTGCACCTGGGGATCAATTACTTCATCCCAAGCCAATATTCAATAAACTACCGCAAGTTTGATTGAATTGCATTTCATTTCCATCATCCCTTCAACAGGAAAATTTAGACATCTCAATTCTACGTCGTCCTGTCCAAAAAAAGCAAAAACTAAGTATGGCGAACATTTCTCTGGGTTTTAAACGATGGTGCGCAGAGAACAGCTGACCACATGTTTCCATCTGGCAAGGATCGTACTAGAAAGCTGTAGTCAGACAAAATTGTTCTGGGGCCTTGTGTCCGTGCCTTGGGCCTTGATGGGCAGGTTTTATCGCTTGTATTTAAACAGAACGGCCCTTTTTTTACAACATGGTGAAGGGATTAAAATCTGGAACAATGTGGCTCTTCAAGTGACACTGCAATTTGTAGAAAACACCTAAGACGCGCTGAAAAAAAGAAATTGTGGTTGGATGCCAAAAGACAAGACCTTTTCTTTAAAACAAATAACAGAAGGAGAAAAAATGATCTTATCCCCCCTTACCTTCCCCAGGAAAGTGGAGTTTTGTGACATGTTTATGACATCTGGAAATCCATAGAACACTATGACACATGCGACGTTTCATAACTGCAGTGCACAGATGAGTGGAAATGAATCGGATTAGAAACAGGCTGTTGCAAAGGTCCAAGTGACAGATGTTGGCATGATGCAGTTAAAGGCTGCTTCAACGAAAGGTGGCTTTCTTTTTTTTTTGTGCTGTTTGGCTCCAGCGCGGATCAATAAGCAATCTGTTAAGGTTTTATTCTGTGAAAATGTTCCTAATGAAGACTCCTTTGAGCGCCAGTGCTGGACTCAAGAAACAAGAGGAATATCAGGCCAGCAACATTTGATATGGGAGAAAACTGCTACCTATGAAATGCATGTTTAAGAATTTTGTTCTGGCTTCATGTTTGAGAGAGCGACAGATGGGAATTCACGGAACTGAAGACTGTAATAATAACTGCATCTTTCTCACAAATGGTGCTCACCAGCTCATTGCACTGATTTTCTAAATATTATGATAGATATTGGAATGAAGAGGCAAATGTACTGTACAGAGTTTCAAATGTCATACGCGTGACAGTGTACACGTACAGTATGTGTTATATTAACCATGAGGTCTAGACTGATCAATCCATTGTAACTGAGTTATTTCTACTCTTAAATATTCCGATTGCAAATGGAAATCAGAATCTTCACTAGAACCCAAACACTAGAAGCTCCTATTTACATTTGTGGAAAAAACAGGGAAAAAAAATCTAAAGTCGGTAATTGCTACAAGGAAATAACAGCACTCAAACATAAACCTACAACAGACTTTTCTGCAAGAAAGCCCCAAGGTTTTTCTGAGAAAATCTGCAGTAAAACATATTTTTCCTGAATTTTTTTAAATGCAAAAATTATAACAACTCTGCTGTGTGACTAGGTCCCCAAAGAGATAAGTGAATGATATGAGTAACTGTTTTTCTGCTATTCTCAATGATTTATGAAACGGCTACACACAATGATTTGAAGTCATCAATAATAAATATCGCCCGACATGGATTAAAATTTTCTTTTTTAAAAAAATAAATAAATTTCACAGGCTCCTCAGCTGACTAAAACGAGATAGAAATCTAAGCGCGGTAGCATTCCCGATAATTTATTTAAGGCCTTTTTGCATTTTCTGTAATGCAGACAGTGACAGAAAATTTAACATTTTCCCCCTTTTGTTTGTTGAAGGATTTGATGACGGAGCATTTGAGGTTACAGACAAGGACTTTGCACTCACAGAAAATTGCATAAATAGCTCTGCTGGATTAGCACGGTGACTTTCAAAACTTTTGACTCCATGTTAATTTGCTTAACTTTATTTCTAACTCCAGCTAATTTTCCAGAGGTGTTGCACAACAGTTCACTGAGCGCAGGTTTCACATCTAATATGTTGCTCACTAGATCTGTGCCTGTAAGGTTTTACAATCCCTTTAAAAAAAATGGGAAACTATATTTGCCTTGGAGAAAAAACAAAGAACTGAAGAATCACCTAGATAATTTTTTGCATACTAATAACACACACTAAAGGCTTACTTTCATATTTAATAAATATTTTGTATATATTTAATTCTGCTTGACGGCCTGTGCCGCAAGCTTGCCGCAAAAACCTTACAGTCCTGACCGTAATCCTAACCCTAAAACGAACCAGTTTCTTCCTGTATTCTTTCCTCTGCTGACAACACCACCGTGTACCTAAGTTCTGTGCCAAATGAAAAGTCATGTGAAGTGAACCTTGCTCTCCAAACAAAAGGGCCCCGGTCTGTAAGGACAAGTGTCATCATGAGTTTAATGCTCTCACGCCAAGTGTCCCAGTTCTGTTTGCTCTGACCTTGCCTGGACAGCTCTGCCAGCAACTGGAGTGTCCTCTGTGACACAGGCAGCCCCACCCGTCGGAAAGCTGCGGCTGTAAATCTGGCTATCAGCAGGCGAGGAGTGAGGGCAGGGGTCTCTCCGGGGAAAGGCCAGGATTAGGCCGGCATTAAGAAGCCAAAAAGGCTTGCACTGCTGCACTCTTTCAGGGCTCTGGAAAGCCCAGTGCAGTTTAACATATTCTACATCCAGAGGTCACCTGCAGCCATGCAGGGTCACGTCAATGACTTTTCAAAGACTTCCTTCAACAAACAGCAAACCACCTCTTAGTCCTGAGAAAGAAAGGCCTACTAGAAAAAAAACACAGATTACTGCCATAGTAAAATGATACAGAGATACTACAACCAACCAAATGACAAGCACAATATGGAGTAGGCACAGCACACATCGACATGGAAGCCTTGTGGATCATGCAGAGGATAATCCATAACTGTACTGGCATTAGGCAAGTTAATACAGCTGGGGTTGGCATTTTAGAACAGGGACATTTCTTTTACTGAGTTAAATTGGTGTCCGACAGTCTGATGCCCACTGGAGCTCAAGGCATTGTGTTTTTTACACATCTCTTTTCTTTGATTGTCTTGATGTCCCTGCAACAGGATTTGAGTTTGATTTATGTGGGTTTGATGCCAAGACAAATAACACTCACTCTAAAAAAAAAAGGCAAAATGCACAATCCATTCATAATGTCCTATTTGTACAAGGTCCATTTAAACTATTTATCTCCTTAAGACTATTTTGGAACAAAATACAGTATTTGTAAGACTTAATCTGAAATTCAATATAAATATAAATGACTGCGTACTTTGTTCCCTGATACCCATACAAAATGACCTCTAAGGTTCTACTGAACCTCTGTAGAGATAATAAATAGCATTCTATTCTGTCATACAAATTTGAACAAATGATGCTTAAATTCATATTCCACTCTATAATCACAATAGCCATTTTTACTCTCACAGTGTCAGGAAAAGTGCAAGGAAAGTCATGTCAAGTAATCTTTTCTCCTACAATCTAAACAGCCACAGACACAAGCACCGCTGGAATAAAAACCTCTTCACACAGACTGCAGTGTTCATGAAAGCACTCGTATATGGTTTAGCCCTGGCAGTATCTAGATTTCAGTCATTCAAATAGACTCCGCTGTCTATTCAAGTGAAATCCACACAATGGCCACCTATTATCTTTCGGGGCTATTGGATACAGTCTGATCATCTGGTGTGGGCGTCCACATTCAAGTCCACTGAAGTGATCACAGCATTTCTGAGCCATACCCCACCTACCACCACCCAGCTGTTCAAGTTGAGCAGCCAAGCTGTGCCAGGCTGGGGACAAGCCCTCAATTCCACCACAGGCTGGACAAAGCCCCCCCCCCCCAGCCCCACTCCATCCCTCCCTCCTTCTAATTAAACCACCATTGAGATGGGGTGGAGCGGCAGGGACACATACCTAAGATGACTGACCCTTCCAAATTATTTTCCATGGGACGGCCTGTTAACTTCAACTAAGAGTGTGTTTTTGAGCTAGGGGTGGGGTGGAGGGGGGGGGGGGTCTACACAGTAATCCTTTTTGTTAAAGCTAATGTGGCAGAAAAGACCTGTCGAATGGAGTCCCCCTTGGCTGATTTAATCCCTATGTGCAGCGAGGCCCCTGAATAAAAGGTTCACCAGCCCAGTGCTTCCGAGAACTCAAAAGCCCATTCTGTGCAGGGATTAACAGTCAGGCCATCAAGTCCTTTTTTACAGTAGACTACTGGATAAAGCCCTGAGTTCTACTTCACCTGAGGGAGCTCTGTTCGCGGGTTTTCTGAGCAACAATGGAGATGATCCTGTATATATAAGGTCCTTCACTGCAGCTCTCAGAATAATAATCTGATAAGAATTTGATGGAATACCATCTTGATGGGTCACATCGGCAGACAGAAAGAGGCCAGCCCGTTAAACTTTATTGGATGTCAGTTACTCGCGGGAAATTCTTTCAGCTTCCACTAAATCGTCCCTTTGAAGAGATTCCTGTATCTGCATATACTGCTTCATCTGCAATCTACAGCCTTAAGGTTTCAATTTATTCTCGTACATTGTTTTGAGTGTCAGCATTCTGTTTACTGCTGTATACTACAGCAGGGTCATTAAAGTGCAATTCAGATACTGATATGAATGGATCCAACATATAACTTTAAAGTAAGCAGAGATTTATGGTAACACACAGTAATTGGTAAGTACAGTAGGTCTCAGGTCCTACAAAACCTTCATTTGCTAAACTGAGGGCAGGAAAGCTGGACACAGGACAATCTGACAAGGGAAGGATTTGAGGAAAAAAAATACTCATTCTGCTTAATAGGCAGATTCATGTCCACAGCAGGCTAGTAGAGAAGCATGTCCATAGTACCTTTGCTATACATAGACCTCAGTTCCCTGTCTGATTTTATTGTACTATATGTGCCAGGTGACCCTCCCTTTGAAGAATCATCTACATTAGATTTCTTTGTAAATACTACTGTACTGCATTCAAGTCCTTAACTGTACTGCTACCACCCTCAGGAAGACCTAGTACCCACAGCAATTTTGTTGTGTTTTTTCTTCTTTGCCTAATTTAGCTTTCTAATTCATCCTTGGGCATAGATTCACTCCAGCTTCCTGTGTTTCATTTCAAAATGTATGTCATCTTATGTGCAGTCTAATCACCTCTACTTCAGAATGAAACAGCCACTTGGGGCACCTCCAGCATATTGAAAAATGTCGTAATGAGTTTGGGCAAGCATAGTTTTGAAGACCACAATGATCCCAGAAACTTTGTTTCTTTCAAGCGTGTGATTAAGATAAGACAAGGCACACTGATACAGTATGTCCTAATGGCTTGGCCCACAGTTAGACCTTTTCCACCAGGTGTTCCAAAACTTACTGCAACTCTTACGACAGCTTCATTACAATAGCATGGCACATTGAAGAGTACTGTACTGTACCCAACTGCTTTATATACTGTATGTATACCAATACTCTTCTGGTGTTGTTTCACATTTTATTGAAAAATAAAAAACAAAAATTGATTCGTTACAGATACCATGCCAAAAATGTAAGCAAAACCACTATGCTAGCGAAAAATCAGAATAGTCAAGTTTTGTCCTAAACTGGGCAAAAAAGTCTGTCTCGTTTCGAACCAAATTTTGGAGCGGAGATGGTTAAGTTGCTGGAGATGACAAGACATCGTTTTGAAAGTGTAACCAATAATGTTTTTTTGAAAGTGCATTAAAAAGTTCACCTTTTTTAAAACTTGCCTTCGCTACGAAGTACAAGCCTATTAAACTATATAATTATGATGCAAATTTATCGTGTTAAATTTTAATGGGAAAGATTTTAACCGAGCCAGTCAATAATTGGTATTAATTCTCTCTGCCTGTGTGTTCTATTTGTGCAACACCCTATTCATCTTCGTCAACAGGGCTGGATGCGATTTTAATGCTCGTGTGTCATGTTTCTTTAATGAGACCATATCCTAATGACGCATTTCAGCAATAATAATGACAGCAGGGTTGCTGTTAGAGGACTACCACATATAAATCTGGTTGAAAGAAATAAGAAAACAAAATGTTCATAAAATCAGGAAGCATTGCAGGCTGCCAATCAACAAGAACAAAACATCTATCGCTGAGAGGAACATCAGCTTTTTTGGAGGAAAAAAAAAAGAATCGTCTCTGCATGTTAATTTTCAGGACAACAACTCTTCAGATTCTTTCTGCCAATAACTTTCATTTGGAGCCCGAACAAATTAATACAACCTCCATATGGAATGTATTAAGGGGCTTTGTTTTAGGGTGTGAGTAAATGTTTCCTCTCATCAGAACTAATCTACATCTTTTTTTCTGTCCCTTTGATTTGGTTTAGCCTGGTTTTTGAAGTTTATATCCCATAGTGTGCAACATTCTTGAGCCATCCACAAAACCTTAGAAGCTTTACAGAGCTGTGAAATTCAAGAATGACAAGAATTAACGAACAATTGAGTGTGATTTTTCAATCATATTTAAATGTTTTAACGCTTACAGCCTCACGTCATTACATTTACAATTCTAACTTTGCTACTGCCTTACCATACTATTTTCTAGTTACAGTCTGTTATTAAAAAAACAGCTACCTCTCTTGCACCCATTCACATTTTTTAAGTGGACTTTCCACTCTTATACATATACTGTACAATACATATATGATTTCCCCTTTTTCTGTGGGGACTCACACAATAACCATTGCAGCTACACAATACTAAGTAAAGCACTTTTACAAACTGCAAGCTGCGGCATGAGTCAATGTCACAGTGTTATGTACTGTTTAAATACAGGGAATCAGAAGTACAGAAATAGGATGTGCTTATGATAAGCTTGAACAGCTTTAGAATAAGGAATCCAACAAAACGATTATTTTAGTCCCAAAACCCAGAGCAAGTGGTATAAATTAGTGTAGTCCTGGCAATACTAGTTTATACATTGCAAAGCAAGGAGAACATAAGGTCCATCGCCTGATTAGTTTTCATTGTGCTGTGGAACAGCTCAGCAGCATATTCCCACACCAGGCAATCTTTTGCTTGAAGACCTGAAGTTCTTTTTTTCTGGAGCAATGGAATGAGTCCAAAATAAACTCTCAGATTTATGGTATTGCAGAGATAGTTTAGATCTGTTTAATGCAATTTATTTTTGATGACCATGGGGGGTGAAAATAATTGTCATGCCCTTGGCTATAAATGCAGGCTTACCGTAAATCCTGAAGATCTTATTTTTAACTGGGGGCATTGCTGTGCTCCTGTAATTATGATGTTAACATCAGTATACCTCAAATAAAATAAGCATACCAGGAAGGGCAAAAACATTTCTGCACCATGCAGAGTGACTGGGCTAATGACAATTTTAAGTGCCTTGTGATGTTTCGCAAATTGGACTTTTTATGTTGACTCATCACATTGCAATTAGTAAGAATATTCCCATAGTTTCTAAAAACTTCCAGGAACTCCGTATTTCTACTAAATGGCATGTGCTCTATGAGACACCTAAGGCCCATTACATGTCATTACCAATATGGTGTCTTTCATAATGCATAAAGCCCTGATTGATATCTGTCTCTAATTCGGTAATGAGGAGTGCTCAAACAAAAGCGTTTCACAGTATCATCCATCCATTTTCTAACTGCTTCATCCAATTCAGTATTGCAGCAGAGCCCGAGCCTATCCTGATAAGCAATAGGCACTAGGCAGGGTACACCCTGGATGGGACGCCGGTCCGTCACAGGACACACACTCACACCTGGCCTAATTAACCTACCGGTGTGTCTCTGGACTGTGGGAGGAAACCCACACGAACACATGGAGAACATACAAACTACACGTACCCCAGGTCTGGAATTAAACCCAGAGCCCCAGCACTGTGAGGCAGCAATGCGATCCACTGTGCCCCCCTGACACCATTCCACCTCTAATAATGTCATACTAAAATGTCCAATTGTGACCTTAATATGAAATGGATCCAACCGCTAAAAAAGCCATAATCAGGGGACTCCCGAGTGGCTCAATCAGTGAATACAATCATTCCGAGTGCAGATCAGGCCCTGTGATCCAGATGGTGCGAGTTCGAACCCGGGTCAGGTCGCGCAGTCACAGCTAGCTTCCCCTAGGGGCTCAATGAGCGGCCAGAGGAGCATGCCTGCCTTCTCTCACTCTCCCTCTCAAACAAGTGGGGATTCCAAAGCTGGGTGGGTACAAAATAAAATAATCCAAAAAACAGAAACCGGAGGTTTCGGGAACAGCTTAGCCTTTCACACCACGCAGGGCCTAATGCAGATGTTCATCCAGAAGGCTGACATTTACGTCGCGGCCACAGATGTGCTGTGGGGAACCTGGGCGATTGCAGTAGACAGTGCGGGGCTTATTCTGATGTGACAAGACTCTTCGGCAAATGCTGAGAGAGTCCTAACAGGCACAAATAAATATCGGACTGTTCTGGGAGGGGAATGTGGAAAGGACACGGAGTAAACTACTAGTCTGGCTATGATAAGTATGCTAATTTGAAGGTGTTAGTATTATTAATACCCAATCTGGAATACTAGTTCATTTAACAGATAAATCAGTGTTCTTTCTCCAGGAAACATTTTCAAACAGCACCAATAATGAAGAGCTCTTTAGGTAAAGGAATGGCACTGTTAACTAGCATTTCAACACTTTTTTCTGTCTGATAACTCACAATAAGTAGGAGTCTGCTTTAAGGCAAAAATATGTATATTTTTATTAAGTTTATTTTCCTTTTCTTAAGACTTTCTCACCGATAGAACTATTTGGTGAGTTAACACATTGGGACAAAGAATTAACAATGTATATTCTTTGCTTTGATAATCACCATGGTAGAGATCCAGTAAATGAACAGCCTGGCTTTGAAAGCTTAACAGAAAAAATGCATTGTGAAAATATTGGTTGCTCAGCCAACCAAGGCAATATTCATCAATACTTTTCAAATTATTCCATGGTGGTTTTGAAGAATGTTTGTATTTTAATGCATAATTGCTGGCGCTGTGGGTTATAATTGAAACAATCGAGCCTTGATCACCTAGAGAGAACAAAGTGATTGACAACAAAGTTAAACTGAAAAAGCCCATCAATTTCCAGGTAGCTGCTGGGAACATTTTGTCAGTGTCCCCAGCTTTGTGCTGATGGAACTGACTGGGAACCGTTCCAGGAATGTCTGCTTCCAAAGCAGACAACATCGATTCAGCGAAGGCAACCAGTTTTCTGAGTCACGCTATAATCACACCTATACATCCTGCTCTGAGGTCTGGGAGTTGGAAACTTGCCTTGTTTTTAAGTAAAGTGTGTCCTGGAGGATGCAGGCAACTAGGTGTTTACTAATCATGGACCATGAGAGCTGCTTCTGAAACTTTGTGTCTCTGTTGCTTTCTGTACCTCAAAAATCAGATCACACACTGCAGGCTGTCATGCGTGGAAAACTTTACTGTGCTGTCAAAGCAACACGTCACTATATTAAGTTTGTTTAGCTGCAAGCAATAGCTTAGGGATAGAACTGAGTTTCCTGGCTGCAGAGCAAAAAGAGCCCATCTCTTCCACAGAGTGACTTAGATACACTACAGCTCTCCCTTGACCAGCCATTGAGCGTTTAACCATTTCACTCACTGGGGGGGGGGGGGGGGGGGGAACTTCAGAGTCCATAATGTTTCATTTCAGGCCTTTTGAAGATGGAAAGTAAGCCAAACATTGTTGCTCATCAACCTCCCCCTCCTGCCCCAGCTCCCCACTTCTGTAAAAACCCTTCTATTAGGAGAGGCTGAGGACCAGAGAGCTCTGTAAAAAAAACCTCAAAGCCTTCCTGGAGAGGCTGGCTTTTGAATGATAAACCCTGGATTAGGTGTGGATCCCCCTGGGTGAGAGAGCTAGGCATTTTCCGTGGGCCGGCAACCACGCTGGACTGGTGCTACAGAGATAGCTGCCTCCTTTCACAGCTGTCTGCAAAATCAAGTCCCTGGGAGACAGAAAGACAAGAGGCTGTATGCATAATGTTTAAAGGAATATTCTAACAAAGCATGCTTCCACTGTGTAAATAGCAGCGATCAAGGGGAAATCTGTAGTGTAACGCCGACTACAGGTGCTTTGTACTACAGTACCATATTGGGCGCAGAGTGACATCCCTAAGTACTGCCTGTATAATCGATTTTCCTACCTCCCCACTGTCCACTGGTTGTGTGACATATTTGGAAGGAAACAAAACAGGCAAGGAAAACCAAGGAGGTTAAAAAAACACTTTTTTCAGCATAGACCTATATGACTAATGGCCATTAGTAAAACATTTTTAAAAGGCAGCAATGAAACGTTACCATGAAAGAACATCGCTTTCTGCATCTTACCATTATCAGCCACAGCTGGCTAAATGGCACAAAAACCTTGTTCTGTCAGGAAAGGGAGGGATACATATTTTTCCTGCAATGTCCAATATACCATTAGTACATAGCATACGAGATAGAAAGAAAAACTGCTGTGCTAAATTTTTGTAGTTAAGCTCATTTAAAATTCCATTACGAGTCACCATTTCGATGGTGCAGCCATCGTTAACTGTCAAGTCTGATCACGGTCCGCTAAGTTAAGAGTCCTAAGACACACAGGTGACAGGAGTCCAGATTGCATCGGTGTGATTCCCTGCAAAAACAGGGTGGAATTCAGCCCCTGACCAAAGCAAGTCTTTCCCATTCCAGGGGTGTTCATCTGGGTAGGAGTCTTGGGGGTCTCATTTAACTCCTCTGGTTTATTTCCAGTCTTTGTTTAAAATGTGTAAATCTCCATCCTTTAAAACTTTCAGTTTTCTATCCTTGGAAATTCTCCTATTTTCTGCACAGCTTCCGTGTTCATTCTGTAATTTATTAGAATCATGTTCGTGGTGAACAAGTAGTTGTACCAATTTAATGAAACTGGAAATCGGGAATTAAGAGGAGAAATTAGGAAACGATTTGAATGGCACTTATTAAAATAGGATTGAGGCTTTGGAATGACCTTGTTAAACTGGGGATTCGCTGCCGTCTCATTGTTCAGCATCATCCTCAGGAAAAAGGTTCATTATTAGTTATAGGGCAAAAACGACTTAAGTCATTTCACGATTAATAGCTTTCTCCTGAGTTTAATTAAGACAAACTTAAAATGAAATACCAGGACACTTGCTAATAATGGCTGGTAATATATGACAATATATATTGCCAAAAGACTTGAACCACCGCATTTTCGGCCACAGTTGAAGAAAATATATTCATAACAGTTCTTTCTGAAAATCATTTAGGAATTCCAATGAAAAGACTGCGTCTCTCGACAGGCTCCTTTCTGGAGGAAGTAGTCAATCTTCTTGACCAAACTGTACGTTCTCGCACGCCCAGGTTAAGACTTTCAAGGGCCAGTTTTTTCGAGCTCTCTAAACATTCCAGAAAGTCCTTTTAAAGAGCAGACTTTTTTGGTCTAGAAAAAAAAACAGTTTGTACTCAAAAATTCAAAGTATGCCTTTATCACAACATTAGTGTGCTTCTCGCAACAACAGTATGCCCAAATTAGATAACATTATTTAATGCGAGTTAATGCAGACTCTGTGCTTCATACATATTTATACATGCATATTTATTATAATTGCTTACTTTGCAGCTATGAAACTTTCAATTCAGAAAATTATATACCAATTAATGGAGAGTATCTCAAACTGATATACGTGCTTTGTTATTATTTCTGTTTTTGTTTGCAGGGATTTTTAGTGTGCTTGGTCTGTGCTTCAGAATCTCAACACGTTCTCCCATTTTTCTGGTCTAATTTACAGGTTACTAACCAGGAGGCCTTACATTCCCTGAAAATACTCCCTGACCTTTATTGGGACTGGGAGTTTTCGGGAGCACACCTAGCTCCGAGGTTTGCGATGGAACACGCAGTCGTTTTTCTCTGCTCCGGGAAACCTCAGCTCCTCTGAGAATCTTTCCCAAGCGCAGCGGTACTGAACGCCGTCTTTGTTTTCTCGCGTAATTCGGCTTAACGGGATGAACAAGAAAAGGGAGTCCCTAATCCTATTACTGTAACACCTGAACTGAAATCGTTAATCCTGTTTAAACTCGCCGACAGCCCTGTAATCTCCCCTTTTCCCAATGTTCAACTCTCTGTACCGCCGCTCTGAGGTGAGAGGAGAGTTTATCACAAGAGCAACCAGGGACAGCCTCAGAAAATTACACTGACGCCTGGATTACTCCACTGAAAATTAATATGTGCTAAGTAAGAGGCAGATTTTCCTTCTTCCTGAAAACAGTTGCATTTTTCTAGTTTTTTCGGCCTTGTTTCCTAAGGGTGCGGCGGTTTCCTTTCAGTTTTGCAGGTTGTAAGAGAAAGCGCAATCAAATTGTCTTTATAATACTAATTGAAGATTTTTTTCAATTCTCAGACTCTTTGTCCCTGAGTAACCCTTTCAGAAACAGAGCATGTACGTACATGATAGATTTTATAAGTCACAGTCCCAGCCAATCAAGCAAGGCACCACAAGAAGAACTAAGTCACTGCAAAATCTTTTATTAGCAAGGGCTTGAAATCAGGAGAGTCATCCCGATTCATTCTTTCAAGTAGTTAAGACAGAGTCACTGGCATTAGCAAATATATGCTGATCCCATTGGAAAAGTGTGTTTTTTTTTGACACGCAGTTTAATTTCCTGCAATTCTGAGAAATAATGCGAATACTTAAAGATTCCAGGTGTAGACTGCAGAAGTTTAAAATGCTTAAAAAAACAGAGCACACCGAATTTCTTTTCCAAAAAAGCTAGCTAAATGTTTTTGTTACAATCGAAATGTCTGTGAGGTGAGGGGAAAAAAATTCTGTCAAATTCAAAACACCACAAGAAATCAGATGGGGGCCATGTTCCTGAACACTCTATCCCATTGGCCAAACACACAAACTCCATGTCCTGTATTTGACCGTCACTCCTGACAAGTCTCTTTTCCCTCTCCCTGCTCCTGTAGCCCATCTCTGCATTCCCACCCCTGCAACAGAATAAAGCCTGCTAACATGCTCGCCAGTCAAGAGGTCAGTTCAATTACTCTCGCCGTGCCTCAGAACTTCAGTGTCAGAAGTACTCTGAAATGTCAAGTCGTCCTAGATGGTACGTGATTGCTTTTTGTGCAGGAGGAATTAAAGCTTCCAAACAACAGCTTTCAACAGCATGAATGGCGAAGAGGAAAAACATCCAGTCATTTAAGACAGTAACTTTCAAACTAAACAGCCTCCTTTTCCTGTCTTGTATGGACTGTCTCACCATAAACCCGTCCCTTTCTGAGATTCCCTGCAGCTCCCAGGAATAATGGCAATTCCCCTGAAAAGTGCTACTTAATGTAGCAGGTCCTGTTTCTCAGCAACGCTGGAGAAAAATCAAGGTTACAGAGATCTTGGAATTAATGTACCATAGATGGTTTAACTTAAAATGTACAGTAAGTGGGCTGAGTTGAAAATATTCAAATTAATAACGAAACTTGCCCCAAAAGCAGAAACAGACATCTTACACATGATCAACATTACTTGCCTAAAGTGAGTACACAGGATTATCAAAAACAAAAGCAGTTGCTGCAGCATGTTTCCACTGGAAACTCATTTCTTGGTATTTATTTCCCGCGGATATGAGAGATGTAACAGTGGTAGGAAAAAGGTACAAGAACAATCCCTTTTTAACATCCCTTTCAGAATTATTAATATGACAATCTCATGGACTCTACAGCTGAGCAGAGACATCAAGAGGTTAAATGAGCAAATTAAACATATAGCATGAAGCAGGAACAGGCATTGGCAGCATGAAGCCATTGCCGGCAGTATTATATATTGCAATCATTAAGAACATTTAAAACGATTTCAGAATGCGGTAAAATTAAAGAAGACTGCTTCCCCCCCCAAACCAAACTATTTTACTGGCAGGTCATTTACAAGACTCCTGAAGAAGAATGTTCCAGTCAAACTTTTCCTTTGCTGTTAAAGATCAGGCCTTCACACCTGCTGCTCAGTGAAATGCGATCCAATCCATAGGTTCTGAATGTCCATAGGTTCTGAAGGGAGGAACTGAACTCCTCAAGCTAACTGCTGCAGTGAAGTCCTTAACCCTCAGTTGTGAATCCCATGGCTAAGATCACAAACACAGTTACCATTTGACAGAAGAAGAGGCAATTGCAATAAACAGGTTTCCGAGATCACAGATACAAACTGCTTCCAGTTGTTTCCCTTATATGAGCATCAGTATCTGACGTGTGGAGAAGCTAACTAACTTACCAGTATGTCTATGGACTGCAGGAGGAAAACAGAGCACCTGGAGGAAACCCGTGCAAACACAGGGAGGACATACAAACTCCAAGCAGACAGCACCCCAGATCTGGAATTGAACCCACAGCTCCAGCACTGCAAGGCAGCAATGCTGACCACTGTACTAACCAGATCATAACTATGACTGTTATCATTCCTGGTGAAGTCTGAACATATGCTAAGCCACTGTGCTGAACCACGGCCAAAACAATATTCAATGTACAATTTAGGAAGTGTTTTATGATATTATAAATCTCATTGTTGGCTACTTATACCTCGTATTCCCAATTTCCTATTAAACCACAATTGTGTACGAGCTTCAGGATCTTCACAATGTCTGTACAGTAAAAGGGGTCGATGGAAAAGGAAGTTGTTATTAGTGGTGGGGGGGTTCTAGTTCAAGAACTGTGCCTAACCCCAGACACTCTCCACCCCCCCCCCCAATCGCTCCCCCCAACCCTCCAGACAAAAGACAAAAGACTTTTCTGCTGTGAAGAGAATGACAGATTTGACACGTCTGCAAGTCAGGAAAGAAAGCTCCCAGCTGACTCCATACAAGGCTACACTTTTCACAAGCTTTCCTCTGCCTTTCTTTCTCAAGTCTCCAGTTATTTGAAGGTCAAAGCTGCCAGAGCGCTGTGGAATAGCAACTCGCCAGCCCTGCTCTTGAAGGAGCAGCTGGGCTCCGCCATCGAGAGGCAGAGGGAGCAGGACACCCAGGCCTGATGTGGGAAAACACCGAAGACAGCGTGAGGCACGAAACTTTAATGAACGAGAAGAGTGGGCTTCGACAGATGTACTGTGCATACAACTGGACACAACTTGGATAAAGACAGGTCAACATTTTTTTTAATTCTTTATCGGTATACTTTCTTCTGTTTACCTCAGGTCTGACACTTCTGTTTAATGCACAACCAAATTGTTGAAACCTACAATTGAATGCACTTTTCTATTTTGCAGCACATGGACATATAATTCACTCTTATGTCGCCAACTTTCCCGCACAATTCAGATGAAAACATACATAAAATATTGTGCAAAATGAAAAGAGCACTAGACATGAACGTGGCCTAAAATCTCAGCTGTGCTCAGTAGTGCAACGCCATACCTGACTTTAGTGGGCAATGTGTACACAATAACCTCAAGAGAGACACGTGACTGTGGCTGTAAATTGAGAGTCTAAAGAGCTGCACAAAATCAACCTACAACTGGAACAGCTGATTCAATAAGGTCTGTGTTCTTTCCCATCTTCTATGATAAAGCCTCAAAGCACAATAACTTGGAAAACCAAGTTATAGGCAAAGGAAAAGATGGATTGGCAGCCAAAAGTCCAAGTCAAGGAAAAAAATCTACTCTTTTATTTGTGTGGCTAAAATAAGGAAAGTTAGTTAGTTTTTATATAGAGATATAAATGTTATAATAATTGTATTATTAATTGGGAAACATTTATCCATTAAATTTTTACAGGAATTTTTTCATTATATTTACATGCTTTGAATGATATGGCACAAAAAGTAAAAAATAACTATTCTTACGTACACTGAAACCTAGGAATATTCCACAACTTTTTATACACAACTCTTACTTATGCACAATGTTAGCATTATACTACAATATTGCCATTTTTAAAACTACTCAAGCAATCTTCATTTTGGTACCTAAATCACTCTCTCTGGGAATGAGCTACGAATCAGCATGCTTTGGAATTACAGCTAGCTAAATGTTGCAGCCATCTCCTGTACCATGCCTTGTACAAATATTTATAGTACAGCAATGTAATTTGCAATTATTCTGTGTACAAAACAGGCACAATCTTGACACTTCATGGGCCGATTTTGTTTTCTCGGCTCATGGCCGCTGTATTTTCACTGCCGGTGTTATTTTATCATATGAGCACAGTTGAGTTCAAATATTGAATTTGTAAAAGTTCTTCTATGTTCAAGCTCATGTTTGCCGAAACCGCGGATCTTTATCGAAGTACCAACTGTGACAGACGTGCTCATGAAAGGCTAAAACACGGTTATCCTACAAGGATTGAATGAATTAAAAATCGATCATGGGCTAGGTTGAGCAAAGCCTGCTTTCAAACAGCTAGCGCACAAACTTAATCAGCTCATATTGCTGTTGCAAACAGGTGTCAATTGAACAGAATTTGCAGCAGCAATGCCACAGTCACTGTCACTTGAAAATTCAGCAAAAATGGAAAAATGTTTTATTACAAGTGCAGCAAAGCACTATTGTATTTTTAAACATAAAGGCAAATGACAAACTCCATAATACGCAATACTCAGCTTTCCAATAAGGAGTTTCATGTGGGTTGATACCTTCTCCCGCAGCAAAGAAAAAGATCTTGGTGTGATAGAAAAGTAGCTCAACTTTTCCGGGGTAACATCAGACAGAAAGAGTTCTGGAGCTGTCTCCGAACACCCCCAAAAATTCCTTGTACTATAGACAAAGTATAAATAAAAAATAAAGTCATTAGGTCACGTGTATGGTCATATATAAACTCTACAATACAGCCACCAGGTATCCCTGCATATATCCTAGATATTTTGTTTCAAAATATTAAAATAAAATGTTTATAAAACTAACATTATAAAAACATGTCAAAAAACATCCATTGAATTATCTGGTTGACCACACTTGATAGGTAGGGGGCGCTGTACCTTCTCCGTAATGACAGAGATAAGAAGCAGACCCCATTACAGCCCATCGCCTAGTCAACACTAACACATGCAGCCCTATATTTTCATAAGCCCTTCCACAGTTTCCACGATCTCATCTTGTAAAGCTCTAGATCCGTTGCTTCTTGCGAATGTACAATTCTGCTGCCTCGAAATGGTTGTGAATTGGCTGCTTTGCCTATATGCTGCTAGATATGCGATTTGCCCGTGAAACTGCTGGCCGTACGACAGCATCCATATCAAAATGGCTCGATGGGGAGAATGGTTACAAGTGAAAGGAAACCGTTCTTACGATCTTTTCTGCCATTTTCGTCTGCTGGCTGTTTGCTGGACTCTGCTGCGTGACCTGTTCTGCAGTACTGTGCTCTGCTGCGTGACCTGTTCTGCAGTACTGTGCTCTGCTGCGTGACCTGTTCTGCAGTACTGTGGCGCAACACGATACATCGAAAAGGCTCTGGATGGAACTGAAACTGACTGCACAGTTAGACAAGAAAAACCGGGTAATAAAGAAGAACTACCCACCGACGGTGGGGTTAGAAGGACCCACCCATTATCACAAGGATTTTAGCGCTTGGCCAACATGACCACGTCGACACAAACTCAAGGCCCTGAACTGCAAGAAACTCTGGAGCTACACAAAACGTTAGAGAGCTTAACACACAGTTTAAAATGTGAAATAAATTTCATAAATCATATTATATTTTAATGGCCAACAACGTGAACCTATTGAGAAAGTTTCCTCTATTAAGCAATGAAGTGATATTTACTTCATATTTACAATACGCAATATTTATGCAAACAAACATATGTTATATACAGATCAGCGATGGGTGATATACCTTTAAAATATTCATGATATATAATTTTAATTATGCATTGAATTACGTAGACAAGAAATATAATTGTAGGAAAAACTAAAACTACAATATTTAAATAATATTAATAATAGATTATATTTTTTCCATAAAGCTCAAAGCACTGTATGAAAGCGCGCATGTAACACGTTGAAGCGAATAAAGAAAAATACCACGGCACAGACCCAAAAACACTGTATTTTGTAAAAACAAAATTCTACATTCAAATCTGTAGTGAAAAGATTTTAAAAGCAGCTTTGAAAATGTTGACAGTCCCGATCGGGGCAGCTCCACACACCCAACGCTGAACACAAGAGCTCGGATGCTCACTCTCCTCTGAGGAGCCTGGGCTTCGGCAGAATAAGACCAGAGAGACTCGGAGAAGGATGGAGAAGTGAGCTTTGCAGACACAAACGACATAAGTTGTAAAAATATTTGCTTTCTTTTTATAAAATAATGGGCAATACATCTAAAAGTCGGGGCACAGCTGTTTCATTTTGAGGCCTTGCCATTAGCAATGAAAGCTTTCTTCTGGTCTGCTGCAACTGAGATGTCCCACTTACCTTTCTATTATTTCGGGAGAAGTCTATTACCCATCTTAAACGCAGCATAACCATACCACAGTAAAGCACACTTGATCGTACATCCCAATAACAGAAACAGGAAAAACACATCTGAGCTCAGCGAAAAGCATCCTTCTTTCTTAAGTCTAAGAATCGCGCATGATGTTGACTGAATAAACTGACCGATGACTTGTCCTAAAATGAACTGCTTTTGATTTTGTCATTTATTTTGACAGAATAACTACAAAAATGTTGTTTTACAAATGAGTCGCTTTTTTTCCCATCATTAGCCGAAACGGTGTTAATTAAGGACCATCAGAGAAGTATGGTAAACAAAAAATTGCCCTCGCGATCGGAGGTGTATTTCAATAATAATTCACAATGGAGGGGCTGCAGAAGCAGTACTAATATCTAAATATTCATATCTGTAATTTAACTGCAATCCTGACTATTGCTGGTTAACGCATATTACCTATTTAGGACAGTTAGGTTCCCATTTCTCTAGTCAATTTCATTTTTCCAGCCAAGAGATCATATTGTGATTGGAGTTACATCACACAGCCCAACACGCAAATCTCCTCGACTTAGTCATCATTACTGTAATAAAAATTACTAGGAGCGAATGGAGAGTAATTTTTGCTAAATGTGTTTTACTCCATCTAAAGAGTTTGCTGGATGATTTATTTTAAATGAGACAAACACTTTTTGAAACGGCATCTGATAAAACTCCGATTTGTGCTCATATAGAGAGCAGGAAATGTCTGTTGCTGTCAGATATAAAATAGTTCTTTATTTTATTAACAATTCTTTTTGGACACACTTGCCAAATTTTCCCAGATGTTTTTGTATGAATTTGACTGCACAATGGTCTTACCTGTTTGACTGGCTTTGGTTTGAATGTCATCTGCTGTGGATAAAGTCCTTTGGCTGTACAGTACACTCAGTTTTCTTACCTTTTTCGTACTTTGCCCCTCGCCTTTGCAATATTATTTCTGCGTCTTACAGTCTTCGGGACAATTAAGAGCATGGAGCAGGGAAGAAGGAGAGAGTGATGAAGGAGAAAACGAGTTTCCATGAAGTCAGAAACTAAATTACCAGCATCTTCCAGATATTATGAATTATAGCCACTGCAATTTCAAGTACATCTCACAAAGACAAAGCCACAACGAGGGGAAAACACCACAACACTTAGTTCACTAGTATTGCAAGGACTGGTGCCAGCTGTGTGAGAGAGGTCAGATTTCAAGATGTCCAGCATCCTGCAGAAAGTGTGTCCAGTTATCTCTACGCAGGACTCCATGATGACACACTGAAAAACGGCTAACTAGGAATGGGCATCTTCACAAAAGGCTGTTTAACAAGATGACAACAGAATGAAAAACACATCCTAAGACTACACTTCTCTTAAAACATCTGTCGGCTTTCTTTGCATTTGTTAAGGGTCCGAAGTGCTTGCTTTCAGCCTAGTGAAAACTGCAATAACCAAAGGTCAATACATCTCCTGAACAAACAGTTAGCAATTCTTCCACTTAAACAGTAAGTTAGACTGAACATTGCTCCTAGCACGGTGTTCAGGTTCATTTTTAGTGTTGCACAAGAGCGATGGAAGGGAATGAGTTTGCCAGATTGAACATAATCCTTTGGCGTTTCAGTGCTCAGTCCTGCAGGGACTACGCCACAACTAAGAACTCACTTCAGCGCCGTCGTTTGAGGGACTAGAAGCTGCTATCAGAAGGACAACTACAAGAAAAGACAGTTCTGTTATCAACATATTCACCATTAGCCGATTCGCCACAACACAGAAGTGCCTTGGTAATACACCACCACTGGCATATGATACTAATGTCATGCCAAGAGACAACATACTGAGGCTCATGTGGTCTCAGTGCCAGGAATACAGTCCCAGTGCTGGGTGGGGCACTAGCTCTGCCTGGTGAAAGGATGATGACACACTGAACCACCTCCTTCACCAAAGCCAACACCACTGGGTTAACCAATGGCAAATAACTGTCTTATGGTTAAAGTAAACAGTAACATTAACAAAGAAGTAGAAAGCAGTCATGCGGTCAGCAGTGAAGGAAATATCAGGTCCAGATAATTCAGTAAAATTGCAATTTATTCGTCTGCATGCAGAAACAGAAGGGACAAATGATAGGTTGCTTAAAAGATCCCCATATTATTTTAATAATGCACTAATATGATACACTCTATTTTATATGAAATAATGATTAGAATGATACAGAGGAGTCTTTTCCTGCATTAGTGGGTGCAGACTGAACTGCACAGTCACAAAAGAAATCTATGCTTATGTTTAATTTTTTTTTATTTGCATTGTGAAATGATAGTCAAGGCAAGATTAAAAATAAGAGGCAACACGTCACACAATGTAGAAGGCAAAATATCTGAAGATCCCAGTGCTGTCTTCGGGACCAAGAAAAATTACTTTTTTTCCATTGAATTTGAGCTTTTACATTTTAGTTGAGTGCGAACTGATGGTTTAGCATAAAATCTCACATATGTTATAAACATACTAGGGCAGGCTGTTCAACATGAGGTTTAACAGCACAGGATGTTATGAGAAGACTAGTGTGTTTAAAAAGGGATAAAATGTAGCAATTAATTGAGCGTTCTTTCCAGTAAACATAGCAAAAGAATTCTGAAGTTCGTAAATCACATTCAAATGCGCAATTATTCCCAAGAAACCAAGGAGACAGCAAATTCATCCACATTCGAAAAGCTGAAACAGGCTGTACTTGGAGGAAAAGAATAATCAGTTTATTCAGATTCTCCACAGAAACAATGTCTCAGAGCCAGAAATTAAATTATACCATTATTGTAAAATAAAAAAATCGAAAAATCTTCCTCAAGTGAATAGTCCTAAAACTAATTAAAAAATTACTTATCTGATAGTTATAAATACTGTACTCTGTAGTACAACTGGATCAAGCTTGCACCATGCGTTTAACAAAAATATAAGGTACAGTATATACTCAAAAACATTCCAACAGATACAGAGGATACAGTCTTCCCAAAAGTTGCTCCTTTCTTATTTTGATTATAATTTTTGCATTAGATGATTTTAAAAAAAATACAGCAATTATTTTTATTGTTTAGAAAACCAAGATCTCTTCCCTAAGCTTCCTGAATGAGCTCCAGAATGTAATGTAATGCCGACAGGATTTACATTTTCATTCTCAAGATTTTTTTTTCATTTGGAAAGTACACCTTTCATTGTTGTACCCTTTCTGCAGCAGATCCCGAACGGGTGGTACATTTTGTTGGATATCCTGTAAACCTACGGTAAATCCCTGCTTAATGAGCCTTTATCCTGGCCCTCTCTAGCTGTGCTGCAGTACTCTGTGTTCTGTATTTCTGGCCCTGTTGTAGAAGGGAACAGAACAGTTTCAGCATGGTAAGGGAAGTTGAGGAAGCTACTGTATACTCAAAGCAACAGGAAATATAGCTGTTCCTTGAAAGAAAAAAACAGCTTTTGACCATTTTGTAAAAGATCAATGCTTAATAACTCTAAGAACGTGAAATGCGTTAGTACAGTGTAAGGGGAATAATAAAAAAGCACCACAGGTACAGAGTGAATAATTTTGCACTTCCTAAAATAAAATCTTCGTTCCTTAAAATATAGAACCGATTTCATATATTTCCTACAAATCTGAAACAAACTACAACAAAAGTATATATAGCATGTATTAGTTCCCCAAAAGGAGCTGTGATAAGGAGCAGCTGTTATTGCATTTCTTAATAGATCCCTAGGATGCTACATCTTAACTGCTACTGAAAGACGTTTATTTGAATGTGGCATTGCCAGGTACAGTATATAGGTGTGCATCTATATAAACATATCTTTGATAACGGTTGTTCTTTATTGTGTGTAGGAGTCAACGTAGCATGCAAAAATAAGATAATTTTTATGACTTAAAATAGAGTGTAAGCAGTGTCGTGTATATTCTGCTATTGTGTTTGCTTTTCCCCCAAATTAGTGGTTTACTCACTGTATCTCCCTATCTAAAACAGATAATATAGAATTTCAGCAGAGGCTGGAAAACAACGAGATTTTCCCCCTGATAACGTATGATTTGCGAAATGCCATTCATTGAATTCGAGCCGCTCTCTGCCTTCAGCAGCGCTAGCTAAAGAAATAAACTGGCAAGGGAATTTTGTATTTTTGCAAAGCTTAAACATTTTGACAAGCCCTTCATTTGTCAAATCTAATTATGATTCAGTTAAAAAGAGAGTGGGCAAACCAAAAATAAACGCTGACAATTAAGCAGCAGTCATTCAGTGTCATTAAAGTGCTAAGAACTTTGGCCCGTGTAGCAATATTTTGAGTTGGAGTAGACCACAGATGTCCCATGACCCTGACCACTTTTAAATTTGTTAACACAGCCGTGAGTGTACCTTACCTGTTTATTTATCGGCCCATGGACTGAACCTGAAGGATGTCTTCTCCAATCTATTAATCAGACACCCACTAAGCATGATCTCACTCCCTCTTGATTAGCTACCTTACACCAGTCTCATGTTTCCACACGTCACCTCCTGAACAAAACGTCTCTGGGTGAAGTTTGTCCTTCACAAGCTGTTTCCTTGATTACAGAATACCACATGTGCCTTCAAACTCTTTTAATTTTTATTGAAATGGCCTCGACTTGAGCTGTACTTTCCTGCTTCCTCTTAAAAGTGTAACTAACATTTCATATGAACCTCAGAAATTTTATAAACAAATGAGGCCACTCAGCCCAACGGTAAATTAAAAAAAAAACACATAATCTATGAAATTGCGAGGGGGGAGGAGGTTATGATTAATACAGTTTTGTAAAAGGGGAAAAAGGCAGCTGTGACTTAGAAAGAAATCAAAATATTTACACTGAGTATTCCACAAAAGGGGAATTAAATACTTTCACTGTTGGAGGAAAAGGAAAATAAAAAGAAATCTCCCTCTGAATAGAGGCAGTGAGGTGATGACATGCATCACAGTTCAAAAACACTGCACTATTGTAACCTAATTAATATTTTAAATTCTGATAAAACCCACGCCAGGAGTGCGCAGGAAACCAAAACAAAGAGCAATTTTGATGAGCACATCAACGAAAGAAATTTATTGCTTAGCATCGATTAAGGATACATTGCCATTACTTATTACCAGCAATCATTCAAACACCTCAACGCATTAAATTTAGCTCTACCAGTTTACAAGCATCAAGTTGTACCATGATGGTTAGCCAGTTTCCGAGCTTTTCGTGTCTCCTGTTCTATAGTACTGCAGTGGTTGGTACTGTAGGCGCCCACTCAGCGATTAGAGCGCCTTCAACTTTTCCTCCACAACGCCACGCTAAAAGCATTTGTGGCAATAAAAATTAAAAGCTCCCGTTTTATTTCTCCCGTTTTACATCCGAGCCGGAGCAGATGACGACTGGTCGGTGGCTAACGCTCATGTTCAGGAACCGGCCAGCTGAGGTGGCTGGCGGCTTCTGGCTCCGACTCTGGGAAGGGAGAAGGGAGAAGACCCAAGGAGTATCCCAGACAGCCTCAGACGGAGAAGCCCAGGCATCGGGAGACAGCGCAAAACCCTCAGACAATGCTAAATGTCTTTCTTCTTTTTGAGCTATGAGGAAGAGGAGAACCACGTTCTTGACCAAACCAGGTTAACAGCGTCAAAAAAAACATGTTTCGGATCTCAAGCTGCCCTGCTGAGCTCAGTGAAGCATTTCACAGGTTTTTTCTTCTGTGCCTCTCCTTAGCTTCTCGTTTTAGAAGCGGGGAGAGTCGGGACAGCAGGCAACACTGTTTTGGGGCACCTCTCCTCCCTGATTTGGGGTCACTTGTGTCTCCTCATAGGGATTTTGGATTTTTGGCTGTGGCTCTGCTCGAGGACAACTACACAGGGGCTGGGGGGGGGGGTGAGGGAAGACAAAAGTGGGCCGAGCATTAAAACCTCCGCAGAGCACGCTTCTAATTCTAACGAAGCTCTCCGAAGAGAAAAACACGCCCGACGTTCTCCCGAAATGAGCTTTACCTTGTATGAGCTCGGCCGAGAAAATCCTACATTAGCTCCTTCATCAATATTTGAAGTGCCTAACTGTCAATCTGGCGGCTATGCGCAATGCGGAGAGTCGTCGCTGAGGAAGATGCTGTGCCTGCGTCACTCCGACGTAGGTATCTATGGAGAGGTAAGAACAATGGCTGGGGCTTCGGAGGAGGCTGGGGACAGAGGGGCTTCAGAAACAGAACTTTCTTGATTGGACAGAGATCTTTAACACTCACGCTGCCGAACTTAAATTCCAGAACGGACCCTCCGTGCGTGATGTTTTCGAAAATGTCAATCTTTGAGGAAAAAACAATATACAAGAATCGTCACATAATCAATTATTTAGTCGTATATGACCTCTGTGCTTGGTTATGTCCTTCTTGTTATTATTAATTTACAATATTATATTAAAACCACGCTATGTTCCTAGAATTACTCCTTATCTGCCCCAGAATTTGCTCATCCCGAATCGGCAGAATATTTGAAAATCTCCATTATCCATTATCGTTTTTTTTCCCGGAAAATAATAAAAGTCCAGATTTAAACATGGCAAATAAAAATAAATACAGTGTGTACTTTATAAATTCTCACACAATAAGTAAAACAATTTGGACAGTTTTAGAAAAACTTTCTAAAATATATAATTTAATTTATTTTATGGTAACTCTTAAAACAGTTGCTTTTTTCAAAATCGCAGTTGATATTTCGTCTTGACTTTTCTCATTATTTTCTATGCAAAAAACATTGCTACCTTTCCTATTTTATATTAAAATTATAACTATACTATAACTAAATTATGAAATTATAACGGATACTATATTCACTATACTATGGATAACGGATATTATGTTCACAAATGTAGAATCTATAATGTAGAATACTCAACATTTTAAAGGAAGTCTTTACCTTGGATTTGCAAAACCACTTTTCTTCTTTAAGGCGGGATAGAAATTCTAACTGAACCAGCAGAACACAACACAAGAAAAGAAATTCTGAGCAACGATTTTAAAACATACTAAAAAGGTCCAAGTTATAATGCTGCAGAAACGTATACATGCACGTTTTTTTGTGGAAATCAGGAATGATCTACTATTTAATCGCCTTCTTCATTTCAATATTGTGGTTTTAGGCAGAAAGCTGGGGTTTTGGAATGGATCGCAAAACAAAACCTTGAATTTGTGCTAACATAAGAAAAACTTCCCTATGTGTCCTGTTCATTTCACATTGGCAATGGGATTGCAAATTCTTCCTCAGTGTTTACAAAATTCAGAAGTCAAAAATAGCAGAACTCCGATTTATTAAGGCTGACATTAGCATACCCTTGATTAACATTGGGGATGAAATGTGGTGTCCTGTCATGGAAAATTGGCTCATGGCACAAACACACTCCAGGTCATTTTATTTAATGAAGCTTTGAACCTAGATTTCTGATTAGCACATTATTCTTTCAAACCAGCTGCTTTTGTAGATACCAAACCCTGACTTTCATCTTTAATTAGACGTTAGAACCCTTTCAGTTCTACAGTATTTAAGATGATATTAACAGGAAATTCAGAGTTTAAGAGATTTTCCCCGATTTTTTAGCTGAAGGATGGAAACTGTGAGGCATAGAGGAAAACGCAATTGCTGAAGCAAGAGTGCTTTATTGCCAGTGAGAAAGATCCATGGTTTAAATTAACTTGCCCCTCATCTGATTATATAAAAATATAAATCTGCCATTCTGTTTTCCTTTTCCAAGCCATACCCTGTAATTAATAATCTTTCAGTTCATAAAGATACACTTTAAATCTTTGAATATCCATTCCTAAGTGTTTACAAGGCATTTTTTCTCTACAATAGAAACAAACATTGCCTTCAATTTTATTAAATTAAGTTTTAATCTTCACAATGCATCCATACTTAAAAGAAGCAATATATTAGACCATTTTAAAGCTAGCGTTTGAGGGCAAAAACTCATCCTTAATTGCTTTTTCTTGAATTAAAAAAAAAATCTTGCTTGAAACCAAAGGAAATGCTGTGCTCTCTGAAATTACCATTCAAAGCAGATTATTCTTTCTCTTGCAAATGAAATATCTATAAAATTTTAAATTCTGCTTTGCATCAGGGCTGAAACATATGATTGCTTTAAAAAAATGGCTCAGCGTCAACACTTCTTGATCTCCAGCCACCCAATTGAACCCTGGGTCTGTAAAACAAAGCAACTGTTTCTGTGCATTTGCAGACCAGAACTTTGATTTAATAATAGCTAACACAGTTTCATATGCAGACACACGGGAATTCAAGAAAGAAAAGATGTGACTGCAAGCACATGCGAGCTGGCCAGCATTAAAAAAAAAGACAGAAACCTAAAAACAAACTTCTCCTAAGGTTCGAAGTCACTACGCTGCAATCTAGCAGGAAAAAAAACACAATAATTAATAATTTGTGCTCTCCCTAGCAAGACCGATTTTCTATGTGGGACTAGAAAAATTAAACTGGAAGTCACTGGTCTCATGATACCACAAATTAATTACAGACTTGCATATGGAGAAGACTGATTTGTACACACACAGGGCAAGTGACCCTCAAAGTGCTGCCCACTCGGATTTGAAAAATTAATTAACGACATGCATCTGGCTAGATTAGCATGGTAGTGATTTACAACAGTTTGTTGCTCCTGTGCCCAGAGGCCAGTACTGTTAAAAAAAGCACTCTATTAGAAGTAGCATTATAGAAATGTAATACACAGTCTTTTGTGAACATACCTTAATCCACTTCTTCCCAAAACTGGGTTTGCAACTCTAACGAGGTGAAAAGGAGATTTTAAGTGATGCATTGATGAATTTCAAAATAATCATAAGTGTTTCATGCAAAGTACTTGTAGACATCTCTGCTCATTACAAATTCTGCAATAAAAGTCAAACTTTACTTTTCTCAAACTGCTAGGATTATAAATGTTAAAATGACACCTTTTGATTAAAGACCCAAATATGAAAACGCATTGAACTAGTAGGTTTAAGAAAGAGTTTTAGATTATTATACTGTCATACCACAAACACTAAAGTCAGCACTCAATTCTTCTTAGAAGGAATAAAATCAAGTCTTTTTTTGAGCTGAGAGAGGGAAATGTTTTTCTAGACTTAACCTCAAGGCATTTCAATAATTATCCAAAGCACAGCTGTAATCTGAAAGAACTGAAACCAAAGATGAGGAAATAAAGCCTTTCAATCAAGACGAAAAAGACATGCTTGACTTAATGGAAAAAGTTACAGTTTGACTAAAGCCTCGCTGTGTTTGCACAACAGCTCTGAGCATCAGATACTCTGCAGATATCTTACATGCACATCTAAAAGTAGGTTCATAATGACTAGTTACATTTTTGAAGATTTTGCACAGTATTGGTTTAACGCCGAATGTTCACACTTTGGTTTATAAGATGTTTCAATAGCAGAAAAATGGCAGGATTATAACAGTGTGCAAACGTATTATCTTCAAAAATGTGAAAGGTATGTGGAAACGCTTGGACAAAAGCCATTATTTACTCGGTGATCCAGATCCTGCATTTTTAGATTATCTCCCTTCCCAGAGTGCACCATTTTAATCCATTGTACAAGTTTAGATTAATAAAATGAAATAATTACATTAAACCTGCCAGTGTGTTTGAATATAAAAACTTTCCATATTTCCATAAAACGTAATATTTTGCTTTCTACACCATTACACACTCCGCCCGTGACTCTGTGCACACAAGATACAGAAAATGGCTGCATACCGTACAATTTCTAGAATAGGCCGAACAGGCCTGTGGTCAAGCTCAAAATCGTACGAAAGGGATTTTGTGGTCAACTGTAGAAAGAAATATCAAGGGTACTTTTCCAATTTGACACCTCAAAAAAATAGCACTGCTTGGATTATATCCATTCCCTCCATGTTGCTCTTCCAAACCCAAAACAGTCATGCTTTGGAAGAAACAGAAAATGGCGGACTAGTTCGAATACGATTCTAGCGGAAAAGGCAAAGGTGGAGGCTTGATAACATTACCATCTAGTGGTCAGAAAAAGAATCAAACTGTAAGACCGCCATTTTGGACCAGGCTTCAACTCCAAGGTCAAATTCTGCAGGACCAAAACGTGTTATTTAAAGGGACAGCAATCGACTTGCCTTTTGAAGCCAGACGCTTTATTGCAAAAAATACCATTCTGAACTCCGAGAAATACCGACCAGAGCCCTTTGGTATTTCGATGTTCCCAGTTTTATCACCCCAGCCATTTCTGCAAAAGAGAACCCGCTGTATCTGGTGCTATGCAACTCAATGAAAGGAGTGACAACTGTAAAAAGAATTGAAACAAGTAAATCTTATCAATGTAGATAAGACATTCAGAAAGCATCACACAGGCATCAGAAGAATCAGGAATCACTACAGCGGTATTTATATACAGAGAGAGACTGTTCAGGGGGCACGAGGTACCAATGATCATGGGGCAGAAAGCTTGAGGTTTTTATGGTTTGCTGGTTTCCAAATGAATTACACATCAACTGCAAAGCCACTGGCCAATACTACAAATAAAGTCTGGCTGAGTGTTTGCAGCAGAGGGTCCGAAAAATAAATCACAGCAAGAAAAGGGAACGATGCTGTCAAATAGGGGTTTTCACACATTCAATATGAATGCAAAAGCACAGGAGGGCAGCTGTAGAAATTCAAGTTCTTATGCTGTAGAAGGCAATTTCAGATTTCTGTACGCGTAAATTAGAACTTGACTATTACTGGTGTTGTGCTTCACTGGGATTAAAATGAAACCTGTTTTAATGGACCGAGAGTTTATCATTATTTGAAACTTTGAATACATGTAACGATTGGATGTGAAATGCATGTTGGTTTTTTTCCCCGTTAATGGCTTCCCAGCATAATGCTGTCTTATGTTTTGCTGCAAGTCAAGCGTGAACAGAAACATTTTTCACTGTAAAACGGTTAGAATATAACTATCAAGATAATCCCAAGAAAATACCTTTTGGGGTTGTGTTGAATCCTCAATTTTCCATCTGTCAAAGCCAATCCAAACATCCAATGTAACCATGTTCTTCATATTTCTGACACCACAATGGTGTTAACATTTGCTACAAATGTTGAAATAAACATCGGCCGCGCATTCTTTTTTTGCAACCCGAGCTTTTCAAAATAAAACCAGTTGGTCATACTTGCTTAACATAAAATATCAATTTCAAAAAAACTTTGAATTTACGGAACACTGAAACTACAGCATTTTCCATCTGAAAGACATTGGGAGCTTTTCCAGTGGCAGCAACACAAAAAGATTGCAACAGTGTGAACACAAACAAACAGCACTGCCAAAGATCTGCCTTCAATTACCGCAGACAGGTTTTCAATGACCTCTCCAGCCATTCTTCTGATCTGAGCCCTATCAAGTCTAGAACATTTCTTAGCAGAAATCTTGCACTACAAATCCTAGCAGGACTGCTTTCCTAAACAAAATGAGAGCGTGGGACAATAGCTTTGCATCATAGAGTGAATTTCGATCTCCAAATACTCAACCTGTGACAATGACTCCGCCTGAAACAAATTATCCTAAAATATGGTCACATACTGTAGGTTGATTCCAATGGATCCAGTGGTGTTATTTTACCATCACAGAACAAAAGCTCCTGCACGAGAAACAGACCGATGCATTTCATCGCGAAAGACCGACAAAAATTAATTCCAAATTTTACTACCTACATGTAAATGTCTAAAAGTTTTACTAATTACATTATTTGGGTATTCATGGTATACGGGATAGTAAATTGCTTCGCTTCAATTACTATCCGAAAGCAACATCTAGAAGCCAAAACAAAAACGAGTCCTCATCAGATTCGGAAAAGCAGACATTTTTAATCTGAAGCAAAAGCGTTGCGGACAAACACTCCATTTACACAGTTTGCCTTGTGAAATTAAATAAGCAAATTTCATGCATAATAGATATGAAATATTCATCATGGCCATACTCATCCTATTAACCTCTTAATTAACCTTGCAAATGGACAGGGCAGGGGACCAAGGTAAAGCGTGATTCTTATTTGAGCGCAAATACTATTGCCCAGAATTCCTCATTTGCATGGAAAACTGAAATGCAAGCACATACAGCCGAAGCCAGGCCTTTTTCCTTGGGTTATTTTAAAAGCAGGTGCATCAAGCACAAACACTTAAAAAACGTGCCGTATAAAAAAAACCTAAGAATTCTTCATTGCGTTGGTATTACGTCGTCTAAGCGATGTCCCTTCAATCACACGACATTCATTTACTCGTTTCAGTTCCCTGACAAGCAAAATGCAAGCGCCAACAAAACAGCTAAATAAAATGATTTGTCCTTTGCATAGGTACCTACAGTAAAAATCAAATCAACAGCTGGGTTTCAGACAAATCTTACGCTTTTCTTGATAATACAAGACTTTCCCGATCCCTGGGCAACACTTTGCAGGGGATAGATTGAGGACTGCAAGCCTAGTGCTCAGAGGCTGTGGCACTTTTGCTGTCCAACTGTGTTGCACCTGCTGATCAGAGGGGCACGAGAAAAAACTGGACAATTAAAAACACTGAATTTCTGTCCTTACAGATGTAACCAGAAGGAGGCCTCCTTTTCCAAAAGGAGAAAAAGAACTTGCTGCCTTGGAGCCTTTGGCTCTTCTTTCCATTCAGCTCTCTGTAAGCTGCCCATGATACTTTTCTTCTCTGCTGCTAGTTTCTCATTCCTATGCTGTGCATTACAGCTCCTTCATTGAGCTACAACTGTGGGCTGCATTCACTCCTAAAGCTCTTCACTCTTAATTGTCAATAGAGAACTTTTTTTTTTCAAAAAAAGAGAAATATCTTTAAAGCACAATACAAAGAGGCAAAGAATCCACAAGCATTTGTAAATGAAATCCAAAGAATTATTTGTGTGGTTTGAAAGCTTCACTTGGGGATTTTGTTTTTGGTTATTTAGAACAACAACAAAAATGTTGCTAATGAAAGAAGACTGATAATAGCAATTCGCTGTCTGTTTCAAAACCTCGTGGATAACAGAGCATCAGAAAATATTTTAACTATTAGACAGTCAAAATGTATCGTGCGCTCCAGTGAAATAACTATGGTGTTGCTAAGGTCTTTAGGACAGTGCAGATGTGCAAAAAAGGTAGGCAGGACAAGTTAGAACATTTAATCGAAAGCTGTTTCTCTACATTATCTAGGTACTGTGATACAATGTCGGGACGGCTTGTGCCTAAAATTGTGTTTTTATCATCTTAACTAGTGATGTGAACCTTATACAGTAAGCACTTTGTGTTTCTCCTTCAAACACAGGCAGCACAAGCCCTTCAGATGGGATTCTCTCTCCCATACCATCTACAGAAAAGTAGCAACAGAAATGAATTCACTGTGAATCATTCGAGTTCTGTGTCAGTGTATTTTCTTTATGTATGGGCTTGGAAATTTGGCACGTTAATTTCTCACCAGCCCCACTAAGTTTGGCAGATGTCTGGTCAAAATGCACGATACCAGTTCGTATTTAAAAATCAGCTCTTACTGTGTTTGCAGTTCTGCAAGATCCTAACCTTAGTACCTAGAGAAAACCCTAATATTTATGACTTAACAGTGCAAGTCTATTTTTCTCCCTTTTCATACTTTGAAATGAGCCTTTTAAGCAAACATCTCTTCTGTCATTTTTTATTATTTAACTGAAAACAACTTGAACTTCTAGACACATTTTTGGCACACTCGTTTAAACACAAAACATTTTTTCCAGGATAATATGACTCTTGTCCACAAAAGCCTATGTTAAATGAAAGTCAGTTACAGACTGCAAAATCTGTAAACTACTGTACGTTCAGCAGGTAATGGCACAATGTAACAAGCAATATAGTGAGGTGAAAGGAAACAGAATTAATTTAGAACGAAAAATGCATGGCCAAGCTACTGGAGAGCTATTAAAACTTTCTTTTTAAAAATCAGAAAGGGTTTTTGTGGAATGCTGTAAATATCTGTAGGGATTACGATCAAAAGACACAGAACGTTTTTTTTTTTTCAACAAAACGGGGTGAAACTATTTCAATAAATGATGTCACCATGGAACAATTATGAGTAATTGTTATGATCACTCCTGGCTAAATGAACTCAGCAACTCAAAACTAAATACCGGCGTGGGAAAATACGTACAGTCCGGGCTCCAAAACGTGAGTATCTTAACTGGGTAGCATGAGCCTAAACACAAATTATTCAAGAATCTGCAGAAAACTAAAATGCCAGACATACAGTATAACCTCTCTGCGCATATCCAGTATTTTACGCAAATGTAGCTTGATAAAGCTCTGCCAGTCATAAATAGCTGGTAAACAGTTTTGTCATGGAAAATCATATCTCGTAGCCTGTAATATCTGGGATATCATATCTGGTAACCTGTAAAACAAAAAAAAAGTACTATTTTGGGTCGGTTGTTGGTTTGTATAAATTCAGAAAAAAAGTCCTACATAGTTAATACAGTTTGAGTTCAGTAGATTACTTAAAAACTAATTTTAAATCATTAACTGTATTTTTGCCTAGAAAAGTATATTCTGAAAGGATTGCCACTTTTAAAAAAAAAAGTATTATCTTGGTTGTTTCTGAAAAAGAAAATGTCGTACCATTATACAGCACAGCGTTTCTCTATTCAGTTAACAAATTTTGGTATCGGAGCGTTTGACATATGAACTTCGGAAATAC
Organism: Atractosteus spatula; assembly: GCF_055471065.1. Classification (NCBI taxonomy): domain Eukaryota; kingdom Metazoa; phylum Chordata; class Actinopteri; order Semionotiformes; family Lepisosteidae; genus Atractosteus; species Atractosteus spatula. The sequence continues at coordinate 8,549,687 of NC_142733.1, read as the reverse complement.
CAATAATATACGTGAAACCAAGAAAACTCACAAACTGAGGTATTTCAAGTCAACTTCTGCTTTGCTTTGGCCATTCCATAATGTACAATGCGAATGAGATATGCTCCGCTTGTTTAAGTTTTTCTTACAATGAAACTACTGTGCTTACGCCTGAGAAGGGGTCACACTATTCGTAGGCAATCGCACGTCTTATGTGTCACCTCTTCTGTAAAAAAATGTAGCCGCTGTACACTTGACATTGCCGGCGTTACACCGCATAGCAGCAGGACTCGCCACCCCCCACCCCCCTCAAAAAACTGATGTACATCTGTGCGGCACCCAAGAGAGAAGACAGGGTTATGATCTAGCCTGGTAGTCTCAATTCTTTGACTGTGAGAAGACGGCCGTTGTACGAGAACTTCTGCAAGCGTTTGCTGTGGAAACACCTGTATTGCAGAAAGGGCAAGCAAAGACGACGTTCTCAAGGTTTGAAAGACCTGAGCTGGCTGTCATAAGCTGGCAATGAGTAACTCACAAGTCCTGTCTCCGGTACATTGAAATAAATAAAACCGCAATTACGCCTCGGGGGCTTGAACGCTTTGACTGTCGGCGGGGAGCTGTGACTACAGGACGAAATAAGTTGCTATGCAATTGGTAACAAATGGTCGCACACCGAAGACATTCCTTCCCACACCGCGCAGGTCGAGGACTAATCGCCCCTAGATGATATGAGATGCGAGGGAGGTGCTGATCCAGACCTCGGGGTCGTTTGATTACGCGAAACTTCCAGGCGACACAGTTCACAGAGGCTAAATTAATTACGCCGCTGCCCCTGCAGCAACGTTTGACGGTACCTGGAAAAGATTAGCAAACAAATACACAAGTTTCCACACAGCTGCGGGAAAAAAATGATTAATAAGGTGAAAAAGTTTTTAGAACAAAATGGCATGGAATCGCAGGCACAGGTGCATATATGCAGGTATCAAGGTTGTGGATGTAAAGAATAGTTCAGCAGTTCACCCCCAAATTTTCCACTAATAAGAAAGGAATGTGTGCGTGTGGGGGGGGGGTGTTGCATGTACAGTACTGTAGATTTGCCTACCTTCATCTAAGCAGTGTTATGGTTGTCTGGGTAATTGGTTTTCTTTACCTTACCTGGGATTTGTGCTGTTCCAGTAGACTGCGTATCTGTCTGAAATCACCTTGCTGTCGTCCGCCCAAACACAGACCCAAGATATTAGGGTTAAAACCAAGAGTGACAACTCCATTTGGAACGTTATATACAGTTCTCGTCGACGGCTAAGGGGGAGAGATGTGCGCTGAATCTTTCCTTTCTTTTCTTTTAAATAATCTATCACCAGCTTGATGAATCGCGCGAAGAAGTTTCCTTTACCAAATGTGTGTAAAACAGAGCACATCGAAAAGGTAGGAAATTCCTGACCACACTCACTGGCGTGCGAAATTTAGAGGGTGGCATCGGACCCAAATAGCTCAAATTCGGGGGGAAATGGTTCCAAAAACTGCCTTTGTCATTCATTCATTGCTCGGTTTTCCTCAGCGAAAATATATATATATTAGGTGTGAGGAAGCGTAGCCTACACGTCTTTAAAATACGCTGCTCCAGTATGCTTGATGGATATCTCAAGCAAACATCGATTCCCTGTTCATTCAAATGGCTTCTCGTCGAGTCTTTTTTTCAGAACAGAAGTACGCAGTAAACACATGTTAAAACATGCGACCTTAAATTCCATGCTTCCCAGTACAAATCCGTCAAAAGCACTGATGAAAAGCGTTTGTCATGTCCTCGAAGTCATTAAACTAAAAAAAAACGTTACGATTTGCCCTTCAAATCCATCCCATTGTCACATAACTTGCTAAAACTTTCGTCGTCTTGGATTACATACGCGAGCATCCGTTCGTGCCTCAGCCGGGGACAGCAGTTTGTTGGAAAGAAAGCAGTAAATCCCCTGCCTTTCTTCCCTTAAAGGCTGTGCTTTTTTCATTCAAAAGCGATACATTTACATGCGAGTGTCTTTGCCTTTTTAAAAACGCGCCCGTGCTAGCGGCTGTCCTTAAAACGCGTTCCCCTTCCCGTAATTCTTAACTGCAACCCAAGGCAGCGCCGTGTTCATACCCGCAGCCCGACATCCAAGCCGTGTAGCGAATCCCTTAGTTCACCATCCAGAAGTCCTCGGGTTTGTTTGTTGTTTTTTTTTTCTGGTTCAGGGATGTCAGCGCAATCCCAGCGGAAAAACCCTCAAAAGTTGTGCGTTTGTGTGGGTAACGCGGCGACCTCCTGACGCCGGTCCTAAAGCCCAGAGAGGCGACGAGATGCCGCATCAGTTGCAAAGTTGCTGCGCAGGAAAGGCAAGTTGCGCTCCATGCCTGGTGCCGCGGTTCCCCCCTTCCCTGTGTGCGGTGAACAGCCCAGTGGAGCTGACATGATTTTTCACTCAGTCACCGTGGCTCTCTCTCTCTCTCTTGCTCTCTCTCTTTCCGCCTGCCTCACTCCCCCCGGCTGCGCAGACTTCATTCAGCGCGCACCTCGACAGGGCGGGGCTGCCCGGCTTCTCGCGTCGGGTTTCCCCGCTTCTCCCCGTCACAGTTTTTCAGGACTGGGGCTGTGTGGATGATAGGACGCGAAACCGTCACCTTGATCAGCGTTTACCCCCCCCCCCCCCCCACCAAAAAAAAGATTCCTCTTTTCTTTATTGCAACTCAAATTCCAACCGCACCCCCGTCGTCAAAGCTTTTGTTAGATTTTGCGCATATCTCGAGGAATCGATATTATTATTATTTATTATATTAATACTTTAGCCGTCTCAGGCGTTTCTCCAAAGCAGCTAACATTTGCAAACATTTATAGATCTTTTATAGGCAGTTCACTGGAGCCGTCTGAGTGAGCTCTTTATAAGTGTATCTTGTGCAAGGGTCCAGATGAGACCCGAAACTACAACTTCTCAGAGTTGCCTTTCTGAACTGCCCGAATTCACTGTCAGTTACCCGAGTTCCGATTCTCTTCATGCCAAGGGCTTTGTGGCTGTTATCAAGTCGTGCCTGTTCTCAAAGGGTCGCCCTCAGCTCTGAACTTACCATAGCTCTGTAGTTAACCAAATGTTAACAAGGAGGTTAAAACAGAGAGTCGACCTAGGCCTTTTTGGCTCTGTGGCCTTAGTATTAACTGAGATGCTGGACTGCAGCACATTTTTTTAAAATCTAAGCAGAAGAGCTATTTTAAAAGCAATACACTATATGCAATATATATAGTATAGCTATATCTTTTGACAAAATTCAAAATCACCATCTGCATAACACCACATGAATGCCAGGTTACATAGTATAGTTTAAAACAGTTTTCTTGTATATCTTTTAGAACAGACAATTACAAGAAGGGTAACAAATAAGAAGAGGCAATTCAACCCATCTTGTTCGCCCGCTTGCTAGCAGCTTATTGATCCCAGAATCTCATCAGGCTGCATCCTGAAGGATCCTCGAGATGTTTCACGCACAACACATTTGTCAAATTGCTACAGACAACTGCAGCTCTTTGTTTGAAGAAGTGCCCTCTGCTCTTGAAACCCAAACTAGATGGTCTTTACTTCTTGCAGTGCTCCTTGAATTGAGTGTGATAGGACCTGTAAAGGCTGCCGTGTGTGAGATGTACAATGCAAAGGTTTGCAAACTTTTCTTTTTCCATGATTGAATCAGAACAGACTTAAAGGGAAAACATGCTTTCTTTTCTTCTACCAGGCACGTCAGCTGACAACAAATTCTTATTTTCATTGATGACCCGCAGACCCTTTTTTTTTAACTCCACCAATGCCGATGAAATGCACAGCTCAGAGAACCTGAGCTCTTGTCCCTCCAGTCTGGAGTCCAAAGCCCTGACAATAGCTCCACACTTCTGTCTTAAAGGGATAATGCAGTGATAGGTTATGTAACATTAGGCACAGAATTATAGCATCATGCACAGTTAACTATTTATACCATGGGCACTAAAGCATTGTGGGGAAAAAGGCCACTTTTTAGTGAGACGCACATTCAAATACATCCCATTAGCGATACTTTGTATGATTAAGCAAATACACATGGATCCAAAGAGCTAAAGTCTGATCTCCGAGACCCTGAAGCCTTGTCTGAAATTCCCCTGCAGCAGGATCTAATTTTTTCAGTCTTTCTGAATTAACTTGACCAGTCTACGCGTTGTCATCTCGAGCCATTCCAGCGGACTGGCCTTCGGGCGCTCCCCAGCTGGGGTCAGGAAGCGAGAGCAGATGTGCAGCAAAGCCGAATGGGAGAGAATGCTCTGTGATCTGTGATTCAATAGCGATAAATATTTAACTTTGGTGGTAGAGGTGGGAGAAGTGAGTGGGGGGGGAGAAAAATACAAATGAAATTTTAATTTTGCCTTTAAAAATGGCACATAGATTAATGGTACACAGTTATTAAAGTTTCAGGGGGTTTCATGCATAAATGCATGCACTATAGGGGCGTATACACAACTGTGAACTGCTGAGGCCATAAGAAGCATTATCTTCTGACAGGCAGAGAAACAGAAGGCACTGGGTCACTGGAGTGATGTAACCATTGGGCTACTGGGAAAGACACATACTGATGCTTGATGATATGGAATCCACAGCCTTCACAACACAGGGAACAGAAGCTCTGTTACTACTAGAAGGATATCAATACGTTTTCCTCAGTTCATCAATATTTATTTTGTGGGTCCTGTTTCTACACAGACAGTGGTGTCTAGAGATCTCTCCAGGCACAGAGCTGATTCCTTGGAAGGATGAAGATGCTTGATTTGTCCCTTAAGTGTTTTTCAAATGAAGGAAAGTCTTCCGTTCCTGTTTGGAATTCCCGAGCACAGAGACGGAATCACACCACTGGCCTAAAGGAGGTTTTGTTGTTCAATCTGTTTTGACACAAGGGCTGACAAAATCACCAAAAAATCTGCATTGAGAGCCTGATGAGGAGAAAGATGGACCTTTGTCTGGGGGCAGTTCCACTATTACACTGTGGCGAAATGGAGAGGGAAGCAGACGAGCACAGCGAAGCCCAATCTGATGAAGTCACCTGCCTGCAGCGTCAACAGTGTTAATACAAAAGGAGGAACAATGTGATTTTTTTCAAAAAAGTGTGTCATTAAAATGAGATATGTGTAGTGTGACAACCCTACAGGCAGCTCCCTACAATAAAGGGATTCCAGCAGTGTTTGGAGTTTGGGGTAGGAGCACAGCAGTTTGCATCCAGACTCTGTCACTTAGAGATCATCTTGATAAATCTGATTAGAAACAAAAAAAAAGGCTAATAGTGCTGAATAAAGGCTCTATGCGCTGTGAAGAAGCTTGATGCCTGTGCTGCAGTGGCAGCTCCTTGCAGCAGTTAAACAGAGACACAGGGCAGGCCTCTTGAGTTGCAGGTTGTATGTCTGTTGACAGCTTCCTGGAGCCTGAAGGCTTTATGAGACCAATTACATCAGGTCTGAAGTGACACAAGCAGAAGGGACAGTGCTTTATAAATGATTTCCAATGAGGGCCCCGCACTGTTCCACCACAGGCAAACAGCTCCCCAGGTTTGTCATCAGTCCAGACAGGATGTGCTGTGACAGGAAGTGCCCCCCCCCCACTCCAAAAAACCACCCTCCAGCTGTTGGTAAAGGCAGGAACTGCAGCGGTGGGGATGCGCTCTTCACTTCTTGATGTGTTAGAGTTTGTAAGGACTGGAGACAGTTTCCAAAGGACGGCCAGATGTGACGTTGAAGCCCGATGAATGCAAGCTCCTTATAACAATAAATAAAAACCGAAGTCTTTAAACTAAGAAACGTTTTCCAGCTTCTAGGACGAATGGCAGCAAAGCTGAGAATTGTGCAGACATCCTCGATCTTCCTGTATGCGTGTGAGTCCTGCACTTTGACATGTTCAAGATGAAGTACTAGAGTAAGGTTCGAAAACTCAACTGGCAACAAAAAGGACAAGCCAACGCTGTAGGAAAAGTCCTCAACAGACTCAAGAAGAGCAGTGAAAGAGTCATAGACCAGACACAGAACTGGCCCTGCTAGCTCTGCCAGGAGGGGAAGTACTGTATAAGCAGGGAACAGCAGTAAGAAGATAGCTGGGAGACTTAAAAGAGAGCAGATATTGGGAGCATTTATAGAGCAGTAAGAATGGCAGAAAAGAGGGTTTTAAAATTTATTGAGGCTTATAGTTGGTGTCTGGCAATTTCCAGAAGAGCGATTCTGTCTTCGACACTATCCTCGTTCTCTGCTAACAACAGACCTGTCTCTTCACCGGGTGCCGTGTCTGTGTCTTTCCGACCCCAGCCTACAACCAGCCGATTCAATGCAATTAACACCAATTCAAAAACGAAGTGGCAAACTAACCTGTTGAGGTCAGAGTGAAGCCAAAGTGAAATCCAGCTACAGTAGGTGTTATGTTCATGGTGTTCTTGATGATTTGCCGTAGTTAGTTGAAAGGGCTGAGAGAAAACCCTGAAGAACATCTGAGGGAGTTTGCGGTGTGTATGTGTTGTTTACACAAATAAAGGAAAGCTGTGTTTGGCACTCACCTCTGTTTCTTGTCTGATTATTGCTGTTAAAACAAACAAGGTTTCCCACAAGAAAAGGACCTCCCTGTGGAGCCTCAAGTGCATCGGAGAGCGTGACATGTCTGGAACGTTTCATTACAGGTTTTTACATTTTGTTATTAACTGAGCTTGTCATCAAAACACTTCAATATATGTACGATGTGAGATTCACAATCATAAAGTCTCCGTACTCCAAACGGATAAAGCTCAAAACTGCTGGTTATATGAAAGTAAATTAGATTTTTTTAAAGGAATTTAGAATATTCTCAAATGTATAAGTATTCAGCCCCTTTGGTACGGTGTCCTTAATTATGTTCAGGTGCAGAAGCAAAGTCTGAAAGGTCACAAAATTAATGCAATGGCTTCTATGTGTGTAATTAAAGTAGTTTAGCTTGACGTCAGAGTAAATGCTTTGGGCTCGGTGGGTTCCCTCAGATAAATATTGAATTTCAAGCCAATTGCCTGAAAACTGGATGGTGCACAGTACACACAAATCCTGGAAGAAAACCTGCGTTTGAGGCATCCAAGAATTTCAAACTGGGTGGAAAACTCACACTTGAACAAGAGAATGGCCTGAAGCACAATGCCAAAGCTATACCACAGTGGGCCGAGAGGAAGAGAATAAATGTCCTTGAGAGGCCCAGTCAAAATCCTGTCTTGAAATCCAGCAGAACATTTAGATTGAGGTTTGGCAACTGCTGCCCATTAACTGTCCCCAACGACACTAGAGCACATTTTCCCAGGGAGAATGGAAAATTACGCCATTCCACTGGGCAAAGTTGGTAGAGACCGACCCAAAACTACTGCCAGCATTAATTGCTACCAAAGGTACTTCCACCGATACTGACTTAAAGGTTTCTGAATATTTATGCAATCAGTACAGTTCACTTTGCACATCTTGTTGGCAGGTTTTGCTACCATTCAATCAACTTTCCAGTAAAACGAACCGTTTCATTTGAATATACCTCACATTAATTGAGATGTGACGTTGTTGGCAGAGGGCGAATACTTAGCAAGGTACCATCTATTCCTTATTATTTTTGTCGAAATAGAAAAGGCACGCTCCTCCAAATTTTAAAGATTGCTTTTACTCCAAGCAACACTTTTTTAAAAAGCCCTTATCAATCAGGGTTGTACTTCACTACCAGGATAAAAAGTAGACCCATAAAAAGCAAGAGTTAGTGGATCGTATTATTAGAATCGTCGTTAAAATGGGTTTAAACAACGACTCTTGTGAAGTGACCAGCAGTAGGCACTGTGGATAGCCGTCTTTAACCAAGCAGCAGAATTCGCTGTATTGATGTTATAGATAAGTGGGCCCACAGAGTCGCTGTTGTTGCTGCAGTTCAAAACACCGTCCTGATAACGCGCAAGAGTGAACTCGCCAAATCCTAAAAAATCTTTCTCGGATTTTTAACGGCGGCGCTCAATCCATTAAGAGTCCATTAAGTGCGGTAAACATCTCGGTGGTTTTTCAAGCGTCTAGCACAGCATCTGTAGCTATTTTCAAATCATAAAAATTCGACAGCTTAATAGGTCATTTTCTCAACACTCCGCGGTGGAAACGTAAATAGCTTTAGTGCACAAGCGTGTGGGTTGCAGACAGACAGACAGGATCGCATCTGGTTTTCTTTCCCAACGGTCATAAAACATGCCAACGTGCACCGCCTCAAGCGCAGTGCGCATAAAACAGTACTGGCGCACATATCTTTTCAATAAAACTAGAAACAAAAGGGTTGCCCTTGTTTAGGTTCGTGGAGGGGAAGTGTCTCTGGTGTAGATAAGTGTCAGTTGAGAATGACCAGCGCTCTCACTCTGAAAAAGGACAGTTTGATGTTGCAACGCGTCACATAAACCTCGGGCCTTGCAAACTCAACTGGGTAGCCTGAGAAGGGTGACCTGTGTCTTTGTTATTCCTGGTCGGTCGTGTTGGCCTTAAACTGCCCGTTTCCCGGAGTTTTCACTGCATTTTCGCGTTTTTCGGCTGCAGGCTGCCTTCGTTAAGCCTTTTCCTTTTCTGCAGAACAGTCTATTTCCAGCTTGACTGCCTCACAACGTGTTTCACCCGAGGCCTGCGTAGAAGGTGTGCAACAGAAATTCAAGTAAGTGCAAGAGAGGAATTTCCTGCAAGTTAAATCGCTACAAAAGCATTTCAAGGCAGCTGTAACTGAAGAATGTGGTTATCCTCTTTTTGGGATTAACTCAAGTGACACTGAGACAAAACACGCCTCAGCATTAAGTTGCTTTGCAATCGGTCACACGGTGTGTTTACAGTCATAGAAGCAGGCCCGACTGGGAGTTATGTATCAATGTCAAAGCAAAGTACAACAAGCAAAGCTAATGAAAGCATCCGTCTCTTAGAAACTTTGCTGCAAAGTGGGAGTTACACAACAGAAAGCAGACACGATACGGCACAAACACGACCATTATGACCATAAAAAAGCACTTAGGAAGTATCTCTACATTATGAAGTCAAAATGTGTTCTCATGGGTTGTGCACTCAAGTTTTAATTTTGAACTCGGAGTTCCCCTTGGGCACCATACAACATTCATTTGAAAAACTAATTGCGCAGTGCTTCAGTAATAATAATTTGCGAAGTAGCCCACTGAAGAACAATTTCTTAATGTACTTAAGCTTTCTATTTTCGCTAGGGTCATGAGCTTGAAGCTGTACTAATTAATTTCATCTGTTTATCCTTCGTTTAACGCAATTAAAGCATTTAGTCCATTTAAAGATGGATTATGAAGGTCGTAATTATTTCATAATTTCAAATACGTATTCAGACCTTAAATCTACTTTTTTTCCGCTGTCTTTAGCACACGCTAATGTGACCGAACCTCCCTCTGACAGCGTCACACTTCAATTCAATTCACCTGTGCATAAAATCTGTTGAAAGATTTTAAAGACCTTGCGCCCCCTGGTGCCCGGATTGTGTTTTGCGGCGAATTTAAACCGAGAAAAAAATAACACCAAAATTTCACCAGCTCTTTTGCTGGTGATGTACATTGTATGTCTCTGTGTCAATTTTAATTCTAAATGACATTTTGTAGTTCATAAAAATAATTAAGCATTTCATTAAATTACCCAACATTTTACATCCCTTTAAATACCACTATTACATATACTCAATAACAGCAATAAACAAGTCACAACAATCATGCATTTATGGGTTGAAATAATTCAAGTTGTGTTTATACAAGCACTGACAAAACCCTGGAATGCGAGCTCTGAAATAGTGCTGGGAAGACTGTTGAGATACATGTGAAACCCAACCACAGCCAAAGGAAATAAGACAAAACAGGTCAAGATTTCTTTTAAACACAGACATTTAATAAATGAACTGCATTGTGAAGGTGATATATTTTAAAATACAACTGGGTCAACCTTTCTGCCCAGCTACAACTAAGCTATTGTTTAGTATATTACAAACACAAATGATCAAAAACCCTTTGTCTTATACTCCCTCTTAAGAATATAGTCCAAAACAACCCATTATTGTGACAGTTCCTCTGACTAGACTGTAGGGCTTCCCCTTTACTTTTGATAACCCCTAAGCAGTCAGGTGAACGAATGAAAGTGAGTGACCCTAATCATCCCGGTCTGTTATCTGGGATCAGGGCCTGGAAGGGGTTAATCCCACCCGTTCCAGCACAGTTTAATTCCAGGGAATGAGTCAGTCGGGTGAGTCTTGGGACAGCCCAATCTAATTACTCTCCTAGTCCAGGGGCTCACGCAGATTGCATTAGCCCTCCTCATATAAGCTTGGGTTGAAGCACAATTGTTACACCATTAGATTAGGCAGCTTTGACTGTGAGACTACGCTCACTAGCTACCAGAGGGACAACTGCCAGAGGCAACTCTAAGTAATGAGTATCATTGTCAGCTCAATCGAATTTGCGGTGCTCAGTACTTCAGCTGCATTTAGTCTAGTTTGTTTGCCTCTCCTGAAGATTTAATAGGATGAATACTGGTGGAGAGTGACATCATTTCTCTTGCACGGGGCTGACAGTAGCCATTTGTCCATGACTGTGTGCGAGGGCACATGTGTGTAACACAACTCCCGGCTCTGGACTCATCTCTCCGGCCAGCAATGTCAAAATGGCTGTCCGAACTTCCCAAAACCGGAGAGAAGAGTGGGGGGGTTAAAATATACTGCAAAGCCAATTATCACATGTTTGGACTGCAGTTCTCTAAGGGAGCTAGGAAACAGCCATTAATAACAAGGCTTTATTGCCTGATTTTCTTTTTTGCTCCTATTCCCTGTGTTTTCCAGACAGAACCTCAACTCTCCGTGGTTCTCTGTACTGCACATCTGCGACTCTCAAAAACATATCCTTTCTTTGAGAAGAACAGCGCACAGGGATGTGAACACATGAGTATTTTGGCAGTGATGGTGGAGATGAAATGAGCATGTGGTCCTTTCTCAAAAAAGGGGTGAAATATATTTAAATACAAACCGATAATCCTGCTGTGATGAAGCCCACAGACTTATTCCACATGGATAGAATGACTTGCACTGTTTTTGCTATCGATATCCTTCCTCTAATAATGTCAAACTACTATATCACACCATGAGCCCTCTAATGTATTGTGTTTGTGTCTGACTTTCTAAGGTGTTCGATAGAAACCTTAGCCTAATATGTACTTGTCTTTTCTTCTACTGGTGTGAGTTGCATGGAGTGCAGTTTGTGCTACACATTATACCTAATTCAGGAAGACAGAGGCTACACCTCACGTTCCAACCATCTGGAAAGCTGCTAGGCATGAAGGTATTTCAGGTATGTGCATACCTTCATGTTCCAACCATGGATCTTGAAGTTCATTCCTCCTCCTTTTTTTCCATTTCTGCTTGTTGCACATCTTTGAAGAACTGCCAGATTGGCGCATCCTGATTGCTAACCTTCAGTTTCCTCTTCGCTTGCACATACATCATGACACAACTACTAAATTCCTGCGAGGTATTGATAGAGGGAACCTAATGGATTATGCTTTGCAGTGAAACAAGAAACGAGGGCACCAGTGGAAATTACAAGGAAGTGCACTTAAGTGCGAAAACAGAGGGTACTTCTTTCCACAGAAAGCCTCAGGCATCTGGAGCAAACCTCCTTCCTGAAGGAATTGCCCGACATTCTTCCAAAAATGACAGTAGGAAATCCCTGGATCAATAAGCATCTCAAGGCAAGATGTCTCGATGGCAATCTCTCTCTCATAGTTTTTCTTACTGTAGGCCCTTATGTCCTGAAGCACAGACTGCACACCTATGCAGCGTGTAGGGATGGAGCCTGAATGACGCAGGTATATGGCAGTCACACTATCGGCGTAGCTGGAAGCCCCAGAGAGCCAAGCGACAGACACACTCATATATTACACACCTGCCAGGGAGTTCATCGCACAATTAAGTGTGTTTTGCATGACTGACTGTTGTTTGTTCTGCTCAGACCATCATTTGTCATCTTAACTAACTGTTTCACTTAAATCAGCTTCTGCAAAGAAAAAAACAGCACGCTGGAATACATTTTCCTCATGTCTGGAATAGATCCAAACATTAAGACAATTGTAAGAAATTTTAAAATGAGAGATTCATATACACAGAGCATTCGGGGGGCCGTATGGCCCTGCTACCTCACAGCTCTGTGTTCAAATCCAAAACAGAAGCGCCTGTCTGTGTGGAGTCTGCATGTTCTCTACATATATTTGGGGGTTTCTCTGGGCGATTCACCTTCCAGTGATGTAGTAGGTCTCTCTGAATTGTCATGGTGTGTATATACTGTACCCTGCAGTGGACTGACATGCTGTGCAAGACTTAGTCCTGCCCTGCAGCCTGTTCTTTCAGGTGTGGCCCTAGCTTCTTTCCCCCCTTACCAGCAAAAAGTATCTTTCTGATAATGGATGAATGCAAAACATTCTGCAAGACATAAGACATAATCGTACAGAGGCATCAAAGCTACAAACCCAGGTGATCGCTGACAGACACTACTGTGCAGCAGTGTCAGGAGCTGTGGGACAGTCGACATACACTCGTTAAGAAAAATGCTTGGACAGCAACTCTTCTCCCCTATTCCACAGTCACACACTCAGCACCTTCTCCTGTCACACGCACACATACCCAAACAGACACCCGCACAAGCTCTTTCTGATAGCCGGGGAAGTTCAATGCTTTGTTCCATTTGGCCTTTTAATTCCTCCATTTGTCAGCGTTAGACACACAGACAGAGCCCAACAGCACTTATCTGCTGGGGGATCCATTTTCCTGGAGGAGATCCAAAGCACTAATCTGATACGATGATTAGAAAGCGTGTTGAACAGTATTGTCGACGAGAGGGAAAGACAGAAGAGAGGAGAGAGAAAAGGGAGAAAAATGGCCCCAGATGCAGGAGTTATTTTTAGCGGATGTGGAGCAGAGGCGGACAGAGAAAGGGAATATGCCTGGTGTTTTATTTACAGTGGCACCAGTGAGTATCTGTGGACCAGGTGCGTATGCATTTAATGGAACCACTTTATAGACACTGTATACTCCCCGCTCAAGAGTGAACATTTTCCATTTGTTCATTGTTATTTTTAACATTCATCTTGGGTTTCATGGTTTTTCCATTCTTTTCTTTAGATCTTCATAACAATGGCTGCAATAAATATTTTTACACCTGGAAGTTTTAAAATCCACCTAAAGCACTTTTTGGCAGGTACACTCCGTACCTGCGGTTACATCTGCACTTACAGAAGAGTGTTCAAAGCCCTTGGCTCCAGTGCAGGATTTATTTCCCTTTTCCCCAACAGCCATTGGAAAAAAGTTTAAAAGTGCAAATTTAACAGAAGGCAATGCTTGTATGGAAAGGATAAAAATGAAATGTGGTTTTCACTCGATCGCATTTTGAGAAAATCACCTGGAGTTTATTTGTGGATAAAAAAAGGTGGAGCACAATTTTGCAATGGAGAAAAAAGAAAAAAAACTATTAGCGTATACTGTGAATTGCATTATTAAATTGGGCTTTCATATTAATTATCCAGTGATGGAAGACAGCTTAATTCAGAATAATATGATCTATAAGAGAAAATGGAAAGTGGAAAGAGGAACATATTTTATATTTCATGATTCCAGAGGACTGTGAAAAATATTCCAGACCACCTTTCATCTCCAGATTGTTGTAGTTTTGGAAGGAGGGCTTATGTAAGCTACCTCATAAAAGGCATGACTGTTTAGATAAACATCTCTATTGCTCCACTGAACAGCAACAGCAGACCAGGCTAATGTGTCACTTTTGACAGGCAGTGGCTGGCAGTTAGAAAAAACCCCAACAGAAAGTGCAGTTCACTAGAACGCACTTACCTGTTACACACAACTGATGCAGAGCTGTGTCAGCTGACATAAGCTCAATCATCCACTATTTCCATGGTTCACATTTGAAATTGCTGCTAAAACATATTCTAAGGACGCTTTAAAGAAGGGATAATTGTAACAAATTAAGACCTTTCACTTGTGAAAAATGAATAATTTTTTCTCTTTAGCTTCTTCCTTTTTTAGATGTGAGAGTGACTGTTTTTTTTTACCCCACTCCCTGGAAGGTACATTTCCTAGCCATTGTCTTAACCGTTTCTTTCAGGTGGCCCTCTGGAACAGAATGTTTTATCGCCATGATAAAAACAACACCAATGTCAGGAGCGAGAAAGGTGAATCGTGGAAAAAGCCAAACGCATGTGGCACAGCAAGAAAGAGGAGGCCGCAGCCGAAGGTTATTACGGTGAGAATACGACACAGCTTTGTGCAGCCATGTGGAAAAAATACAGTCTGGATTAAGATTGAGAATCTTTCAGTCAGATGAAAGACGACATAACTGTGGTGGGAAAGATTTGGCATCTGTGAACAATAACACAAACCCTGTTTTAGTGACAAGCTTTGACTGATCACCTTAGCATGTGGTTTTGAAACACATGAGGGTGTAATTCAGAGCACACTTCAACGGCCGCAAGTGTCTCAGAACCTCCCAGGATTAAGGCACCTGTCGAAAGCAATGCTGGAAGACTGTCTCACACACATAATCCTGCAAGGAAAAGGGTTGTCTACAACCTTTGACCCTAAAATTAGCCACAAACACAGGACGACAGGCCTGCATTTAAAAGATAGAAAAACAAACTAAGGGGCTGGATTTCCAAAAAAAAGTGCAAAGACACAATTACAGGTTTCGAACCCTTTGTGATTCATCAGAAGTCCATTTAGAGATCTGTATTGTAATTGTCTACTTTTTTGGTAGGATCTGGTGGAGGTATGTTCTCTTACTCTATTCATCAGCAATGCTGAAGCCAGCATGACAAACTCTTATGTGAAACATATGTCTAATGAGCTTGTGTTTACAGGTTTCAGTGTTTTCACGGCAGAGAGGTTTTCTGTTTCTCATTCTTTTTTTTTCCCTGTCATTTGAATTATTATAGGATTAATCTTGTAATTGTGAGACATTTTCCAGAGCGGGAAAAATGGGCATCTGATTGTGCATTACGTACCAAAGTGTTGCCAGTTTCCCTTTCTGGGCTCTTATTCACTGCAGTGTTGAAGGTTTTGCTGATTCAGCAGAAGACACACTGACACAGAACTGTCTGCAGAGAAGAGCTGCCTTCAAAGAGACGTTTTTAATGCAGTGGTTGCACTCCTAAATTCCCCTTTCCCAGGCCCTGGAAATACAGTGTGGCAAAGCCAGTACAGTTGGGAATTGTCCTGTGGGAACGCAAGAATAGATCATGCAAGTGTGACAGGTCTTATCGTGTGAAATGAGGATTTAACACTGAAGTCACTCAGACCTCTCCAGAGGGCACAGTGGCATTGTGGGCTCGGAGCCCTCTTGGACTGTGCAGAATGGTGATTTGAATCTAGAATCCAACACTATACCCTCCACTAGTACCATAATTGATGCTTATCAGCCACTGGCTTTGCTGCACAAGATAGAGGGGAGAGGGAAAAGTTAAATAAGGTGGTTTCTGCAATGTCACTACCCATGTACTCATGTACCCATACTCATTGAAGCTGACAAGTCTTTGGGCACACCACATGTTTGAGCAGATTTGACACTAAGAGGTTTGCTTATAACATCAATTTGAATTCAAGGTCTCGCCACATGCTACACAAGGCAAAGTGCTGGGTGAGCTCTACACCCCCAGGACAACATTTTGAGATTGGCTGGTCATAGGGAGAACCCCAAAGGCATTGTGCAATATTGTCTAGTTATCGAACCTCTGTCGCTGGCTGGTAGCTTTCCAAACTAGATAATAATTGATCGATTGATTTCTTTTCATCATGGAATAAACCTATTACTTGTTCCTAGGTAATAATTGTGTAATTATAACATGCCTTTCATATACAGTACAACACAAAGTGCAGTACAAAGGCCAAATAGATTAATTATACTGCTTTGATTATAGGAAAAAAAGAATAGTAATTAACAAGTTAAAAGGCAAGTGAAAATTCAGTGCTTTCCAAACGTTTCATAGTTTTTCACATTTTGTTGCTTTAAAGCTTGCATTCCTGACATTTTGAAGTGGCAATTAATATTTGTGATGTACCCACTACTCCAGACAGAGAAAGCAAAAAAAAAAATAAAGAAGTAGATAATTAATATGAAAGAAAGATGGAAAGCCATGATTGCATTGAATAAATTAAAAAAAAATCCTAAAACCTAAATTAATTTAGGTGCAAAAAAGTATTTGAATGAACCACACAATTAGTTGAGTGGCCCCTGTCTGTGCGTAATTATTGTGGATCTCATTCATTTCAGAATAAAAACACCCATCTCTCTGAGGTTCCTTAGTCTGGTAGTAAATTTCAAGCAAAGACTCAACCTTGAATACTAAGGTGCTTTCCAAGTAAGTCAGTAATAAAATCTCTGGAAAGCCCAGATCGAGAGAAGGGTATAAAAACACTGAAGTCTCCGAATATCCCCCTCGAGCAGAGTCTACTCAAGCATGAAGAAATGGAAGATGCATTGTACCACCCAGGCAGTACCTAGATCAGGAGCAGCTGGGTGAGGGGAGGGTGTCACTGTGAGGCCAACACCTGTAAAAAGAGTTTAATGGAGGAGATGGGAGAAAATGGGCAGCAAGGAAAAAGATCTCCATGAAACTTGCCTAAAAGCTTGTTAGAACTGAGGGAAAAAGTAATAGAGCAAAGCACAGGCAAATACTAGATGAAAACCTCTTTCAGTCTGATAAAGTCCATGGATCGGAGGTTTTGAATGTGGACACAGAATGTAATTCCTTCAGCTAAAATTATCGTCATTAATATCAATATGTGCAATATCATAATCTTTAAAAGCAAGCTGTTCATTAAGTAAAAACTAATTAACTACAAGTATAAGAATTGCATTTTCTGCTTCATTTTGTTAATTCCTAATCATATAATGTCATATGGTAGCAGTCAAGACCATTTGTCTCAAGTAATCTCTTGAAACTGATAAAGATGTTTGGTGAGGAATCAGTTTAGAGCAGACGAATGCTCTGAACCCTAAGAAAAGCACTGCATGCTGAATCCTGCTCAACAATGAAATATTTCCACACATCATTCCTTCACATTATACCTTGAGAAAATGTCCCTAGTTCTCAAACTTATATTTTAATGTCCCACTGAAAACAGCACAAGATATTTACTTCTAACACAGAAAGAACTGAAGAAACAACACATACACAAACAAAAACTGATTGCTCCTTTTATAAATACAATTATCTATATATGATTCTACTGGGTACTGACCCTGATTTTAGAGAAGAACTATTAGTATTTAACAAGACTAATTATGCCGTAGGGGTTTGAGACAAGCATTTGTTATTTGAAAAAACTTTTTGTTCTAATCACATACAGACTTTTAACCCAGCAGAGCTAAAAAGCCATTTGTTCTTTTCTGTGTTAATATGTTCCATATTAAATTGTAGCTCATTTCTGTTTTAGGGCCATGCAGCACAACTAATGGCACTGGTATCTACCACATATGCAGGACTACATAAACAAAAGTTGTGTTAATTTGGTAACAACAAAAAAAACAAATCACATTTCCTCCCAATCCAGCAGTTGCCCTTGAAAAGTGGCCTCAGAGAAACATTCCTGCAAATGCAGAGAATTTTCACATTACGGACGATGACATCATCTCATTTGAACTATATTTTTGGGGTGGCACAGATTGTGGCTCCAGAAGAGGAACTGAACAGCACACAATTGCTACCAGACGTGAACATGACCACAGACTGTATGATTAGAACCAGTTGCACGATGCTGGCATATGAGCAAACACACAATGCAGATTAAAAGAAGGAATACTGGCATAAATGGGACTTCCAGTTCGATGAAAGGGGCCCCATTTCAGGAATGGGAGTCCAGTAACCCAAAGGCACTACCATCATTTTGCAAAAATAATGAAAACAAGAGTAAATTGTGTGCTCAAGTCATGTCATGGCATGTATTTGCCAAACCGCTTTATACCGCTTTATACCATACGGTATACCATACCATACGGAAGCCGGAGCCTACCCGGCAAGCAAAGAGCGCAAGGCAGGGTACACCCTGGACAGGACGCCAGTCCATCGCAGGGCCAGTACAAGTCAATCATACATGGGGACAATTTGGAGGCCATGGTAAAGGCCAAGGGGGGAAACTTGGCCCGGACACCGGGATAACTCTCTACTCTTATCGAGAAATGCCAGGGGATCTTAATGACCACTGAGAGTCAGGACCTCGGTTTAACGTCTCATCTGAAAGACAGCTCCCACTACAGTATAGTGTCCCCGCCACTATACTGGGGCATTAGGACCCACACAGACCGCGGGGTGGGCACCCCCCACTGGCCCCAATAACACCTCTTCCAGCAGCAGTCATAACTTCCCAGGAGGTCTCTCCCATCCAGGTACTGACCAGGCTCAACCCTGCTTAGCTTCAGTGGGCTGCCGGTTGAGAGCTGCAGGGTGATATAGCTGCTGGCGTGTGCTCAAGTTTCCTCTCAAAATCCCCAAAACACCAGTACAGTAGGTTAATTGGCTCCTAGGAGAACTGGCCCTAGGTGTGAGTGTGTGCATGTCTGTCAGTGTCCCACCCAGGATGTGTTCTGCCTTGTGCCCACTGCTTGCTAGGATAGACTCAGGATCCCCAGTGACCCTGAATCGGATAATGATTAGAAAATGAGTGTAAAATACAGTGCCATTCATAATCTCCCAATCAGTGCGAGTTCTGATTGAATACTGGAAGACTGTAAGAAGCAAGTTTACTTCTTGTACTGCTTGAAGTGTGCAGTGCTGCTCTTATGTTTGATCCTGTATTATAATAGTTATCAAGGCAGCATGGTTGAAGACGTATCTCCCAGTGATGAGATCTAAGGTAAAGCCACTCATCAAGCTGTTGGAAAAGGCTTTCTTGCAGTAAGTGACTGAGAAAGTAATGATCTTTTACTGAGATTTTATAAAGAAGGCCTTGATTGGCCTTTGAATAATTCAAGGAAATGGAATACTTTACGATTAATAAAACCTATGTTGGTACATAGGGAAACGAGTATGACGAAATGTTTTTATAAGGGAAATTAAATGAAGCTGCCCCTTACACACTATTAGCTTTTGACTTAATGCTGCATGGAACATTACTTTATGACTTACCTGAGGACCTCATAAAACCCAAACTTGGCGGAAAATGCTACAACGCACTTTTAGTCCTTGAGATTTCATTTCGGTGGAGGATGGGAATAGGCCCATAAAGAAATCAAGCGGCATGCTCTCCGGTGCGTTAGCAGAATGCATGTTATACATGGAAATGCACCTGTTTTCTTTTGCTAAAACGCCCAAGTGCAGCCAATTACGGTAATTGAAAACAGAAGATGTGTGGAATTAATAGGTAAAAAGAGACGGAGCAGCGGTACAGCGAAGCCGACGGCAGAGGGGGTGAAGGGGGTGGAACTGTGCATTATTTACGTCTCACATGCCAAACCAATTATCTATCAGCGCGCACAGGAGGGGGGTTCTTCTAAATAAAACGCGAGACGGGCAAAGAGGGGCGAGCGATTAAAATTGACTGTCAGGAGCCGTGTTTGGAACGGGAGGCGTTGAACCAAAGCCTTGTATAATACCCTTTTAGGAAACCCATTGAGCGTAGCTGTCACAGAAATCAAAACTCTGGTCTTGGTTAAATAGACGCTGTACCTGACAGGGAGGTAGTTACATTTGTTTAGTCCTTTCCCTCCTTTTTTTTTTTCTTCTGTATTTTTTTTCCCCTGTTCACATGTCAAAATGTGCCCGACTGCTCATTTCATTTTACCGCTTACAAGACAAACACGTCAAAATGTTGTTTTTTTCTTTCCTCTCCGCTTCGCACAGCTCGGGCCTACAATTTAATACTGCCGGCAACCGTCGTGAATCTGTGATCATTCGACAGAGCATTGTGATGCGAGGAGCATTTAGTATTTTGTTAGTCTTACAGGGGGAATGTTGTGTGAATATTTAGCGCTGTCGGGGGGTATGAAAAGAGGGAAATTAGCATTTAAACCACTTGCTCCCCAGGCATTATTGCACCTAGAGCATTCAGCCAGTCTGCTCCCTGCCGGCCTTTAAGAACTCTAGTCAACATCCTTCCAAACTCCACTGCCTCAGAAGAGAGTTCGGCCACTTCGATGCAAAATAGCTTTTATTTCCACTATTTCCCCTAGTTTTAATTGAAACCTTTCCTGAATCTACAGTATTTTCCATTTCCATTTTTTTTTCTCAGCTGAAAAGTTTAATAAGACTTGCAGAATGATTTATTTGCTTTGCATTAAAATCTAAAACTAATTCAAGCCACCATAAAAATCTCCTTAAAACAGAATAACAGTTGGAAAGTCTCTGTGCACCAACCTTAAAACACCCCCCAAAAAATCAATCATGAATGATCTAGTATATCCTTTTTTCTATTTTTCTATTTATATACAGTAAAAACAAGTTTGAGAATTTTTTATTCTGCCAGGTCAAATGATGATGTTGTTGAATATGCCAATCAAAATGGAGCAAAAATGTGGAATGCATCAGTATTTTGAGCATTGCCATGCATTCAACAGAAGATTCCAGATTTTTTTCATTTTTTGGGCTTATATAACTGCCATTAGAGAACAGATTGCTTTAAATCACCAGTCCAAAAAAATTAAAATAAGCAGAACGTAATAAGGCAGAGCTATCCAATCCTTGTTAATTCACCTTGTTACTGTTTGCTGATTTCTGTTCCAACTGAGCTTTTGATTATTTAATCAAATCACAGATTTAACTAATAACTTACTAATTAGATCATTTTCACGTTTGCAGCTCTGGCATGACAAAAAATAATTTTAATTTACTTTTAAATATACGTAACTTGAAAGCTGCAGCTTTTCTAGGGGGCAGAAAACAACGTGGTCTTATCAAGGACTTTGTTCGTTCATTCACATCAAGGGTCCCCAGTCCTGGTTCTGGCTGATGTGTCCCGAAGAGCTCTGAAAATCTGTTAAACCCACCCAATATTAAACCAACAATGAATTGTTTCAGGTTGCTGAAAGCTCAGCTGGACTGTAAGCCTGTGGACATGTACTCTCCAGGATCAGAATTGGAGATCCCTGATATACTGTAAATTATAAATTAGTAATCATGAGTCCAGCTGGAATAAAAAAACAATCATCACTGGGGTCATGAGTAAATACACTGGCAAATCCCAGTAGCTGCTTTGTGTTTCAACTGAGCCTTTAATCACTTGTGCTAATAGTTCAGGTGGGTAGCTGCGTCAGCATGCGTAGGCTGCAAAGGAACAAGTAATAGGTTTATTCCATGCTGAAAAAAAGAAGAAAGAGAACACAACGTTTCGGCCGTGGAGCCTTCTTCAGGTGTGACCTGAAGAAGGCTCCACGGCCGAAACGTTGTGTTCTCTTTCTTCTTTTTTTCAGCATGGAATAAACCTATTACTTGTTACTTGTGCTAATAGTTGCCTATGACTGATCTGCTTGCTTGTTTCGGCTTTTTTCTGCACTCCTTGGTTTAAAAAATACCATGAATTGTATCCAACAAACCTGAAGCAGAACATTATGCAGCCTCTTCTCAACTTGCTTATTAAGAACCTGCTCTCTTCAGACCAGTTTATGCTGTAGGGAGTGCTCAAGTGAGCAACACCGCCCCCTACTGGGGGTTCAGCGCCAACTGGTGAGGCACGACCTGTTCACCTACAGCAGGCATGCCTGCAGGCGCCTGGCAGGCCACAGGGGTCGCTGTGAGGGGAGACACTGGGATCACTGAGTTCAGCCTGCCCTTGAGCAAGCCTTTGTGAGGCCCCACAAAAATAAATTGAAAAATAAGCCCTAAAGAGAAAATTGAAATCTGTTATCACCTCGTGACAAGCAGAACCAGACAATATGAAGGACAGCCAGAGCAAGCAAGCCACAACCATGCACGTTTTACAGGGATTTCAAAGGATCGTGATGGTGGACCAGAAGACCAGCTCCAGCCCTGGAGAGTCATTTCAACACAGCTCTCATGGATCTAGAGCAGCTTGTTTATTGGCTTAAATGCACCTACTTACAGACCTCATCCAGCTCTGTAGGTGCTGCCACTTTAAAAAGATTTAGAAAACCTGCTGACATTTTGTATTCTAAGACCAGAACTGAACCATCTGCTTGGCAGCTTTAGACCAAGACTGCTTCCTGCTCTAGGGGAAGTCCTACCTCCCAAGTCCCTCCATCTTGCATTGTTTCCCTACTTGACCAAAGAGATGTCCTGACCTGACGTGTGTTCACTTCAAATCAAGGATCTGCTTTGACAGGCATTCTGTCTGATGACATTTAACTGGTTGCAGAGATTGTTCAGTAAACTGTTGCGCAAGAGTAGGTTTACCCCTCCTTTCCACACGATCAAGCAAATTTTGCAGAGCCCAGGGAAGTTTTTAAAGTGTAGTCCCGACAGATGAAAGTAGCCCTGCAAAATGGAAAAAGGCCAGGGTGCGAATTTGAGTTGAGGGCTGCTTGGGCATATCTTGATTAAACCTTAGGCTATGTAGTACAGTGGTTGTGGAGAGCAAAAAGTAAATTCAGACTCCTCTGTCTTGGGCTTTCTAGCAGAGCTGGGGAAAAAAAAGGAAAAAAATTGTAGAAAAAAATTACATATGACCACAAATCCCCCTGTGAGTCCATATGACAAAGCATTAGCGTGTTTGTGGTGATCCAATATGGGTTTTTTTACTTCAAATATTTTTTGGTAAATAATTGACATGAATGGCCAGGAGCAATTATTCCACAGCAGAGAATGAGATGTCCCAATTCCAGCTGCTCTCATCCTATATGCAGATGTTCTTAAATGAAGGCAGATTCCTCTTTGATGTGAAAAGTTCTCCTCATTTGTTGCAGGAGAATGTTGCTCGTTGTCACTCTGGCACTCATGACACAGAACCACAGAGGGTATTGTTTCAAAAAGAATCGGGACAGAGGCTGGGAGGGAGTCATATCAAGACAATCTCATTCCCAGACCCTAATTTTGGGATTATAAAAGCTTCTCTCTCTGTCTGTCATCTGTGTCTCGCTGACTTCCTTATGCAAAACACCTTCCAGTCTCTGTGTACGATTGACGGGACAGCTGTAACTAAATGAAAACCATTCTTTTACTTCTCTGCCTCCTGCACTCATTCAGTTTGGCTCATGATCTACATGATTCGTGTTTAACATCTACATTCTGTCTTTAGTTTCCTACTTCTCATCCACTGGTACCTTTACTGCAAAAATCCACTTTGTCTGCTTCAATCACCTTTTTCCATTCGACCTTTTTGAGTAAAAATAACTCCAGAAAAAAAATAAAAGGTGACTGCTAGGACATGTACAAAGGAAATTAATCTGGTACTCATTAATATAGACAAACTCATTAATATATAGTTTCATGGCCTGGGGGTAGCGCAACACTTAAAATCTTCCCCTCATCATTTCATTGCATTTATCATTCAATGAGTTGAGGAAACACCAACACAATCAAAAATAACACTAGCAAACAGAACTGGAACATACACGTCAGAACATTAAACAAGCGAGAATTAGTTTAAATGTGCACAAAAGATCTCTGTTTCAATTATTGCATCAGTGCTCGTGAGGACTTTATTCAGTTTACAATTAATATGCAGGTTCAAACAAAACAGGTCTGGCATGTAGAACGTCTCCAAATCAGCATAGACATAGCATAGACAAATGTGAAATTAGGCCTCGTATTTAACTTCTCCATCCGTCAGATTAAAAACAAATGAAATTTAAATGTTGTCATTGGCCTAAGAAAAATGGAAGTTTTTTCTGCATTGAAAATTTTTCTGAAAACTACAACTGTATTTTGTCTTTGCGAGATCATTTTGAGGCAATTTAAAAATTGAACAACCGTGTTGTTCCAGAGAAGCTGTGACTCTACAAGGAAGATAATCTTACCCCTGGATGAATTGTTAGAAGACTGCTGGTGCCTGCAGTACGTAGACACTGCAGTCATTCAAACGCGCCTTTGTGGCTGTCTTTTTTGCCTCTAGAAATTTCTGAAGACATAAAAAAATCGAAGTCCTGATGACATATAAATGAGTTACCACACATGCTTTCATTATAGAGACTTTACAGGATTCACAAATCAAAAGCTGCCAGAATCGTCCGTGGCACAGCATTAGAATTGCTGAAAGGAAAAGTAAGCCAATTCATTACCTTTCCAACAGAGACCGTCCGGGCTGCTGGAAACATAAGGACATGCATTTGAAACTCCTATGTTCCCCCCCAACAAATACACAGGCACATGAATAGAAAAAGGTACTTCATTCCTTGAAAGACAATTTTAAAGCCGTTCGTCACTGATAGGGTTTTATTTAATTAGCGCTTTGACAAAAACACACACCTGATAAGACGGACGAGTGACCCCAATGCTTGATACATATAGAAGCTGATATTTCCTGCTTTGGAATTCTCTACCTGGCAGCAACAGGACAGACGTGAAACCATCATCCTGTGGCAATGAATCGCTTTTAGTATGGTCAGAAAGTCAAAGTGATATCAACAAGGATCCATATTCCTCATCAGTCGTTGGCTCTTCTGTTTAAGAATCACAGACAGAAAACAATAGTAGCAGAGCAACAGGGAGTCTTGGGAGAGGGGGTATGTGTGGATACCTTTAGATCTGATGGGTCAGTGTAGGAGTATGAATGGAGATCTATCTGAAGAGCCACTGGTAATTCCACATTACGGGTATAACAGTGGAGAAATAGTTGGCAGCTCCAAATTTAAGTAACTAAGTAAAAAAACATCTCTGCCAGAAAAGCAAAGTAAAATCTCTAACCGCTGGAAAACGTCAAGCACAATTTTCTCTTTGTGTAATTAAGCCCAGATATTTTTTTCTAAAGCAATGGCACCAGCATTAATGGCATGAATCATTAAAGTGTGCATTCATTCTTAATTTGCCGTGACACGTTTTTCGGCATTAAAGATACACATAAAAATGAAACGTGTTGAAGTGATAATCAGATCAGGTCACTCCGACACTAATTAAGATAGAAAGACTTTAACGAGAGCATTTTAAGGCAGCGGGGACTGCAGGCTTTGCAAACAAGGACTGGCACTCAAAACTAAGCGGTAATTTATTTTCAGAAGGTGAAAAAGGAGCTTGCAGTTATGGCAAAACCTCATGGACTGTAATTCAGTCATATTTAATTTGACTTTTTGTCTAGTGCACCACGGTCTGAATAAAAAACTACAACTGAGAATCTGCTGCCCTTTGAAACAAAAAAAAAAACAAATCAGGAGAGAGGAAAGCAGAATGAACTACACCTTCATGTGATACAAGTGACCCCCCGTGGTCAGTGCTGTCGTCATTCGTCACCAGAAATCTCTCTCACCTGCTCACCTTATCTTAATTGATCTTCTGAAAACAAAACAAAAAAAAAAAACAACAACCCCCAAAAACCCCGAACGATTTCCTTTCCTGCTACTGCCCTGACACATCTGTGATGGAGAGCCTTCTACCAGCACATTCAGGCCGGACACTGCTGGAACCCACCTGTGAAGCTCCCCTGTCACCTGTAAAGACAGATCTCCTGCAGATGTCTGTGACACGTGAAAGGGCATCAGCCGACACCCAGCATCACCCAGGCTCCTCACAGGGGATCAATGCGCTGGGCCCTGAGACCTTGTGTTTGAACACACCGCTTACCAAATAGTGCTGGCCCAGACTGCATCCTTTCCACGACAGACGCCTGTCTGGGAATCACTGTTCCCAGTAACATTCCTTACTAGAAATTATTCAAGGTGGGGAGACTCTAAAGCAATAACGTTTGACTGTATCAAATGCCAATTATTTTAACACAGAAGCAAAAGGGAACTTTGACACTTAAAAGGGTCTGACAAACTGTAAATCCAGGCAAAGAAATAGTGTAAAAAACAGTCAGGAAATTCTCAGATTTCTCTCACCAGGCTGCTCTTATCTACATGGCAGACTGATTCTTGAATTAGACAGCCCGGATTTGCTAAAGAGCTCTTTAGTATGATTTACTCTGGCAACAGTCTTTTGATTCTGCAAGGATCTCAATGAGATGGGCACATGTTCAGATTTAGCTTCTGCTAAGACACCTTTTAACTTGGTGTTGAGAACAAATATAAAAAAAGGATGACTGGAACAAGAAATAGTACCCGATTCCTCGAGCTTTGTTTTTCAACAAAGGAACTCACGGCGGCATGAACAGCTTGTTAACAGATGAGGGGTGCTAATTGCAAGTCGACTTTTACTTAATTGTCTTTATTAAAATAAAATTAAAAAATCATTACGATATACGCAAGCAATAATGGAAAACACGCCATCTGTAATTGAGGGCCGTCATGCACTCATCTCCTGTCCAGTAGAAAGAACATGAAAATTGTGCATCACAAGTCCTGCAACACAATGAATCAGCTCAATAAATCCATATTATGCATCTGTGCATCTTTGCATCATAGCTTCCGAGTGACAGAAGGCAACATTGATACACAGTGCTGTAGTGAGTGGTCTCAATAGCCATACTTAGGTTTTACTATGTAGCTAATCTCATTGGTCTGTATTTCCATCTCACCACTGCAGCTCTCATCTCACATTTAAGGATATTTCAGAGGTAACCAATCAATTGAAGAGTCACACGGTAAGGCAAAATGGAAAATGACACACTCAGTTCTCCAAGACAGAACGGGACAGCCAACAGTCTACCTGTGTCCATTTTTAATTTCGTCTGAGCTATGTACACAGTTGCAGACAACAGCTAATATACCCATTTCGAATAGTGATTCACTGGAATGGCATGTCGGTTCTCATGAACGGCTCCATGGAGGGGCATGATAAGAAAAGCCCATTGCAGAATGATTTCGAGCCGCGATGCCACAGTCCTGGTTGAATGCACATGCCACATTCTGACAGCGGGAGCACAAATCAGATCCAATCAATCTGATTGTAAAAGAGCTATTGACTGGGAGGTAAATAGTTTATGTACAGAACCGGTTTTAAAGTCATGGACGCCTCTCCTACTGATAATAACACTGCTGTGTATTTGCACATTCAAAAAGCTTTTATCTGCAGATTTATGTGCTTCGTTCTGCTAAGTCTGTATTGTGATTCCATCACCATTGAGCATTTGATTATTAAGTTTTGGAGTGAGATACTATTCAGATAAATACAGTAGGTATCCTTTCACCCTCTTAACACTGATGCTCTTGTAGACCAAGTTCAACAATGTGTTTTTATGCTCTTAACTTAACTTAATTTCTTCATTGTCCCAGATGGGAAATTTGTTTTGCAAGGTAAGACAGGTTAGACACCACAATACATTTAACACAACATGAACCCTTTACAAATTAAGAAACATATACACATAAGGTGAGGAAAACAATTTAGCAGCTAAAGTCATTTTCACAATTTAGAAAAAAAACTAAGAAAATGGGTCATCGGTGTGTGATTCTACAAGAAATTAAAGCTACATGAAACACACTCTGATGTTCAAATGACCTGCTAGCAAGACCAGGTAAGAAATGTTGGAAATGCTAAAAGATTTCTGACAGCAAGATAGGCTAATTGTATTTTTCATTCCTTTATTTTACCAGGTAATTGAACTGAAATCAGATCTCAATCATTTCTGAGCCTTCTTCAGGTGAAAAAAACTCATGAACTGAAATGTTGAGTTTCTTCTTTCTACTTTTACAATGTGGAACTAACCTTTACTGGTTCCTTTGCAGCCAATGCATGCTGACACATTTCCTCACTTATGTCTCAGTGTTGACCTAGAGAGCCATTTATACAGCAGGCCATTTACTGGAATGGAGGGAAGCACTCTGCTCAATGTTACCAGAACACTGTACCACACAGGATCCGAACCCACAACATTCCACTGCAAATTACAGACCAAATTACTCCTAATTTCACACTAGTCCAAACTATTTGGTCATGAAGGATTTTTTGGGTTAATTCAAAATGCTACATTTTGACATATGTCATGCTATATGTTGGTAGGTACACTTGAATTGAACTTTGAACCACTTAGAAATCTGTGTGGAGTTTGCATGTTCTCCCCATGTTTGCGTGGGTTTCCTCCAGGTGCTCTGGTTTCCTCCCACAGTCCAAAGAAACACTGGTGGTTTAATTGGCTTCTGGGAAAATTGTCCCTGGTGCGAGTGTGTGTGTTAGTGTCTGTGTGTACATTCTTAGCATAGAAAAATGCAATCATGGCAATATGTTTTTCAGCACCACATTTTAACTTTAAATCCGTGCTCTGCTCAATGTTCACGGTCTCTTGATCCCCACACAGTTGAACTTTTAGACATAACAGGAGATTCATGATTCATTTGGAATTATGGATGAGCTAACCGCTATGCAGGCCTCTCTTTTTCTCAAAACTGCAATTTTAATATGACATAAGCGAGAGTAGCATTGAGAAACATTGCCTGCGAATTGCAGGTCTTGAGAAGGGTTACACTCTCAGTCTGGGGCCTCTCTGTACGTATCCTGCTGCCTGCATGGAGATGCTCAGCCTTGAAAATGCATCTCTGGTCTAATAACATGTTTATCGCAGAGCACATTGCTTTCTTTTTCAAAATGCAATTTCCTACAGCTCTGGTGTTTGTCTCCCTTGAAAACTTTTATCTAAAAAGTTCTTTTGTTAGTCAGAAAAGAAAACCACATCTGCTGGAGAAATAATTAACTGTGTTATTTTGCAGCATAACTTACTAAACTCCCAGTCTTAAGACACTGGCAATCAATACACTATCAAGATCTTTTACATCAGATCCTACACATAGGTGCATTGTGAAAACACTAAGGCAAAAACATTTTGTGTGGATGTTTTTCAAGTATCACAAACAAGACCTTATCTATAAATGATTCAACCAAAACAGTAACATCACATGCGCGTTCTGTTTCACACAATTTACATGAACAACTTTTGAAAGCCTTTCCCTTTTATTACTATAGATTGATTGAGAAACAAGCCACTGACGCACGCAAAGGCTTTCCTGTGGTTCCTCAAATTAAAAGCACTAAACAAGCCACAGCAGCAAGACAAGAAGATGGATCTAACAATGTCCATCTGTTAACAGTTCAACACTAATTGTAATCATCACCCTTTAGTTTAGAAGTTGGACTTTTCCTAATTATGGCAAAGGGAGATATACATAAAGAAAACTGCATTTTAACAGAGGAGTTAGAGTATTGCGAATGCCTTGTTTGATCAGCAGTGTTTATTATAAATCACCACTGGGTTCACCTTCAATGGTCCTGTGTGTATTTTAGCATGACAGTGAAAAGTTTACATACTATGACTGGCATGAAAAAAAATTATATATACTACGGGCTTAATGTAAAGTAATGGATTACTTTTCTTTACAGTACACCATACACTGCCCTCTTATGTCAGACTTTTATAAACACCATTATATTATATTATGCTAAGTTTATTGCTGTCCTTAGGATTTGGACAAGTACTGATCTAGATCTTCCCAGAGGTCAAGGAAGGAAAGTGTGCTGAGGGTGCTGTTCCTACATCGCTGACATCTGCCCTTAGTTGAATAGTTGCTGTATTATTACAAGCAGAGAGTGGCTGAGCTGAGAACCTTCCACCGGGGCTCTGTGGCACAGCGCCAGCATCTTAATCAGGGTTCTTTACTATTCCTACACCTCAGAGTGTAGTATAAACATCACACATCCATATAACCATCTGTTCTAGGCCTGCGTGATGCACAAGCCCAAGTTCATCACAGGCTGCTTGGGTCTGAATTAGCTTCTCTCAGCTCACTTATATCCTGCTTGAGAGAAAGCTGGCTGAAGCTCAGCCCAGCCACGAAGGGGTTAAAGTGGGAAAACGGCTAGCTCCTCGGAGTCGCTGGGCACTAATCTAGGAGCCTGGCGAAATCCGAGGGATCAACAGGTATCCCCAGCGTGAGAATGAGCGCAGTCGCCCGGCTTGGTAATATTATTCAAAGCACAGAAGATAATCTATTAACTCAAACAACGGGATAGCAAAGAGAGATGATAGCCGACGCTACAAGGCATGAAAAAGAAAAAATAAGTTACAAACTCAAGCTCCCTCCCCTTCCCCCTTTCTAACCTAACTCTAACCCTTCGGAATGACAGGGGACCAAGGGGACAGAAACAAGGAAGAGTTCCCGGTAGCACTGTCCTGACTGGAGAAGGATATGAAAGGCATTTCTCTGACTGTGACTATCAAATGCATTCAGCACCCCATGGACAGCTCTAGAGCCAGGCTGCTGTGTCCAGAATTAGAAATGATGGCGCTGGCAGGACAAGCATGGGACTGGAGCAATGTCACCGCTATGTCAGCTTCTGAGAGGGAAATTGCGCCTGATGCAGCTCGGGGATTTGACAACAGGTAATTATATCTCAGCCGGCAGTCTCTGAAGGAAAAGAGGGCTTTTTGTATTTTGGATTTTGCCCCGGACATAAAGAGATAGGTACAGGCGCCTCCTCGAGACAGCCTCACTGAGCACTGAGCAGAGGACAGGGCCAGACACCTCCAGCAAAACCTTCCAGTCTGACCCTACGCGTTCTCCGTGTCCACATGCATTTTTAATAGCCTTCTCCCTGTGCGCGCCCACGCTATTTTTTTCTTCATTGCAGGCCAGGAACAATAATCATTTAATTTGCCGCCTGAGGTCTGACATTGTGTTTCACTCTGTTTTTCAGTAACTAAACGCTTTATTAATCGCACTTGTAGTGGCGACAAGCCTGCCATACACAAGTCCTGAATGGCCTCAGTGTCGTCTGGATTTCATTTCTCCCCAGACCTGCTGTTTCTCTGCCGGCCTGATTGTTTGATTGATTAGCCAAATCTGCTATTTTTCTCCCTCATTTTTCTTTGTCGAGTGCCACGACTTGATTTAAAAGCATCTTTTCAATGATCAACTCGGTGAAATTGTTAGATCTGTAAAGTATTAGAAAGCTTAATGGATGGAGAGTCCAGACGGAAGTACTATGGAAACCGATTTGCCTTTCAAAACATACAATTTCCCATCCTCTGCCCAAGCAACTTGATTTTGAACTACACAGCTGCAGCATTTTTATTCCTGTTTTATGTGGAATGGCCACTGATTTTCCAAATACTTATGTGAAGGGATTATGTATATGCTGCAAATGTTGCTAAAAGGTTTTTAAAACATAGAATCTCAAGCTGTATGCCTCCAGCTACCTGAGAAGTATACAGGGCAAAGACAGCCAACCAGCACTTTTCTGCTGGTCTTAGTGCACCTCCGTGTCTCAAGTGCTGGTCCACATGTATGGAGATTAAGAGGACAGTTCCATCCCAGATTACATTCCTACTCCACCAGGCCCACTGTACTGTATTTGATTACTGGTGTGGGTTCAGAGTGGTTTGTGCTGGGTGGATGCATTCTGTTATTTGGCTTTAAATTGGATATTTTTATTGTGTATAATTGTATGAGCTCACCGAACCATGTAACCAGTTGTTATGGCAATAAAATATTGAACTTTGTACAGTCTCGAATGTGTGTGCAGGCAGGATGCTTCTGCAGCGTGGAATAAAGAGGACTCACTTCACACTCCAAAACTCACGCTATTTCATGTCTGAGGCCCGTTTGAACAAGGGGCACAAAAACTACAATACTTATTCAATCCGACAATAACTGATTTCTCTTCTCCTGTGTCCCTCTGACAGCTGCTCCAGCTACTGGATCAATCAAACCCCGTTCACTGCAGCTGCTAAAGTTTTTCTAAACTTGTACATCAGTTTATTTAAATTTAGTTCCCCTAGCTGCTGTGTTGTCATGTCTGAATAAATCATCATTTTCCTTGCTCAACTAATAAATCCAGCCAAAACAGCTCGTGAGAAACTTCTTCCCAGGAAGTGCACAGGGGAAGTTAATAAGTGTTGCACAATGCTTTTTTTACACTCCCAATTCGCTAAAGCCTCATAGTTCTGTATTTTTCTGTTTTAGTCTCTCCTATCTCAGTTGGGCAAAGCTTTTTTTTTTGCTGGAGCTGTTAGCTAACGTGTCACATACCATCTAAACAAAATGACAGGAGAAAATCAATGTTTAATGGGCTGTGCAACAACAAAAGAATTAATAAAAGGAGAATTCACACAAGTCTCTCATACGGGATTCATTTTTCCATCTCTTGCATCGAGACAGATAAATATATGCTATTTTGTTCCTCTTTTGTGGGTGTACCCTGTGCTGCTATTACAGTGCATTCATCGGATTTCTCTTTCATGAAATGGCTTCGGTTTGTGCCACTATCGCAGGCTGCAACATCTGAAAGGAACTGTGGGTGGAGGGGGAGCACAGGGAGAAAAAACTCATTAGTCAAAGCGCCCATCAGCTCCCCCAGAAGATGCTGTTGTATTTTTCTCATCACTGGGAGCCTGTAATTTAGCTGAAGAGTAACTGGAGATGGAAGTAATAGCAATGCCTTGTAACATAGCTGGAATTCAAATTGAGACCAAGCTGGTGAGGAACAGAGCTGGCAAGGGGGAGGAAGAGGAGGGCGATGCACGGCAAAGAATGAGCAAGGGGGCAGTCAGTCTTGCGAAGATTTATTTTTCTTTTCTTTTAACATCTTGGGGCACCCCGGGCTAAGCCAGGCGAGGCAAGGGAGTGTGAATCTATAGGTCTGTTTCCAGGCTTTCTTATTTTCCCTCAGCACTTTCGTCCTGTACGAGGAAGACCCCGTGTATCCAAGGAGCAGACATGCAATCCTATTTGGTCTCTCCCACGTTGTTTTCCTGCCCTGCCAGTGAGGAGGGAACCAGGGTCAAAAGTTGAAAATGTTCTGATTCACTATTGTGCAATTAAAGCCAAACGATTGTCCTCCAAACAATGGACTTATCATTTTAGGTAGAGGGGTCTGTAATAAAGGTAACACTAGGGGATCAATACTACATGCCCTGGAGGATCCCAGCAGCATTAAGTCAATAAAACAGTCATTGTACATTGTGTAAAAACACATCTAGAATATTGTTAGTTCGGGTCCCTGTATAATGTAATGTAAGGTTTCTCAAAATAAAATTCACAAATTGGTCAATAAAGGAAAACTGTTTCTTCAGATGTAATTCACAAAGCCACAATTTCAGTGCCACTAAGGTAATGTAATGTGGATTGCGCAATTAAATATAAGCCTACTATTCTGAATGTAGTACAGCGCATGGTTTTCCCATATCAGCTGTTGTTCGCTTAGAAATCAGTCAGGTTGAAATGGCCGTCTGTATGAAGGGGGAAGTGGGTGGCACAGTGGTACTGGGGCTCTGGGTTCCATTCTGGGCCTGTGGTGTGGAGTTTGCATGTTCTCCCTGTGTTTCCATGGGTTATCTCCGGGTGCTCCGGTTTCCTCCCACAGTCCAAAGACATGCTGGCAGGGTAATTGGCCCCCTAGTGTGAGCGTGTGTCCGTGTGGTGTTGGACTGGCGTCCCACCCAGGGTGTACCCTGCCTTGCGCCCCTTGCTTGCCAGGACAGGCTCCAGCTCCCCTGTGACCCTGAAGTAGGCTGAAATGGGTGGGCCAAAGGAAAGGAAAGGCATAATCAGCATGTTGCCACAAGATAATGATGTGATTGTATACACCCACCACATTTCAGCCCTCCTCGTTTGAATCTGGTTTGGAAGTAAAATTCAAGTTCCACTATTTTACTATTAACCTTGTTGCAGGTAGGGGGCATAGGGTTGTTACCCCGGTGTTCTGGCCAAATTTCCCCCTGGCCTTTACCCATCATGGCCTCCTAATAATCCCCATCTCGGCTCCGACTTCATCAGTCTGTTCTCCTCCCCACTGAGAGCTGGTGTGTGTGGGGAGTACTGGTGCATCATCCAGGTGGAGCTGCACACTGGTGGTGGAGGGGAGTCCCCATTACCTGTGAAGCATTTTGAGTGGTGTCCAAAAAAGAGTTATATTAGTGTAAGGAATTATTATTATTATTATTATTTATTACTGTGTTCAAGAAATGAAAAGGCAATAGCTTTGGCCAGTTAGCATGCTCAGATCAATGCTGAGTTAAGTCGCTGATGACCTTCAGACCCAAGTCTCCTCCTTGTGACTATTCGGCTTTGACTGAGTGCTACACAATGCCGTTTGAGATATGGGCTTCTGAGTTGGCTTGTTTTTGAGCTAAGACTCCCAAACCTCATTTGCTGAGCTTACGCTAAGCCTGGTCACTAGACCTTAAAACCTTAGCCAGGTTACCTCCTTCACCAGATGAGCTGCGATGCGTCCAAATTTGGGCAAAACCATGGGCAAATATCTTGAAGAAGTCATAGTGCAAAAATCTCCAAAATTCTGCCCTAAAAGTAGTATCAGGTGCACTTTAAATAAGACCAAATTGCATATCCTTACTTATTATGACACTTTGTCGAGACCATGAAAGTACAGCATTAGATTTAGCATTCCTTCCTAGTAAGCCACAGCTTCAAATGACTTTTTCATGAGCCTAATAGGAAATTATATGTTATTATGTTCTGGCGTTGACACTGATTACAAAATGATACAATGCGAAGACTGCACAAAAAGCGATTGGGAACCCTCTGATTTATTTTGAAAAGAAATACATTTTTTTATTCATTATTCTTTCACAAAGCAATATACACCTCATTAAACTAAAATGAAAAAATGTAATTGTTTTTTTTCTCACTCATCTTGCCATCCAAATCCTTTGGGTAGCCTCTGCAATCTCATTCTCTCCAGAACCCCCCCCCCAGCCACCCCCGCTCCCCATCCCACTCCACCTCCAACTCCCCCCCCCCCCGATCATCCGCAAAGTTACGAGCCCTCGTTCCGAAAGGAAAACTTTCCCTCTTTCCCTCTTTAATCAGCACTATGGCACGGGCATGGAGAGCAAAGCCAGCACAGCCCCGCCAACGATGCCCAAATGCAACACAACCTGCACAACACGACCATCCACTTTGCCCTGACAAAGAAACTGTGTGGAATGGCAAGGTGCTGGACTGCTGAGGAGCAGGAGAGGGGAAGTGTTGGGCTTCCACAGCACTGTCTGGGGGAATCAGGTGAGAACGCATGACACGTGCTCAAAAAGCCCACGTTCGTGTGGCTTGTGAACCCCACTTCAGGGTGACCTACGCCCTCCATCAGGACTCCCAAACTCTAAAGTTGCCAGGAAGAATCCCGAGCTTTATTTCAGATGAAAACAAAAACCAACACTCACTGGGGGTTTTGCTCAAGAAAGCGTGAATCCGATGCAGGGTTCTCTGATTCTGAACCCGGAGGGCTGGCATGTCAGAAGGTCCTGAATCAGTTACATGTTGCCTTTCTCGGCAGTTTAACAGCTTCTCTTTGGTTGCTGCTGCTTTTCAGACACCTAGAAAACTTACAAACACAACAACCCCTCTGGAAGCAGGACTGGGGACAGTGATCTAAAGAAAAAAAAACAACACAATACCACAGGTCTCAGACTTCATTCCTGGATGGTTTTGTGTCCCACCCCTGGTGGTCTTTTGTCCTTTTCAGAGACAATGTATTACACGTTCATTTTTGCTCTTTTTCATTCCTTTACAGGCCATGCTTTGGAATATTATGCAAACTGTGATTATGTGCCACAGCTATTTCATTCTCACCTCATTACTTTTGTAATGTGAGCTTGTAATTAAACAGTTTACCTCAGCGGTATCTCTTTATGGTGATTCCAGGTTTGCAATTCAGTGTATATCTGTATATGAGCAGGATCTTTCATGGGAAGAAGGCATGGTAGACACATTTTTACTAATTAAGGTTTCATTTCACCAGGAAAAATGACTACTGTTGAAGATCTGAGCTACGTCTGCCCATACTTTAACTCACAGTGTTTTAAAAAGGATTGTTTTACACAGTTTAAATAGTTATGGGTATCGATAGTTGTGATTATTGTCATTAATTGTATTAAAAATCTTTATACATCTTTAAGATTTCAGTTTTTCAGGACTTTCTGCATTTCTGCATTATCCTTTTACTGGGTTTGTTAGCTTGGTGTGATTTAGTTTTGAAATCCGCCAGTTACTTCCACAGTACTTCCACAGTACTTCCACAATGTCTGACTGCGACATGATTTCTACAATAACACACAGACACGTCAATGATGAGCTTTATACTTGATCATATCCCTCTTTCTGCGCTGTGTGACCTTACTTTAGAAGCTGCGGAATTTGGGATCGTGATCAGTTCTCCTACAGAGGGTTAAGGTTCTCCGGTTTCATTAATTTGCCTTTTAAATTTGGTTTGCTTACGTTTGCTCACGTATTCACGCTCCAAGTCTCCACAACCGACAGTTACCCCCCAATAACTTGATCAGAAATATCATCAATTACCTTAAACCTCCGAATATGGTAGAGATGTCAGGGACACCCTGCAATCTTTCACCTTTCAAAAGGTACTGAGTTCTCCGACAAGACCGAGTTAAAATTGTCTTGAAATGAGCTTGGTCATTCCGAGCGCATGGCATTCGGGGATTATCCCACGTCTAAAAACAAACCTAAGAATGTGGTGGAAGAACTGGGAAACTTTGAAAGGAGCCTTTTGATGTCTTTTGAGATTTCAAAAATCTAGATCATCCTGTGGTCACAGCGTCCATTTGATGCTCCAAAAGCCACAGCTGTTTTTTCTTAAGCGGCTTTTAACTTGGGGAAACTTCAAAATCCGAAGAAGCAGAGTAACAAAGATCCTTCCAAGCAGTTCTTACAATTTGCAGGACCTTCAGTGACGAGAAATGCAGTAAATTACGACCCATCGAGTTAAAACAACTTTTTTTCTTTCAGAAGAGAAACAACAGAAAACGAGGGGTGGAAATTCCAGGAACATAATTCGATATGGAGCTATCTGAAATAAGTAGATAGGCCCACTGAAGCTTTAGAATTCATCACCTAGCTCTAGGGTCAGGCACACCTTCAACAAATTCTTTATTGACAAAACTTTTTACGTTTTTTCATAAAACTGGTAAGAAACAGGCCACAGTTATAATGACACAACTCCCGAATGCACGTACGCAAATCCAAACTTCAGCTGTTGTTCAGCAAAAAAAAAATCTACCAGCTGTGGCATTGCAAAAAAAAAAAAGGCAAAATCTTTAATCACCTTCTTTAAAGGGACTATTGAGTGTGTTTGTGTCTCCCTGTGCCTCTGAACTGTCCGTCAGCCTTACGTTGGATTTTGGAAACCATCACAGGCTGACAGGCGGGACAGCGATGGGGGGTGGGCGAGCGGGCGGGGGGGATTATGCTAAAAAATCTGTCCAAAAATGACTCAAGTGGAACGCTCGCTGCTTGAGGAGCGCGTGAGAACGCCTTGGCATGCCTGCTTTTTCCCACAATCCCGCTTTGTTCGGCTGCTTGTCACTGCAAAGCCTCAGTGCCCCCGGTCCGCCGGAGAGGAGGGCGAGGGGGTGTGGGGGTCTGCGGGGGGGGAGGGGGGGTAGAGGCAGAGGTAGCCTGGACTTCTGAATAACTGAAGCCTTTCATTTTGGGAAAGTGATCGATTTCTTGAGCCCCCCTTCCATATTTTATTTTATAAAAGGCAAACAAAGGCCTAGGAACGACAGCCCACGGAACTCTTACAATTTGCATTTGCGGTTCTCTGTCAGGGGACAGGGGGCTATCTTGGCTTCATCTTCACATTTTTGCAGGTTAAATCGGGCGCTGCATAAAAAAAAACACCAAGTCCATCACAGTCTGCCTTCCTTCTGGTCACATACTGGAATTTCGACTGTGCTGTGTCTGTGTAATGTTTTTCTGACTGCTGTGTGCAGACTGTGGTCATTTGGTTGATGTGTCTGAAACCAGAGGTGTCCAGCAAGGTCCTCAGGCTGGAGAACCAACCAGGGCTCCATTGGATCCCTGTGGAAAATCTACAGCACACGAGGCTTAAAATATTCACTTTTTCCTTTCTTTTCAGGTGCGGTCTGTCATGATTGTGTGTTTGTATCTAATTTGTTTCCCACTGGCACTGGAAGTGGGAGGATAAACCATATCAAACGGTCCCCGTGTGGCCTTCCAAAGCTACATAAAACCATTTCTTCATGCAATCATTATGATAGTGCAAGTCTGAATTACAGAGTGCAATTCATTTGAAGTGGAATTGACAATGCAAATGTTTTGACCTTGACTCCAAGGCAAGGGAAAAAGAACCTAGAGAGTTCATACCCTATGTCAGCTCGATCAGGAGTATGCCTAAACTACCCGTGTTGTGTTTTTAGTCTATTGAATTAATCAATACCAGAATTTCACAGCAATGTAGTGCATTGCCTGCAGTATTTAGAGAGCTCTCTATTGTACTCATGCGACAGGCTTCATTGTGAAGTTCAATAATGTAATCAAAACTGAATCTTATGCAATAGGGAATCAATTGCACATCACAGAGATAGATTCCTAGGGAATCTCTTAGTGGATACTACAGAGGGCGTGACCTTCTTCGATAAACTCTGTTTCCATGTTGGGCGTCAGAGACCCGTGTTGTTGTGGGTACCGAGTCCTGCAGCTTAGTTATGAATGAATCATTCAAAGCTGAAAAAGACGTGTTTGCAACTCCGGGTGGACATCAATTAAGAAGCAGGACTGAGGTCTTCTATAATTGAATTCTAACTATAATCGGGAAGGGGCCTGACCTGTTAAAGACAGCCTCACCCCTCTGTAAAAATCAGAATTAGCAAAAGCCTCTTAATCGGTTTTCTTTGTATGTATTTAATGTTTTTAAAAAAGATTTTATTTTGTAATTGCATAGTGACAACACAGCACACTGAATAAAAGCAGCACACTGAACTGTAACTGGTAGGCGCTCAGTCGTTATTAACTGCAAAAATAGCTTTTACGTCTTTCACCTGTCTGCTGTGACGGTACAGGTTAAAGTGCATTTCATTGTCAGCGAGTAACTGAAACGGCACCGCTGCTGTTCAGTGATGTGTGTAAGCTGTGATATGTATCTGCAACTTATTTGCAGCAGAGAGAGAGATTTTTGCAGGGTGCTTAGTGAATACATACTGAACTGACATGGTCATCATTACTCCTTAAACCCCGGCCTTGCTTTCATTATCATGACTTACCTTATGTCCTAGAGAAGATCTGTAAAGAGCACAACCTTAGCCATGACAAACATGATAAAGCATGCTTTACATACTGATGTGGAAAAACACAGCCATTCAATTGCATATATACAGTATATCAGTGATATTCCCTCCCAATCCTGCTGGTTTTAAAATTCTCAGTGGCTATAAAAACAGAAATGGTGGTAATTTAGACCTTATTAAATCAGAATCTGGTTTCAGTAAAGTAACTATGAGCTCAGTTGTAAAGAAACCCATACAATTCTGTATGGCTCTTTAAGAGTGATGGGTACTGAGATAAAGATGGGTATGGATTTAGATAATGAGTTATCTAGATATATTAGAAGGAAACTCCTCTGAGGTTAGGATGGGAGTTAGGAGCAGCAATTAATTATGGGTACGAATATTAATTAGCTCTACTTCCAATCACAACATTCCAATAGACCGAATTGCCTTTTGACGTCTCGTTATATCTTTTTGTGCATATAAATATAGAGATATAGACAGAAACAGTAACAAACCAGCTTCTTCTGCATCTTCATATTCAAGTTCTGTTTTGGAAAAACAGCTCATACAGAGAACATATGGAATAACCACCCAGCCATCTCTCTACAACAGGGGTGTTTTTGACGGTCCTGTGGTTTTATGGTTTTAACATGCCTTTACTCACATTTTCTTGGGAGAGCTGGTCATTTGTTAATCTCCTGGATCTAGAAAATAGTTTCTGTGTCTCAAGCAGCTGATAATTTCAAACCTGCAGGATTGATGGACCTTAAGGCCTTGACCCTAGCGCTCACGGTCTACTGAGGCTCCCTCTGCTATCTATTAGAAGGCCTTATCTGTGACCCTTTCTCTCACGGAGTATTTATCTGGCAGCCTGTACAGAGTATCTCCCTCCAACTATGTATTTCCCAAGCCCGGGACAGAAAAGTATCATTTCTTCTGCACTTTCTCTCGGTGTGTGTGTGCATATTTGTGCCTACCGATGCCATTCCGCTCTCCGCAGATCTATTGAGTTCAGCTCTTTTGTTCCTTGACTTCCTTTGAGCGCTCTGCCTCTTCGCATCCTTTGTGTCTCGGTTGAAAAGGGGGCAGTTTATTATGTGCCCCCTGGGGCGCTGCAGGGACTGAGGCACCAAGGTCTGCTACTATAACGTGAGGCACTTTAAACAGTATGCAGGTCAGAAGTGAAGTTGAGCCTGCTTTAGCTTTGAAAGAGGAAAGGAGCTTGAGGAGGAGGGAGGGGGGGGTGGGGTGGTGAAGAGGAAGAGAGGAGCCCTGCTTCGGTTCTCCACTTCTGAAACGTTTCCCAGTGGCAACGTTTGACCTCCTTGCAAAAGGCGTCTGCACCTCTGCGATGTGACCTTTACAGCAGTCGTATCAAACACGAGACCCAGCTGCACCAAAGCTGCTCTGATTTTGCACTGCCCATAAATCCATCCCTTGTGGACAAGTCATCCGCAGATGCCTAATGAAAGATGTATGGGGTTGAATTCTTTATAAATATCTCATGTTTATTTCAAACGCTTTCGCAAAACGTAGCTGTTCACACAGTGTCTCGGTGCGCAAACATACAGCGACTTGGCAAATGCAAACTGACATCAGTCGAGATCCAATCTGCTGGTCCCGTCACACGGCCCGCGCTTGACTAGCATTGCTACCTTGCAGTGCTGGGGCCCTGGGTTCAATTCCTGGGGCCCCCAGCTGCGTGGAGTTTGTGTGATCTTTCTCTGGGTGGTATGGTTTCTTTCCACAACCCAAGGACATACTGGTAGGTAAATTGGTTTCTGCAACAGACTGGCATCCCATCCAAGTGTACCCTGCCTTGTGCCTCTTGCTTGCCAGAAGCTCCAGCTCCCCCATGACCCTGAATTAGATATAAAGTGGTTACAAAATGGATGGATGGAAAAACTGGTCAATGCTACACTGACAGAACCCAGCAAGGCAAAAAAAAAAACTACCATGCATTTCAGTGATGATGGATAACAATGATTGTCCCATTCAAGGGAAGGTGGAAAACGACCACTCTTGAGCTTCCCAGATGCCCAAAGCCAAGTGGACAGAAGCTTCATCCTGTGAAAATGAAGGTGGAAACCCAACCCTGACAATTGGCAGTAACCTCTGAAGAACATTCGCAGGCACCTATACACACTTTCAGGTACTGTCAAGTCAGTGTGGGGTATAGACAAAGAGAGACAGGACATCCATCCCTCCTCACTCCAAGGTCAGACGTTGACTGCAACCATGCCATGAGGAAATACCAGTGCATCGGCACTGCATGGAAAGCCATTGTGAGCTGCTGGACTCTTTGTGGTTTACAATCTTGCGTGTCTTCAAGTTTTTGTTCCAGCCAAGTTCTTAATCAAAGGCTACTTGGTTTCACCTTTAGATTTGAGGGATGTTTTTAAATTTGCTGGCGGCTCTAAAAAGGTTGAACGGGTTTTGTAAATGCTATTAACCCTGGAGAAATTTCTGAGTTTCAGAACTCCCCTCCTTCCGTTGTGTAAGTTGGCCTCTGCAGAAGAAGAAATCCCACTGTGTATGTGTGTGTGTGGGGTGTAAAACACAGCTATTCCTAGTCATTCCATGACTGGCCAACATACACTAGTCACCTATTAAGAGCTGTGTGAAAACAGTTAATAAACCAGTTGAAGAGAACTTACCTATGAAGTTATTTATGTGTTGAAGTTGGAGAAACAATTGAACATCAATTAACAGTTGAAATATAGTATTTTTGAAACCAAGGACTAAAAGTAAACAAAAGTCTAAACAAGCCAATAGATTAGTTTAAAACACCAATTAGCACCAGTGATTATCAGCTCAGTTAGAATGAAAACACAGGACCAGTGTTAGGAACTACTGACCTCTCCCAAAGTCAAAATGTTCCAGGAGAAACTTCTGCTTGTCTACAGCAATGCACATCTGGCTCAAAATGTATGAGAAATATTCACAATGGAACCAGAGAAGTTCTTAGCTGTATTGGTTTTACAATGCTAAAATGTGATCCGGTGGACATAATCAGATTATACAAATAATGCTTTCAGTATAATTGTCTGGACTACTATGGGAAAAATGATCAAAGTAATCATTAATTAGCTCATTTCAACTTGGGAGGACAGATGGACTATAAAAATCAGGAAATCCAGCTGTACCCCAGGGACTGCAAATGAGTAACTTAACTGAATTACTGTGGCATGTCACTAACATTTTGTAAAAATAAAGTTGATTGATAATTTTAAAATAATAACACAGTGATTGACCTGTACTGTTTCAGACATTTTTTTATTTAAACTTCCTCATCTGTAGGAACGATTGTTAGTGAAAACAGTTCAGAATGATAAATGTTCTACTACCATAACCCCTGGGGCACTATTTGGAGGACCCTATTAATGAAGATTAATACAAACACAGCTCTAAACAATTCTGCACAAGGCAAGGATAATTTTTCATAGCACAGTTTATTCTCAGTTTAGCAGTGTCTGCAAAGCAAGGATTTTCAGCTCTCTGCCTGGGTGACTCCTTTACCAGAAATCTCGCTGCACCACAAACCCCAGTTGAAATCCCACATTGTTTTCACACATTACAAGGCCAGAGGGGAATGGGGAAACACTCCCTGCATAATAATTTCTTACACTCCACTCAAAGCACTTTACAGGTAATGGGGACACCCCTCCACCACCAGTGTGTAGCCCCCACCTGGAAGATGTGACAGCAGCCAAAGTGCTCCAGTCCGCTCCCCACACACCAGCTCTCAGTGGGGAGGAGAACAGAGTGATGAAGCCGGTTCACAGATGGGGAGTTATTAGGGGAAACTAGCCAGGACACCAAGGTGACACCCCTTCCCTTTTTGAGAAATGCCCCGGGTGTTTTAATGACCATGGAAAGTCAGGACCTCGGTTTTTGGTCTTATCCAAAAGAAAGCACTTTTTTACAGTATAGTGTCCCCATCACTATACTGGGGCAATATGACCCACACAGAGCACCGCCTACTGGTCCCACTAACACCTCTTCCAGCAGCAACCTTAGCTTTCCCAGGAGGTCTCCCATCCAGGTACTGGCCAGAATGGTGTCTAAGACAGCTCAAGAGTGCTGGTCATAAACATGCCCTAGGCAACAATATAAAACAAGGCAGATGTGTCCTTCTATGGCATTAAGATGGATTTTGAATCTTTTTTTATGCCATTTTAAAATCTCCTGGATTCTTGTCGGTTTGTATTCCAATTGGATTTCTTGGAAGATGATTTCCCAAGTTCCAGCTGTGGCCCTGTGAGCATTTGTTCCCCTTGTTGGCTCTGCTGTGTGTTGCGGAGTGTACTAAATTGCTGCTTGCACGAGTCAGACAGAATTATCTGATGCAAATCCCATCATAAAATTGACCGCTTCCAACATTTGTCTCCATAAAAGTGCGTCGAGTTAATTGGAAAAAGATGTGCAAATCAGCCGAGTTTGAAACGTATCGGCACCTGGCGTTGTTTGAGTTGATTTTAATTGCAGCCATTGAGACTTGAAACGC